>NC_077240.1:7110000-7712500 GCF_947179165.1 Solanum dulcamara
ATAATAAATGAGAAGTTAAAAGCCAGGACATACATATTGACTCAAGGAGCCCCTGTAGACTTCCAAAACATGGGCTGACGAGAACTTTTGTCCTGTCATCTTCACCAATTCAACCTGACATGGCAAGCAAGATATCAATGTTTACTAAAACCAGCAACAGTCTAGTGTGTTACAAGGAAGTGAATGTCTTCTGTCAAATACAGAATTGAACAAACGAATTTTTTCCCTACTAATTGCTTTGCAACATCAGTGACGTCTTTCTCAATAGAGTTCTGAATCTTGCAGCAATTATCACATGTTTTTCTGCAGTTGGTAGATTCGAATTTCTCTCCAAAGTGAATAAGCTGAAGGAGACGACGACAATCAACTTCATTCTCACAGTAACTGACCTGAAAAAAGTGTTGAAAGACTTGAGCAAACTAACATTACAACAGTGAAGATCTCAGTGACTTATGAACAATCACATGCCATTCTTAGAAGATTTTCCACGTTTGTCTCAAGGTTCCTCCCTGAAGCTGCCACATTTGAACGACCATATCCTGACCCAAAGGGACTCTGCTCTACGGAGCCTTGACTGATCATATGCTTGACTCTTATCTATTGACATTTATCAAAAAAAAAATGAAGATGTTTAACAGGAAATAAAGAAGTAGAGGAGATCAACACTCATATAATACTTCGCTAACAGAAACAAGAAACGTATTGGGACAGAGACTCACATAATCACTATAACTGTAGTACAAAACACAAGAGGAAGGTAGACCATCTCTACCAGCACGACCACACTCCTATTGAACAATAACAGCAAAGTCAATTTTATACTCCATTGAACTGAATTTAACACACTAGTTTTTCAGAGTAGTTTAAAAGAAAGAACGAGAAATAAGTTTTAGCAACCACCTGATGGTACCCTTCAATAGATTTTGGCAAAGAATGATGAATGACAAAACGAACATTTGGCTTGTTGATACCTGCAGTCATCATGTTAACACTGATTAGTTAACATCACATCAGTTTGAAAACACCACTAAAGTCTCAATCATACCCATTCCAAATGCAATAGTTGCACATATAATATTGATCTCATCTTTGCTCCACTGCTTCTGGATGTTAGCTCGTTGAGCACCATCCATGCTGCCATGATAAAATGCTGCTTTATGTCCGTATTCCTGCAAATTAAACATTCCCATTAGACAACTATAAACTCCAAAAAAGAATTATCTGAACTAGACAAGAAAAGAGAAAGTGAAAAGGATCTTTGTTAGTCATCATCTATCTAGCTTTTAGAAAAAACAGTGGTGAATTTTATACATAATTCAATCAAACAGCCACAATCTCCTTGAACATAATGTTCTATAAGGAATAAAGGTTGCTGGCTATGTATTTGACAAAGCACTTTCTGTTTATGTAGAAATGAAATAGATACTGTAAAAAACAAATTACTCCAGACAGCCCTTACTCATTGCTAGAAGTTTAAAGTACCTGAATATTAGAGCCACAGTGACAGATTTCTAATTTATAATCATCATTTTTAAAACTAATTCAAGAAAAGACAAAAACATTCTACAATTGTAGATGCAAAATCAAAGAAATACAATCACGAAAGAAGAAGCTTTTAGAGGAAGAAGAGATTTCATAAATTGATATCTAGATACTAACAAGCAACCACTCAAACTAGTTCATAATTATCCCCTCATCATAAGAGAAATGAATACAAACATCATCTTGTTTACATCATGCATTATATTATGTATTAAGAAAGTTTTCGCTAGGAAACCAACAATAAAGCAAGCAAGAAAGAAATAGATGGCTTTATAAAGGTGACAAACCTGCAGCTTTTCTGCTACTCTCTCACAATCCATTCTAGAAAGACAATAAATTATCCCGCATTGATCATAATGATTATTCTGTATAAAGCTGCCAATGTCTTCCAAACACTTCTTTGTCTTTAGGATAACAGTATATCTGCAACATCGACAAATTTCCACAATCATATATGTGTAAAGCCAAAAGTGTTAAGGTACCACTACACTTTCAGAATCATTTAATCACCTTAAATTTGGACGATTAAAGCTTTGTCGGAAAATAATGCAGTTGGCAAGACCAAGAGCCTGAACAACATCTTCCTTGACACTTATTGTAGCAGTAGCAGTCAAGGCCAGAACAGGCACAGTTGGGAACTTTTGCTTCAGGATTCCTAGACCCTGGATGACAACTAAAATGTTTAGCATCCATCAAAAGTACCCCAACAAATATGACAGCACGAAAAATGCTTTCAAAGACATTACCTGATAATCAGGCCTGAAATCATGTCCCCATTGGCTTACGCAATGTGCTTCATCAATAACAATTCTAGCAAGTGATTCACGGGTATGTAGACTTTCCAAGTGTCTCAATAGAACATCACTTCTGCAATACCATACCAGTAATCTTTGAGTATTACAAAATATAGTTTGATATAAGGATACATTTTGTGCAGTAAGGAACCCACTTTATGTTCCCTAGGACCCTGCAGAAAAATTACTAGAAACAGTATAAATTTTCTTTAGCGTGACTTTAGAAGGTTGACCTTTTGATAGCCAAGGAAAACTTAAAGAACTATTCATTTTTACACCAAACAACGTATTTAGCTAGGTATTAAATCATGTCATTATTGCAAAGCCAAAAACCTAATTTCACTGTTGAGGCTCTATCAATTACAGGAACAATGAATCAAGGGACTAAAAGGTTGGCTTTAAGGGCCTGAGGCAGTGGTCACTCTGCACAATGTTGCACTTAGTCTAACGTGAAATATAGTCCCCTTCATCTGGATGGTTCCCAAACAAATAACTCTTGTGGGTAGGGCAATTAAATTGCTGAAGTAGAACCTTGTCCAAAGGAGCAAGGCGAAGTTTCAAGAAGTAGCACTATCCAAGTTATAGTAATTACAGATTGAGCAATCCCAATTCATTCATAGCAGCCTATACATCACAGCTTCAGAAAGGTTTCAAGTTCTTCTGGTCACACGATGTGCCTCTAGTAAGGAACTTACTTTTCCTGCTAGCACCTCACTATTTCATAGTCTCACCAGAATAACAGATAGCAGAGCAAATGAAGCCTGCTTTATGATCCACAATTAATATTCCATGGAAATTGGATACTGTTTATAATTTCTGAGGAAGCTGAAACTTTTACTTATGGATTCCTGAAGAACAATAAAATGAGATTAGAAAAGTATTAGCTAGAGGACTTTGGTACTTGAGAGAAGAGCAGCAGTAGACTTCTGAAAACCCTAAGGATATCAGTTTGACAGTCTACCTGGATCACCAAATATTTTGCAAAGGTTAAAAATATTCTCATCCAGCAGGGATCACCACATAGACTGCTTCATGTCTATTTTCTCTATATTTACATTATTAAATGCTGCTCAGATTGCAACTGAAGTCTCAATTGGACGATGAAGAGAGGCTATCCTTTTCTGTTAGGTAAACTTGACTTGAAGTCCATGACCTTCAAAAAAATTGTAAAAATGGATCAGGTTCTGCATCATAACCATCTAGTTCTCGCTGCTAATAAATGGTAGTCCAGAGGGTTACTTTTCCCACTCAGAGAGGACTAAGCAAGAGGCTTCCAGTTAAGTAGGGTCTATGTTGGATGACTAACATTGGATGCCCAAAGAATTGAATTCAAGGTTCCACTGTGGTCACTGCCAGAGGAAATACATCAACTAAAATTTATATGCAAATTCACACCCATGTTTGTGGAACTGATTAGGAGATGCTAACTGATATACCTAAGGATAATTCTGCATCAGTATCCTCATGTGCGAAAAAGAACAGAGGACATGAATCATCTTCTGTTACACTGCAAGTTGGAAAATGTTTCTGAACCTGTTCTGGACAAAAAACAGGTGATGTCAAGAGCTGATTGGCATTGGCCAGGCAGAAAGGTAGATAAAGAAATTGTTAGAATAGGAATAGCAACAAGAATAGTATATACAATCCCACTTAAAATAGGAATAGTATATAGAATCCTTCTTGGAAAATGATAATAATGTAGTGTCCTAATTGGAAAAGGAGTCTAATATAGTGTCTAAATAGGGTCTCAATGTAATAATGTAGATTCACATTTCAATAATATTCTTCTCGAATATTTCTCACATGGTATCAAAGCCTCTACGATCTTGGTAGAGAATAGAAAGACTAATTTGAGAAGCATCCGAGACAAAGAAAGTAGCCATTTTTTTGGTGACTACTTTCTCATATCCGATTTGCGTAGCACTGTTCATCTTTTCCAGTGACTACTTTCTCATATCTAATTTGTGTAGCACCTTGCATCTTTCCGGTGACGACTTTCTCGTATCTGATTTGCGAAGCACCGTGCATCTTTTTGGACTACATTCTCATATCTAATTTGTGTAGTTTCGTGCGTCTTTCCAGTGACTCCTCCGATGTGACTTACATAGTTTCAATTTTTGTCAAATGTTGTGCAAAATCCAACACCACCTCAAGGTCCGACAACCAAAGCCCAACCAGCATCGCCAATCACAGATCCTTCATGAGCCAGTAGATCTAGGGTTCCAATAACCGCATCAGTGCATGAGACTATCTAGCCAGTTTTTCAACGACTTTCTTGTTCAATATCGACTAGTCTCTTGATTTTGAGACGATCTATATATTTTAGAGCACTTTCTAACGACCATTGCATTGTTTCTGGTATATCTAAGGTTTCCAACAATTTTTTCTCCTTGTTTCAGATTTACTTTTGCGGAAAAAAAGGTATACTCAGATATTTGGGCTAGATTATAGTGTTACTTTCTCTCCAGTGGCTAAAATAGCATTTGTCCACCTTTATCTATCTATTGTTGTCGTTCGCGATGGGCCTTTAAATCAGTTGGACATTAAGAATGTTTTTCTCCACAATGATCTCGAGGAAGAAGTTTATATGGAGCAACCACCTAGATTTGTTACTCAGGGAGAGTCTAGTAGTCTTGTGTGTCGATTGCACAGTTCACTCTATGGTCTGAAATAGTCTTCTCGAGCTTGGTTTGGAAAGTTCAACACAATAATTCAAGAGTTTGGCATGACTCGTAATGGAGCTGATCATTCTGTGTTTTATCGACATTCTACATAAAATCTAGTATTTGATGAGAGAAATAAGCATATTGAGATTGACTTTCACTTTATAAGAGAAAAGATACTCTCAGGACGCATTGCTACAAAATTTGTGAAGTCGAGTGATTAACTGACCTCATATTAATTGCATCTGTAATAAATTAGGTATATATGACTTGTATGCACCAGCTTGGGGGGAGTGTTAGAATAGGCTACGAACAAGAATAGTATATACAATTCCACTTAGAATAGGAATAGTATATAGAATCATACTTGAAAAATGATTGTAATGTAGTGGCCTGGTTGGAAAAGGAGTCTAATGTAGTGTCTATAAATAAAGTCTAAATGTAATAATGTAGAAACAGAATTCACTAATATTCTTCTCCAATATTTCTCACAGAAATCAAGAAGTTGTCTATCACTATTCCTACCTATTTTTCAAATAACATGGCTGGAGAAGATCAGACCTGTGAATAAGCTTAAGTATAGATGCTTGTATCTTTTTTCTGATAAGTAAAACACTTGTATCTTCTCTTTTTGGAATAATTTCTTGAATGTACATGAGATGAATACCTTATTAGAATTCCTGAGTACCCTGCATTTATAATGAAATTAACTTTGCACTCATACATATTTTGCACCTACTGGGTGCTAATTTAAAATGAAATTTCCTGCTTATTTTTTTTAGAAAAACAAATTGCATATTGTTGTCTTCATATCGTATTAGTAGGATTATGACAAGTTAATTAAAAGATCTACTAAGGTTATGAAGTGGAACGGAGATGGACAAGGAAAATAAGAGTTTCATCGCCAAGCTAATAACAATATCAGACTCTTTAGTAAGAGAAGTTAACATAAGTTTCAAATGTTACCAAATGAAATTACGAGCACGCACTTGGCAACTTTCTCTGGGGTAACATATAAAAATTTGTATTTGCTACCATCTGAATTGAGCTCTCTAAGTATCTCCTGTTGCTCAGTCCACTCCATGTTGGAACTAAGATAAGCAGCAGGTATGTTAACCTACAATGTGAACATACCATGAAAACACGGCATTAAGGTAGATTTCTTAGAAGCAGATGAAGTTATTATGGTCTCAACCATCATTACCTGCAGCAAATGCATTATCTGATCCTGGATGAGCGAAACAAGCGGTGAAATGACCAAAGTAATCCCAGGAAAAATAAGAGCAGGAAGCTGCAGGAAGTAGGTCATGGATGTGAGAGTTCCAGCTGCCAAAAATTCAAATACCAAGCCCAGTACACAATAGATGGAATCTCCAGATGACGAAACAAATTATATGCCTATGACATAGGATAGAATAATAAGAAATGTACAACTGTAAACTGGAACGCCCAAAAATGTCTATCTTTTGAAGTAGTTATATTGGAATAGCAGCATTAACAAAGTCCACATTTTGGGTACAAATTACCATGGCAAGAGAAAGAAGAATGTAAATATCAATAGTGGAGCGACAAGGACAATAAAAGTTTCTAACAATAATAAGCTCAATTCCATAACCATTGTGCATTTTTTCATGCACTTTTCTACTTGATGCATTTAATAGGTGTAACAATTCATGAAGAAAGATCTACTCAAACAGCTTTTTAGATAACTAAGCCAAGCTCAAGTATACCCAAGCCGAGCTTGGCAAGAAAACATTTCACAAACATGTCTTTATTTCTTTGTATGTACGCCTTTCAACATATAGAGAGGCATATCATCGTCAAAAAGAGAATCTCCCCTAGTTTAACTCCCAACAGCATGACTCCATGGATTTACCCTTCTTTATCTCCTCATAGGCAGGGACCCACCTACCCCTGTTGCTGATGACTTCCACTAGACATTCTCTAGCCTCATCATGGTTGTATACTTCTCTCCCAGTAATCACCTGGGTTTCAGGAAAACCACTACTGACGGAAACATCTTGCATCTCTCATCCTCGTCAGGCTTCAACAATTCTCCTAGCCCTCCCTCTTTCCATTTTGTAGGGCTATCATTAAAGAGACTGAATAAATACTTTTCTACTTTGTGAATATAGTTGTTCTTCAGCTGTTAACTACATATGTATGTGTTAAGAGTCTGTAAATTTTCTGATAATTCTTTTCTTGGGAAATAGGTACAATTTCATTAGGAATGGTTTTACTAAAAAGCGGTAGGTTACAATCTTGTATGAATCGTTGATTCCAAGCAGTACGAAAAATTTTACGGACGATTTTGATCAATGAAATTCAACCAAGCAAGCTCCAAAAAAGACTGAGCTTAAACATTTAAAACAGGGGTCACTTGTTAACAGCTCTACACATTCATACCAGCACTCAAAGAGCTAGCGGAATTACAACTTTTGTAAGAAATATGGAATGAGCACCTTGGGTGGTAGTAGAAATACTTTTGTCATTTGCAATTACAATGGAAGAAAATTCAGCACTTGATGCTATGACATGTGACAACCTTTAAGGCCATTATCGACAACTGGCAAAGTGGCAGATATCAAGAAGGAAGTTCTGTACAATCTGATGGCTTCTTAGCAAAATAAACCCAGAATTGAGCATAGCTAAGAAGGGTTGATGATTCTTCTGTTATTTAATCACCTTCTGAAACTGGTACCATGTAACCCCGCTAAATTTATAATTGTACCAGATAATAGCATCTTAAGCAGATAACATTTGCTTCACCTTATAATCACCACTGGGAAAGACCTCAAAAGCCATAAAGTAGAATGTCTTACCTGATATGTAAGACTCTTGCCTCCTCCTGTTGGCATTAAAACAAATACATCATATCCGCTCATTGTTGCATTTATCACCTCTCTTTGATTAGGACGAAAAGAGTGATTTCCGAATACTTTTTTGTTATTGGCCTGCCAATGAAAAATATGTTCAAATTCAACTCCAGAAACATCTCATTCTTGCGCACACATTTAAATACACACCTCAAGCTTCTTTGTCCAAGGGAAATCTCGGCTACTCCACTTCTTGTCATTTGAACCATCAATATAGTTAACTTCAAGATACTTTGGGATGTATGGTTCTCTTTCCACTGGGGCTGTTGAAAGACCATATCCACCAGTCGCATCAAATGAAAGTGATGATGCATTCCAGTTGTCAAAGTGATTGGACTCATTATATCCACTAAACTGTGTGTCGAGTCTCGTAGGATTAATCCTGGAAGGGAATGAAGAAGGTGTCGCATACTGAAAGGCAGAAGGTGTTTCATACTGAAAGCCAGAAGTCAGTGTGGAAGCAGAACACTGTGACGTCTTTCTTTCTTCATTGCCTGATACAGTTTGAAGAAATTTTTCAAGGTGCTGAATTTGCAGCTTCAGCTGTGACCTGATAGTATGCAAACGCAACCAGTTATAAGCTTCAATATTATCTAAAACCTTTGTCAAGGAAGAACAAATGTGCAGCACAGACAAGGCATGGTATGAGAAAATATCAAAATAGAAATAGAAAAGAATAATATAGGAGAATATACCGTTCTTGGCGAAGCATTTCAACCTGTTCTGAACTCAGGTCGGAAACATTGTCAAGAAGATCATTTGAAATCTCAATTAGCTTGTCCTTCATTTCTTGTAAATGATCCAAGGCTCCAGGGCAAAGTCCTAGCTGTAATAATTGCAGAAATCGACCGTCAGAGTTGAGAAAAAAGTCAGTAACTTTGAAACAAACATGATTGAGGCACAGAAACATTATTACCTTCAACCCATGGTTGCAGTTTAAGGACAACTCCGGTGGCAAATTTGTCTCCTCAGGTCCAGCCAAACTTTGAGAATTTGTAACTGGAGTAGTTGACGGAAACCTGGAGACAGAAGGCTGTGGCGTGGAGTTGGTCTGATAGTGTTCCACTATTTGGTCAACATCTATATTCTGAAAAAGGAATATAGCATAACTTTCTAACTGTCTAAAAAACCCAGATAGAGACAAATTATCAGGGGAAGATAGTCGAAGTGACAAACATAGATAATTGATTAGCATGCACATTTCATCCTTTACTGCACAAACCAGTAAAAAAGAGACAGCAGCAATTAGAGCAGAATATTGATTGTTTTATCCTTTTGTTTCCTTTTTCTATTTTTGGTTTTGGCATTACTTTAAAAGAAGCAAGGTAAAGCTCACTTGTTTTGGTCTCATTTACCCGAAATATCAGCATATTCAAATTGGATCAAGTTGGCAATTCCTAGTTTCAAAAGTCAACAACCAATAATATGATATATCCTAGGGAAGTGGGAAGTCTTTTCTGTCATATGCTTAAGCCACACCAAAAATTACCAGAAGAATGTCATCTTCTTCAGTTCCATCAGCACAAGTGGTATACAACTCCTGTGTCTTCCTTACACCAATTGCATGATTGCTGGATATTTCTCCTACGCCTCGAGCATGAGAATTGTTAACCCCTGAAGTGTCTACTCCACTCTGCCTGTTCAGAACATTCCCTGTTTCTGCTACACCACTTGAATGTGGTGGAAAAGAATTTTCTGCATACCTTGCTGGAGCACAGTTTCCATCAGATGCACGCGGGATTTGTGTGTGATGAAAGTGTTGTGAAAAAGTATTGGTATCTTTCCTTAGTTGTAGAGTTTTCCCTGGTCTTGTGTAACTCTTGGGAGACAACTTAAGGCTAGTTAGAAGCTTCCAAGCCTGCCAAGAATTGGGAATCCAATTTGAAAAGTTATTCTTTCAGCTGACCAAACAAAGATGCATGACACAAACAGAAATAAATATTTCCTTCAGCAATATATGCAAGGATCCCTCAAAAATGTGCTCATGAAGCTAGTGCCTACATAAATCCATTCTACAATTTGTAAAACAAATAAAAAGCAAAAATAATAATATGTTCTCAATTAGTAATAGATGTATTAAGCGCTGTCATGAATGAAATGGTTGGAGGATCATAATATCTTGCAGACCCAAATGCACCTTTTCAGCTTCCAATTTTGTTACACTTCTGATTTGACAAACCATTGACCTGTAAAAATAACAATAAGCAATAGAATAAGAATACAAGCATCCTTTAATTGATAAAGAACCATAAAGAACACAGATACAACTAAATTTCAGATAGTACAAAAAAAATTATAAACAATAGTACCAAGAAAAGAAAAGGAAAAGAATTCCCCAGGAATTTGCTGAGTGATAACCTGATGATGGATCATAGTACGTTTAATAGAATGCTTTACAGTTTGTGCCAATTACTCTCCATGATTACTTATCTTGAGAATAAAACTTTTCTGTGAGCTAGCATTAAGTACATCCAGAACAATAGACCTTGTCCTGAAATTTTTGCATGTATACTACTGGTGGAATATACACAAATTTGGAAACACTGAAAACAATATGACTATAGTTGCATGGTTTAGAGTTCAGCCACCAGATGGTTGATATTTTGTATGCATCAATCATGTACAGAAGTTATCTTCTTTGGAACGTTTAAGTAGAAAAAATATGCAATCTTATGAGAAAACAAATCAGATGATGATAGATTGACACACCTGGCATTCATTTCTTCTCTGGCACAAGGTCTTTGTGTCGGTAGAGAGAAAAGGATGTTCGAACTCAAGAACTTATCTTGGCACGAAAAATAATCATGTGCAGTAGCATGCTGCATCCAGTTGGCTTTTGGAAGCTTATCTTTAGACATGGAACCTCCAGGTGAATTAGCCGCTGCATAGAACGTCCAATTTTTAAGCATGAAAAAGACGCTCCAGCAAACTTCAAGAAACAAAAAATAATAAGAAAAAGTAACATACATGAGCAAATAAACTAAAAGACACAGCCTCATCTGTTATGCCTTGGGGCATGAATTAACATAATCTACTTCCCTAGTGGTCTAGCTAGCTCAAAACCAAAATCACACATAAAAACATGTAAACGACACCGAATTGTCCAGGAGAGGAGCATGAAAAATGAGTCTGTAACCAACTGATTAAGGAAAACAATTACTCCCTCCTTTTCAATTTGTTTGTCTTTTTAGTCCATTTCAAAAAGAGAACATCTATTTACTTTATGGGCAACTCTTTAGTTTCAACTTTCTAATTGGCATATTTAAGAGCACAAGATATTTTGATAGATTTTACGCATTTTAGTTTAAGACCACGAGATTATTAAAATTTGTATCAAGTCAAAACCAAAAAATAATTGAAACGGAGGGAGGACACATTATTATATATATATATAGCACACAAAAAACATATATATAACCAAATGGAGATAAGCCTCCCAAGAAAAAAAAACGAAGGATAGGAAAATTATGTGCACATTGAAAATGTTGATGGATGATAATCCACAAAAGGTGCATTGATACTAACACTCCACCAATCATTAATAACACTCTTCAGATGCGAAAGTTAACAGAAATTGAGCAATTACTGGAACAGAGATCTCGAATAGAAGACTGAAAGAAAAATTGCTTTGAAAATAACAAAGTTAGGAAATCTGAAGGATCCAACTGACCATAAAAATTAAGACAATCACCGTCGTCAGCGAATCAGTCCCCGGCGAAATGGAGTAGGTCTGTAAGTCACGATATGGAAGGGAAACGAAGAAATGAGGATACAGGTTGAAAGCTTCAAATTTCGAGACGCGGGATGGATTGGCGGGATAGTTTTCACCAACGAGTTAGGGCTTCGCCCGATTCTGACGATATTCACGTTTGGGACAAACAACCAATAAATATACCATTTATATACACTTTATATACCACTTGCATATACAATTCTGGTCAAAATATATAACTTGCGTATAAAAGGTTTATCTAATATAATTTGGTTAAAACATAACTTACATATAATTTGCATAGAGAAGATGCATGTTGGACGAGATGAGAGACGTGAGACTGAGATATTTGGACATGTGAAGAGGAGATGTGTGATGTCAGGGACGGCTCAATATATTTGGAGGTCTAAAGCAAAATTTCAATTAGAGGCCTAAAATCTAAATAACTTCATATATATTTATTTAATTATTTTTTTTACCTAGATGCAAATTATTACTTAATATTTGCAGTTCACTTTGTACAATATTTTTCGACTATTGATTCATATTTTTGATAAAGTATTACTCCAACTCATCAAAAAATTGAAGAAGAAGAGCACAAAAGGTGTTAAAAAGAATAAAATAATATGAGTGTTAGCGGAGAGAATGTAACAAGGCAAAACAACATTTTCTTGATTTCTTATATTTGAATGATGTTAAAGAGAATAAAATAAAATATTTTTAAAAAAAATGATTTTTTAATCATAAATAATCACTTTTTCTATGAAAAATTAACACATAATTTATTGTTGGTAAAAATTTGAGAGGCATATGCCTTGTTTTTTAAAGGCTAGAGCGGGCCCTGTGTGATATACGCTAGTGAGGAGGTGCGAGATATTGATTATAGAGGGTACGATGAGAGGTAGAGATATATCGAAAATGTATTGGGAGAGGTGATAAAAGGCGAAACCCATCAGTGGTCCCCTAAAGTTGGTACCAACTTTTACTTAGATACCTAAATCAGGATATGTTCATTTAGACACCTCATGTGGAGTTCCGCGGAAACTTCCTTTTCTTCCATTTAAGTACTAACAATTCACAGCCAACATTTACTCTCAACATTCTCAAATTCCATTTGCAATAATTAAGTTTTCTGAAAATGGGCATGATTTTCGATAAGATCTGTGTTGAAACACCCATAGAAGCTGCAACTGATATTTTAGGTAATTAATTAATTTACTGACTAAAAAGCCCTTGTTTAGTTCTTGATGATCTAGATTTAATTAATCATTAGAAAAATTGAATTATTTTTTAAATCAAATAAGTGTAGATTCAATAGCAGCATATCTAAAGGAGCAAAAATTAACAGTGATAGGAGAGATGGATACAGTTGCACTGGTGAAGAAATTGAAAAAAGTTGTTGGTAAAGTCGATATATTATCAGTGGGACCAGCTAAAGAAGAGAAGAAAGAGGGAAAAAAGGAAGAGAAAAAAAGAGGAAAAGAAAGAAGAAAAAAAGGAAGAGAGAGTTGACATGATATAATTGGCCAACTAATCTATGTGGACGAAATTGTAATACACGCGCTTGAGTCCAATAACAAATTATTTAAAAAGTGTCAACATGACGCATCAGACCCTTACATAAGGTGTCTAAAATAAACATTTCCTGGTTTAGGTGTCTAAATGAAAGTTAGTGTCAACTTTAAGGGACCACCGATGGATTTCGCCTATTAGTAAATATAGTAATATAACATGTGTAAATGGGTAATTTTCCCTAAATATATATATATTTTTTCTATTTCTCTTGCAACATAGATGGATCATTAGGAATTTCCATAGTCAAAAAAGATTTAAAAGAGAATCTTAAACAAATCATTTTAGAAAAAATTACGTAATTATCCATTTTATTTTATTATAATTTCTAAAATTCCTTATCAATTAAAATAGTTTCAAAATCCCCTCTTAAATACATTACCCTCTTCTCGCTGATACATATCTATCTTTCTTTCAAGATGTATTTAAAAATCAAGAATCTAAAATCAATAAATTTTAAGAAATTTTATAATTTAAAAAATAATAATAAAAATAACATAATTAGCTATTAATATTATAGATCATTTAGTGCTCCATGCCACTAATTGCCACATATCTATCCGGCGAAGAATCACAATTTTCTAGTGATCCACTGTCTCGTGCGAGTCTCGCGGGTAAAAATAGCCGTACCCGTGGACTCTCCACTTTCCTATAGCTCCATCCATCTCTCACATGGAGCATTTCTGCTCTCAGGTTCTATCCACTTCCTTCTCCACTCCTAAACCTCAGGTAAAATCTCAATCCTTCTCTTGCTAACCTAAGATATTTACTAGGTTTGCACCTGTTGTGAACTCGATCCTCATACGGATTTCAATTATTAGATTCCAGTGTTGTTGAGTCCCCGTGTAGCTTGCACCAAAAGCTTTCATCAATATAGGTTTTCGCATCTCAAGGCAATGCAAGACGATAAGTTTTCCACTCCTACGCCGTGCGATGAGTCCAAAGTTAGAGTTCCACATGTTCTGACGGTCGCCGGATCCGATTCCGGTGGAGGCGCCGGAATTCAAGCGGATCTCAAAGCTTGTGCTGCTCGGGGAGTGTATTGCTCCACTGTGATCACTGCTGTTACTGCTCAAAACACCGTAGGGGTTCAGGTATTAAGACTCTCCATGAGGTTACAGTCTGTTAATATTTTGCTATTGTGTTCACCTTTGTGAATTTTGTTGTGGTTTATTCCAGGGTGTGAACATTGTGCCAGAGGATTTTGTGGCAGAGCAGTTGAGGTCGGTCCTTTCCGATATGCCTCCCAATGTGGTAAGTATATCATATTAATGTCTTGATGTTCACATCCAGTTGATAATTTTGTTTTTGGTAAGGTATACATTAATTTGAGCAATTGAAGTAAAAGTCCCGGTCATTGATTGAATTATCAACAGTTCTAGCCACATGGGAGTCAAGTTATGATGCTGCACAAACTGGAATATGAGTATTTTTTTTGGGATTATGCATATATTGCCAATTTGATGCTCGTAAGTTTAGATTTCCCAGCACAGGTTCAGTGGTGCTTGACTCTATGATAGGATTATATTCCCTGTTTACTTCAAACTCTTTGCTTTTATGTGTCTTTCAGTGTTGTCATTGAAAACTGAATTGATTACTTTTCTCCAACTGTATAAAACTTACATTTTAAGTAATCTAAAGATACATCGAAAGACCTATGTTGCTTGCCACTAGCCCACGACATTGTTACAGGAAACAACATATTAAGAAACTCATAACTACCTAGCAATAATTGGTATAGATAATTTAGGAGGAGAGGTATGATGGCTGAAAGTAATGCAGATAGAACATCCTTTATAAAGGAAATGATTGGCTAATTTACTGGTTTTCCGAATTACCAGGACCATTTTCTTCAGTGATACATATTGGTCAAATTCATGCTATTATTATTTTTCAGTTTTCTTTTTGGAATCCAAATGTCACCATATATGTGAAATTAATTGGCTATTTGGTTCGTGGATACTCATGGGATAAAGAGAGTTCCATGTTTGGTTACCGTTAGCTTTGGGGACACTGGGATCTGATCGTGGAGGGGATTATAATCCTCTTTTATTGGATAATTTTATACCATGTGAGAGGTGGGATAGAATGGTTAGTTTAACAAGATTGACCCACCTCTATACCTGATTCGATGCGCTATTCAAGTCTTCTCGATTGTATATTTTGCACAACTGAATATACAACTTGATCCAGTATTCAAGCCATACATGGAAAGAGTAAACCAACATTATTAGGACTAAGCAGTCTGCAATTTCCATTAGTGTCTCAGTAGTCTATGTTGCGTTACAGCACTAAGATTGTCTTAGGTGAAAACAGGCATGCTTCCGTCAACTGGCATAGTGAAAACCCTCTGTCAAAGTCTGAAGGAATTCCCCGTACAAGGTACACAATATTTCTGTTCAGTTTTTGAAATTTCGACGACATTAACTATGCTGCTATCAAATGCTTGAAGACAGCCTTGGTGGTTGACCCCGTTATGGTATCCACAAGTGGACATACGTTAGCTGGTCCCTCTATTTTGGAAAGCTTTAGGTATGTCACCTTGAGAGTGATATTCTCTTTCCATGTCCTCCGTGTAAACTCATATGTGGATTTATTGACTAACAATCTTTTATTGTCAAATTTTCTGTTGCCATATTCATGAAATATACAACAAGCTCTAAACTTCCTATACAGACCTGCTATCTATGGTCAACTGTCACATGCTTGGATTAAGCATGACCATCATTTTTGTGATAAATCTTGGAGCACAATAAATGAAACTTCATTGATATATGTACCGATGTAATTTTCACATTTATATGCTGTAATGTCGTGTGAAATCTTCTACATTTATTCTTTATGTTTCAACTCCTTGGATAATCATGTGTAATCATAGCCTTTCATTTCTGATAACAGGGAGGAGCTTCTTCCCATGGCTGATATAGTGACCCCAAATTTGAAAGAAGCTTCTGCTTTACTAGGCGGTGTGCCTTTGGAAACAATTGCTGACATGCGTTCTGCTGCAAAAGCAATACATGACATTGGTCCAAGGTTAACTTTTGAGATTTTTCTTTCAGATAGTGAAATTGATACCTTGACCTTGTACAAACTTATGGCCAAAGTCCATTTGATTGAAAAATTATCGAGCATAGCTCTCACTTACAAGAGAGAACTAAATACCTTTTAAATCATTCAAACCATCATTTGTTGTACAATGTAGCACGACGCCTTATGCATTTCCTCTACACAAATTCAACAACCCTGTCATTCTCAACCTAGTTTTATTGGTGATATTTTATATAGAGGTGTGATATACATGAATTCTACATTTCGCTTCCACAGAACAGGCCTTAGTACTTAATTGCATATTGGTCTTAGCACCCACACTTGCAGTAAGTCTTCATGTTCTGCTATTAACTACAATGGCCAGGGTTCAACAACTTAGCACGCTTCATCTGTGATTGCCGGAAATATGAGGCCCAAGGTGTTGATGAGTCAACCAAAAGCATTATGAATCATTAGAACTATAATCCATTCACTCATGTAGCAGGGAGTTATACGCATCTCATATCTACAGCTGCATGTTATGAAAATGAAAAAGAAGATTTTCACTTTCTCCAACACGAGAAGACTTTGAGGAGATCTTCTGTGAATGGATCTATGCCTGCTTCATCTTTCTTGGAGGGAAAATTAACTTGAGAGTTAACTACAACTGAATAAAATAGAACTTGCAGATGTGCTGATTATTTGATAGGCTCTCTGTAAATTTCTTTTTGCACAGTAGGGTTCTTGGCTTATTTGTATTATGGTGCTGCACTATCTTAGTGGTGATTATACCATATATATATATATATATATACTTATTTTACCACCTTCAAAAAAAAAGAAGAAGAAACCTGTAGATGCTTGAAAAAGGGGTTTAAGGGCTCATTTTCTGGGTGCTCTAAACAGAGTAACTTCAATCCTTCTCCAGCTTCTCCTTGACTTGGGGCTATAAGAGTGGGAGAAGAATGGTCGGCATTTCAAACAGTGGAAAATGCTCTTTTGCATATTTGTAGGTTTAAAATTGTTTAGTACTTCGGCAATAAAGAAATAGAATAAAGTCCTGCAAAGCTTATACTGGTTTAGTTCAAGTTTTTTCGTACAAGTTCAGAGTGTAGTGAAATTAGGGAAGATCTACAAAAAGTAAAAAAACAAAACCAATGCAATTAGGGAAGATGTGTATTGTGGATTCTCTTCTTTTTATTATATGTCACAGCTGAGTCTCCACAGAGGATTTTGTCTTCTGATGTGTTAAAATCTCTTAATTTCTTGGACAGAAATGTACTCGTGAAAGGAGGCGATCTCCCTGCTTCTTTTGATGCTGTGGATGTGTTCTATGATGGTAAATGTAGTAATTTCTTGAATTTCTTGAGATCTTTGGGAATTAACTGTATGCTTGTTTTTGTTCGTACGTGAAAGCTTGCATGATTCTTGAATGCCTACATGGGCTCATACATGTTACGCTCTTTTCAATTGATCCTATAGGGAACGATTTCTATGAGTTTCGGTCTTCACGCATAATGACACCAAATTCTCATGGAACTGGCTGCACTTTGGCTTCTACTGTTGCAGCTGAACTAGCAAAGGGTTCTCAAATGCTTTCTGCTGTTAAGGTAATTGACTTAATATGCCAGTTGGATATATGCGAATCTATACATTGCTACAAAACAGATTGTACATTGGCACAAGGTCAGGATTTTATGGTGTAAAGGAACTTGAAAGCTTTGGGATTTATCAGGTCTGTTATGAGGTGGCCATAGACTAGACACCTAACCACATAAGAAAATAAAATCCAAGCATAAAATTTTGATTAACTAATACAACATTTATTTTGCAGCATAAACTCTGGATCAATAGTATAAATTCTGCATAACTAATACTACAATTTTAACCTCTGGTATAAAATTCTGCATAATAGATGCAGCTTTTAGTTTGCGATATTAAGCTCCTCACTGTTGTTAATGCCTGCATAACTTGTGGGGGATTCTTTGTATTCTTTTATGTAGAGTAAAAGGTGAAATAAGAATGTGTATCTGAACACTAAAATATTCTTAATGTAGACTACTTAACAATATAGAAACCTCCATTATTATTCGCCTTTTAGAAAACATTACCAAATTTTTCACGGCATAACAATCCTTGCATTGTAATTCCTACAAACTAGTCCACGATCCAAACAACCGCTTAAGGTGCAAGTACAAACACCTTACAAACAACGTTTTGTTGGTCTTTGTTTGCCCTTCTCCTGTTTGTACCTTTAATGAGGCAGTGCGAGGAGGGGTAAGAGTACATCAAATAACTCTTACGGTAGTCAAAATTCACCCTCCAACGATCTTCCTCTCCTTTAAATAATTATAGGTCCGTGATAGTCGAAAAGATTATTATTGGATTCTCTGTTGATTATGGAATTTGCTCATTGCTTCATTTGATTTGACTTATTTGCCAAATGATGCATCTTTTCTTTTATATATTTTTGGCATTTGCCAGGTAGCTAAATGCTATGTTGAAGCAGCCTTGTCTTATAGTAAGAACATTGCCATTGGAGGTGGGCGTCAAGGTCCTATGGATCATCTTTTGAGGCTTAAGAGTAACGTTCAGCGACGAACTTTTGATCCTTGTGATCTCTTCCTCTATGCTGTTACTGACTCATGGATGAACAAGAAGTGGGGTCGTTCAATAGTTGATGCGGTAAAGGCTGCCATAGAAGGAGGTGCCTCCATTATTCAGCTGAGGTCTGTGACTTCTTTGAAATTGGTTCACTTTCTTTCCCTCTCTCATTCTTCCTTTTGATTCCTCTGAGTAAGAAAGAACTGAGGACTGTATTTTACTGAACCTGGGGTGGAGAGATCTATAAATATTAGGACTATAAATACAGTAGGATTTCATGCTCAACCAATGTTAGACTGCCTCCATCGCACATGCATGGCTGGATTACTGGAATGTGGATAACATAATATGGCAGGTCAAAACATTGAAAAACATAACAACAGGGATTGATTGATGTGTCTTTGATACCATGTGAAGAAATTGACATTTGACCCAACTCAACTTTAAAAGTCACCCTAGAGCATATAAGGTGACTAAGACCCGTTCTCTTAGTCGATGTGGGACTTAACACAGTTAATACTTAATAGCAAATAATGTCTTCAAACAGAATTGACAATAACAATCAAAATGGCTGACTGATTTTAAATTGCATAGTTGGCCTCTTTTGCGGCAGAATCATTAACCTATTGAGAATATCTTCTCAAACTTGAGAGGCATTTAAGTAGTGCCCCGTGGACTCAAGATCAAATGGCTCCTTTTTTTAATTTTTTTTAATTAATGTAAACTCTGCAAGATTTTTAAGAAGTCAGACTTATGGATGTTATAAGCTACTCCCTCATTTCAATTTATATGGCGTAGTTTAACTGAACACGGAATTTATGAAAAAAGAGAGGATACTTTTGAAATAAGAATTATACCCCGACTTGGATTTATATTTTGATGTGGATTTTCTTGATTACAACTACAGGGAAAAGGAGGTTGAAACTAGTGATTTTCTGGAAGCAGCAAAAGCTTGTTTAAAAATCTGCCGAGTTCATGGTGTTCCTCTGCTGATTAATGACAGGATTGATGTAGCTCTTGCTAGTGATGCTGATGGTGTTCATATTGGGCAGTCTGACATACCTGCTCATGTTGCACGGGCTCTTCTTGGGCCTGACAAAATCATTGGTGTATCATGCAAAACACCGGAGCAAGCTCAGCAAGCATGGATAGATGGTGCTGATTACATCGGCTCTGGTGGTGTATATCCAACCAATACCAAAGAGAACAATAAGACGATTGGTTTGGATGGCCTAAAAACTGTTTGTTTGTCATCCAAATTACCAGTTGTAGCCATTGGCGGCATAGGCATCTCTAATGCTCAGGCTGTAATGGAACTAGGTGTCCCAAACCTGAAAGGCGTTGCTGTTGTATCTGCTCTGTTTGATAGGGAATGTGTTTTGACTGAGACCAGAAAGTTACTTGAGGTGCTGAAGGAGTCAACCAAAATAGTGAACTGAAGAAATGCTGGAGATCACCACACATTCTCTTACAGGCAAAGCAACCTCGATTTTTGTTACTAAAATATTTCTTAGTCAAATTTTTGAAAGTGAACTTTGCGTCTAGAGAAGTAAATGCAGGCACCGGAATTTTGATATCCTTTTGTCAATGCTGTCCTAGATAGGTTTATGATATTTCATTTATCTTGTACAGTAGGAGGCTGAAACTAGTGCAAATTCTTGAAGTTTACTGTACGTGTTCATTGCCAAGGTTGATGTTTTTCTTTGCCTTTCAAATTATTTTTGAAGTCATATGCCTCTCAGAGATTTCTGATATTTGTTATATTCTGCCTCGCCATTTCAGGCAGATTTTTGTGTTGGAATTAGAGGTTCTCTTATTAGTCCAGCTTTTCAGTTGGCGTCTTGGAGATATTTATCTATGCACGGTAAGTGCGAAGTCTGGTTAATCTGTAGCTTTGGCTAATCCAACAAATCATGGAATATTGGAATGAAAATAAGCTCAAATGTTATGGAATAGATATAGAAGAAATATGAAATATTGTTTGACTTGTTCATTTAGTACTTACTAGTTATTACTTAATATACCGTTTGCTCCAATACTTGGATATTTTATGCTTCTTTCGTTTTAATTTGTTTGACCTATTTTTTTTTAGTTTGTTTAAAAAATAATTTCTTTATTTATTTTTTTAGCATTTTTTTAATTCCAATTTTTCACGTGACATGTAAGATCACAAAATTAAAAAATATTTTGATACAGTTGATGTATTTTTAATACAAAATCATAAGATTCAAATTTTTTTATTTTCTTCAATTTTGTGTCTAGTCAAAATAAGAAGACTAACCTGAATAATTGTATTTGGGGTAAAGCATCTAACCCCAAAGTACTTCCAACTTGCACATGAAAAAGATTAAAAAAGAAAAATATTTGCTTGAAATAGTTCTAAAATGACAGTATTGTGCGTTTGAGCTAAACTTTTAATCATATCTCGTGAACAATTTGCTTATTACGTACATCACATGAAAGTCACTTTAATTCCTTTGTTTGGATAGACAAATGTCAAAGGGATTAAAAGTTTTATTGCCATTTTCTTGCTTCAATCTCATTCACGTACCAATCAATTTGTAACATTATCAATTTTAAGTTGATTTTTCAAAAAGAGAAAACGACCTTTTTCGTTGCTCGCACGGTGTGGAAAAAAAAAGATTCTACGCTGTCATCATTGCACTTGTTTCCATTAATTCTTTCAGATCCAAGTTGCAATCATATAAAAGAATAAATAGCAAAAATAGTATAATAGGTTTGCCTTTTCCCCCTCTCTACTTCCAATGGAGTCTTTGAATAGTAATAAACTAACAAACCAATATATAGAACCCAAGAAAGCAACTGTTATGCTCCATACATTTTAATTTGTTTGTCGTGTTTTTTCTTTTCGCAATTCTTCAATTATGAATTTTCACGTGACATATTTAAGATCATAAGATTAAAAGACAATTTGATACATTTAACATATCCTTAATTTAAAATCATATAATATAATTTATTTATTTTTTAAATTTGATGTCAAGTCAAAAATAACAAATAAATTGAAACGGAAAAAGTATCAAATATTGAACGTTGAAAAATACAGATGTGACTGCTCTTGCAAGTGTCAATTGAGTTGGAATGTCATGTTTCTCAACCTTGCTTTCACTCTTGGCTTTTCTAACCTTATTTTCTTTAAGAGATAACAAAAGAACGGCCTGCTTTATTCTAATTTACAAGTCATATTTTGGATTATTATATCAAATATAGAAGGTTGCTTAAATAAAATCTAAAATCAGATGAATCGGTTAAAAGAAGAATTAAAATAATAATTAAATATGTGGTAGTGTCCTTTACTCCTAGAAAGGTTGTTTCCGGAGAAAACCCAATAATTAAATTTTGTATGCTAATTAATGGCATAATATATGATATTCTCTTATATATTACACATGTAGTATTTATTGGGTCTAGTTCAGTATTAATTTTTTTCTATTTTAAATAGAAAAGTCCATACACTTGCAAGCTATATGTTAATATTGACGAGTTCAAACATCAACAGTGATAACAAAACCCATAATAAAAGGCAAATAAGACTGCAAGACCATCACAACCATATTGCATATATCCAAGATGCATACAACAAAACTCACCAAAGTTTCCTGCAAATTGCAACTCAAGACTCAATTGAGGTTCAACTTCAGTACATCACAATGCCTTAGTCTTATAGAAATATAATTCACAAGCTTCCTTAACTCAAAACTCGAAATTTACAAGACTTCTTTTAAGTTCCACACAACAGAAAAAAGAAAATCTTGACAAGACCAGGAAATGCCACACTTAAAAGCTATAGTTTTCTACAAGCAAAAAGGATAAAGTAGGCCCAGGTGAAACAACTTTTACACAACCAGGAAATGCCAAAGACATAAGTAGGCCAATGTGTGTCCACAGTTCTGAGCGAGCAAGGAAGATAATTTACGCTTAGGTGAGACGAACATCCCCTAAGCTTTGATGTGCTTGTTTCACTTGTTTGTCATATTCGTCTTCTTCTTCTTCGTCCTCCTCCTCCACTTCTTCTTCTACATCTCCTTCCTTTTCTTCTTCTTCACCTCCCCAGCCAAAACCTGAGACTGAACGGGAAACTGGAGGAGGGGTCTTTGCTTCTTCCACAATTTTCATGATCTCCTCCACGCTCTGAAGCGAAAATGTCGGGTTTTCTTTTCTATAATAAGCTGCCTGTGCTGCTTCTGTCAATTCCCTAGGCAAATTCTTCAAAAACCATGGGTGCGACTTTATATCTTTGATTGTAATTCTCTGCAACATAAACCTGCTTATTAGACAAGCCACAATCTCCTCCAACTTAAACTCTGTTATAACTTCCTCATTTTTTCTTTTTTCCCTCTCCAATATGTTAAGAACTCCAGGAACAGAGAAATGAAAGATGAAAAATTCAATACTAGTACATATATTTTTTATTTATGACATGTTACAGTATTACACACTTTATACTGTTGAAAGTTGGAAGAGATGACAAAGCAGACATTGATTCAGGTTTTTTCAAGGTTAAGATTGCAAATGCAGACTGCCATTACAATTATAGGAACAATTACAAAATCACAAATTACCACCAAATTGAGATATCACTTTATTTCCCCTCTGGATGATTCTGATTCTCTCATTTTGAAAGAGAAGTAAAGTTACAAGGAATCATTAATCCAGTAGTACCTGAATTTTAAAAAAAAACGACTACCCCAACTCCATTTGTTTCGAGGTGGCCACAAACTATTAGAAGATAACGTCATCCTTTTGGGGAGAACTGATCGTTTAAGAATAAGGCAGGTAAGTACGATAAGATCTGACGGACTAAACAACACTGCTTTAATTAATGGCACAAGCAATTGTTGTACTCCTTGACATTAACTCAATTTTAGTTGGAGGATTAAACAACACATTAACCTGACAAGAACCATGGAATATGGTTATCTGGTTGCATTCATCTAAATGAGCAACGACGACTCACTCCCAGAGTACAGGGGTTACTACTGGGATGAGGGATGAAGCTCAGATCAAGCAAAAAAGGGTGTTGGAAGGTTGACGACTTAACGTAATTTTCCATCATATCAAAATTCAAAGTTTTGGTTCAGATAAGGGGGATCCTGGATATATATTGTAACACTAATGACCTAATTGGAGGATAATCTATCAAATGTGTATGGCTGAAATAAGATGAAAATGGCACCAAAAAGGCCAAATGCATAGACCCATTGGGTGAAAGTAAATGATGCTTCAAACACGTAACATCTCTATCAGATTGTTAAGACCATTAAAAATTCAAGCAAAACCTCCGCTAGAATACACCCAATAAAGATAGAAGAGAGCATACCCTTGCTGAATTGGCAACAAATATGCGAGCGAGAAGGTGCCTACAATCTTGCGATATGTGAACATAGTCAGGAATCTTGTACTGTACCGCCATTATTCGCTGGAAAGAGAAACATCAAAGCCAAATTAAAAAGAGTAAGCATCGCATGGAGTTCGTCGGATATGTGAAGACTTGAAAATACTCACTTGAATAGTTTTCCTGAAGTTCTTTGGATCCTCCTGGTCTTCAAAAGGGTATGCCCCAACCAGCATCACGTAAAGTGTCACTCCACATGACCAAACATCAGCCAGCTGAAATAATTCACAAGCGAACGTTCGCAGCATAAGAATAAAGATCAGTAAAAAAACTCAACCTTTAGGAAAGAAGGGGAAGGATGTAAACAAAAAGATGTAATATACGCAATGATGGAAGCATAACCTGGAATTCAACAAGTCATAGAGCGACCAGTTACAGTGGTTTCTTACCAAGTCTAGTGAGACAAGTTATAGTGGTTTCTTAACAAGTCATAGAGCGGCCAGTTATAGTAGTTTCTTAACTACTCATAAGAAGAAAGGTAATATATACTATAAAATAAATGACACACGTGGTAGAAAATTCAGCTCCACACAGATGGATGCCAGAGAAAAAACATTCGCATAATGTCTTTCCACCAAACGTAAAAATTCACATAATTAATCTACCTTGCCATCATATTCCCTTCTGGAGAGGACCTCTGGAGCAATATAAGCTGGAGTTCCAACAGTTGATTTTGGCCTTGAATGCAACAGGGACGACTGCAATTGCAGGAGAAAACTATGAGCATCTTAGTGATCCCTATGGGGATAATATGTCTATATCTGCGATTCAGCAGAACACATAAACCTTTGAGTATCCAAAATCACATATCTTCAAGCGTGGAGCTGCACTTCCATCAAGAAGGGTATTCTCCAGCTTCAGATCTCTATGGCATATTTGCTGCAGAGGCAATGGAAATTTGAAGACGACTAAGCTCCCTTAAATTAAAAAGATGGCATTTTATATGTTCACAGTTAATGAATAGTTTTCTGTAGATTCTTGTAAGTTGCTCACCATGTTGTGACAGTAGTGGACTCCTGAAATAAGCTGCTGGAAAAAGTATCTAGCCTGAAATGATAGCAGCAAGAACCAAATGAGAGAGGCATTAAAGATATGGTATCAAGGCTCTTGAGATCCCATAGGAGTGGCCTTTTAAAATTACAGAATTCTAAAGAAGGGCCTTCATCACAATTTCTTTATCTTTCATAATCCTATATACACTGGTATGCGAGACTCGTTATTGACACAGTTAGAAATTTCAACTATACCTCATCTTCACTGAACCTTCCTGCATTGCAAATGCGCTCAAACAGTTCTCCACCAGCTGCATATTCCATAACAATGGCAAGATGAGTGGGAGTCAATACCACCTGCATCTCACAAAACAAATGAACAACAGTAAGGCCAGTTATTACTCCACTTTTTCTCTCCATTTTCAAAAGTAAACTCAATTAAAGCAATAGGTACTGCAAAACAGTAAATGATATGAACACACTTGCCTCCTTGAAGCGAATTATGTTTGGATGTCGAAGTGATTTATGATTAATGATCTCCCTTGCTACATTCTCATCAATCTACAACAAAAGTGGTATCTCAAATCTAATGGAAGCTTATATGATATTGCATATAAAAAAAGAGAGTGGGGGACCTGGTTGATTAAAGAATGTTTAACCGATAATTAGGGGGGGAAACACAATAACAATAACGAAAACAATGAGCATCTGAAGATGTTAGATTGATGATAAAAGACGTTAATTTTGCAAACCTTGTGTCCTCTCTCAATGTATTTCATTGCCACAAGCTCTTTGGTCTCCTTGTTCCTCATGAGCCTTGCAACACCAAAATTCCCAGACCCTATATCCTTCACAAGCTCGTATTTCTCCATCTTCTTATCCTTAACAAACTTAACTATATATATGAAATCACAAAAAAATCCCTTAATTCAAAACCACAAAATCCACCAAAACTTGAGCTTCAAACTTTCTTATCCAATTTCCCTTTCAAACACCAATCAAACCCAAATTCTGCTGCAAGATGCCAAATTGGGAATGTGGGGGTTTTCAATTTAACAAATCAAAGGGTCAATCTTTAAAGCAATTTACAAAATACCCAAATAATCCCAAAATCCAAACTCCCAAAAACCAACCTGAATTCAACACCTTTAAGCTGAATTACAACGTGATACGAACCAAGATCAACATATATGCACAAAATCAGAAAAGGGTGTTTGAGAATCTGTGAATTTTAGCAGAACTAGGGTTTCTTGAGACACAAAGATTGGGAAATTGTGGGCCTTTGAAGATGGGTAAAACGAAATTGAGATGGGGTTATGGTGGGAAAAGAGGAGAGAAAAACAAAATCAAAGATTAATTAGCAGAGATTTGAAGCTAAAGCAAGGAATCTACTAGTGTGTGTCTGTGTGTGTGCATGAGACAGGGCGAGAGATTCTACGAGTAACAGGGACACAAGTGCATAGAAGTGTGAAATGGTGAACAGAAAAAGTGAAAAAAAGGAATGAAGAATATTTTTTTTATTTATTATTGAAAGCTCATGCGTTAAAGTATATCTTCCCTATTTATGGTACTAGTAGAAGTAATATAATGTTTGCTTTTTATTTCCTTAATTAATTCGTTTATTTGATAGTAATATTGATTTATTTATTATAATTTTTTTTTAAAAAGATGTGGTGATTTTTTAACCTTTTTAGGATATGTTTGGTGCGGAGAAAAATATGTTTTAATTTTTTATATTTGATTAATCAAAATATTTTTAGAAATATATTTTTTATGAAAATAAATTCTTTAAGAATTAAAAAAAAAAAGACTTCCTCAATGAAGTTGGAAAAATAAGTTGCATATATGTTTATTGTTCTTCCGCCGCTCACCCAAATCCCTCAACTCTCACGACTTGACCATCCTACCTCTGGCCTCCCCCCCCCCCCCCCCCCCAACTCCCAACTCCCAACTCCCCCCCCCCTACAATCTTCATTTCAATCCGCCTCACAGTTAAATATTTTAGAATAATATTTTTTTGCTTACTCACCAAATATTAGAAAATAAATAAGAAATCACTTATTTTTTCAAGAAAATATTTTCCTCCTTAACCAAACACATCCTTAAAGGGTATGGAATTGTCGGTGAATTCGGGTCAAATCAGTGACGCGGTGGCAACAGTCTGATGTCATGATCCAATATTAAAACGTTTGGCCCAATCCAGTCCAACATCTTTCTTCCTCATGAGAAATTGTACGGTTACGATTAAAGTTTGCCCCGGCAATTCATGTTCCGTGTTCGGTATCAACCTTTAAGTTCTTTACATGAATTAATTTTAATAATTTCTTATATATAAATCCTATTTTACGTGTGTATTATGACGGAAAAATATTATGTGCCCTTCAGAATTTGAAAGTTATAGCTTTGTAAATACATGTACTAATCTTCAACTCTTCAAGTATTGTTATTTTTAAATTTATATATGAAATTATTCATACCTCCTTTTAGTTTACTTTAAAGAGAGTATACTCCTTATCAAGCTTTTGTTCAAACATTCAGTATGAATTAATGATTTTAGATGAGAGTTTGGACATGTAATTTGGAATATTTGATATCATAATTTCAAATTTTAAAATTTTCCAAAGAAACACGATTTGGGATTTCAAATCAAGATGTAAATTTATTTTTTAAAATATAAAACTTAACAAATCCATCATTTCAATTTCTATATTAAAAAAAACTCATATTCGACTTGAAGAGATTGTCCATATCATATTAAATAATAGTTAGTGCGTACAATAGACCCTTGTGGTCGGGCCCTTCCCCGGACCCTGCGCATAGCGGGAGCTTAAGTGCACCGGGCTGCCCTTTTTACTATTATCATTGACTAGTGAATCTTTATAAAATTTATGAATTTAAAATTTTATAAACACAAACATTTATTTAAAAAGAGATGTGTGATTTATCAATGTGTCACCTTAAGATATTCTTATATCTGTTTATTAACTACTATAATTGTCTCATTAGGTAAAATTATATAAGAATTTGAATTATTTTGATAGTTTCCACAGCTTGTGAAATTTTTATGTTTATGAGAAAAACATATATAACTTCAAAAATCAAAGTTGCATATCTTAATAAAACTTCAACTTCATATCAATCTGATTTTATATCATAATTTTAAATCATATGTCTAAACAGATCCCGAGTTTAAGACTAATATGGCTAAAGAATGCCTCCCCCTTTCTTGAGATCTATTTTCTCCGCTTTTGCTTGTGTCATTTTGTTGAAATTATTTTGTTCTTCCTTCAACTTCATCCTCCCTTTCTGATATAGGTAATGTTCTAGTACACGATAAAATAGTCAAAGTAACGCAAATTGGCTGGCTTGTCCCAAACTCTATCTTATAGTACTACTATTTTAGATTTGTTACATAAATTTAAAATATCATAATTATTTAAAAGGTTAAGTAAAGTAAACATCGTCATTTGAAAATAGGACATTGCTCATTGTATTTAAAATTATATTAAAACATCGTTATTTGAAAATAGGACATTCCTTGTTGTATTTAAAATCTATTATATATATATTTCAAAATTCTTAATAAATTTGGAGTTCTTTGTTCACATTTCAATTGAGGGGAAGTGAGCATTAGAATAGAACATCTCAATTCTAGGGGCTTGGGAAGCGGTAAGAGACAACACGATGAAAGTTTTGACTTAAAAAATCATCTTGTATACTAAAATGGATTAATTTCCATTAAGTTTATATGTATTAAAAGTAGTAGACATACAATTTCAAAAATAAAATAAAAATACATATTAGTGAATGTATCTTAAATTACGATTGAAAATGAAATAAAAAAATGAATAAATAATTATTTAGATTGAGGCGTGTATATCTCATTCTCTTATAGTAAATTTAAGCCCACTGCAGTAAATTCTTTATCGGTCCAGCAACATAACTCTTAACTTGTCCCCTTAAGGATAAAATAGTTTGCCAACGACATATAAATCAGACAATTTTGAATTAGTCGAAGCGCCCAAAGCTCCACTAATAAAAATTAAACACCTTCATTCAAACATAAAATTACTCCCTCGACTCTTTTTTTTTTACTAGATCAACCTCAAATTATAAACATAACACAGTTCGTTTTCATCTACAACATACTAATACTTTTCATCTTTCTCATATTCACAATACAAGAAAGAAATTTTTTATATAGGTATAAGATTTCTTCCTTAAGTAAATGTTAAGAAAGTGAATAATAAATTAAAATATAGTGAGATAATTTGTAGGATATAATATGGATAACATATTAGAATAATTACATGAATTACAAAAATTAAAAAATAACGAACACTTTATGCACTTTATTCCTACTAAAATATGTCAATAGTCATGTACTTTCGCATTTTGATATTGATATAAAAATGCCATAAACACGAATCATACATATGTTATGATTTGGTTGGTAGTTGGAACTAGGGAAAGAACATATAATAGTAGTAAATTTTGTGTTGTGAGAACAATTGTATGTCAAATGCTTATATCTATTTTTTCTTAAGTGTTTGTTTTAACCAATTTTGGCAACTTTCAGACATTAAGTATTAATAATAAAGAGATTTATTCTGATATAGGAGTACTTCTTTTGAAGAATAGAAACTTCAAATTTTTTGTAAATCTGATTTACTCTCCTAACAGTTAGAGTTAACTTTGAACTATAAGTGATCGTTTAATTTATGGATATATATAAAGAGATAAAATCATAATCGGGAGGAATCATTTAATTTGAAATATAAAATTAGTTTTTATGTTTCTCAACATAATTTTGGGACCTTTAGGCTTGAAAGTCTTCAAACGAGTCAGGAGTTGGAGATTATGCAAATCTAACTTCAGGCAACGTAAGAATTTCAACTTCAATCTTGCCTGATTGAAATTTACTTTTGAGATGAAAGAATAAACATATTTCACCAATTTCATTTTATACGATGATATTTAACTATATTTAAAGTTCAGTAATTTTTTTGCTATTTTAAGCATATCAAGATATTTCTATGGATATAAACGACAACTAAAAGTATGTTTAGAGTGCAATTGTTTATTATAGAAATTTGACATGTTTTTTTGGAATTACTGAAAATAAATTAGCATCACATAAAATAAAATAAGAATACGTGTATTATCAATACTCGAATAAAAGTACTTTAAAATATATGTTTAAGTAGGCCATTAGTAATACATAGCAATTCGTGTATTATTCACTTTTTTATTTTATTTTATATTATTATCAATCCATATTGTAATTTTTGCATTCAATTTGAGGCAAATCAACCCCTAGAATATCATATTTATACCATAATGCAACTAAGACTGAATTATTGTTCTACATAGAGATTTGGTACAATCCAATAAATCAAACTCATATCTAATATTTGTGTTTAAAAATTAACTAACTATTTATACATAATTTATTCAAGATTTAATAAATTACTTATTAAAAATTTCAAAACCTATAAATTAAAATTTCTAGCTCCACCTTATGCAACAAAATCTTATAGTGAGATTAATTGGATTTGAATTAGTGATATTTTTCTCATTAACGTATGAGTTTATATGACATACTCAAGGATATATGTTATTTGCGGATGAAACGGTGTTGGTAGACGAGAAACGTAGTGGAGTCAACTATAGATTGAAAGTTTGGAGATAGACATCAGTGTCTAAAAGTTTTAGGTCAAGCAAGATTAAAACAAATACCTGAAGTGCAAGTTTAGTGACATAACAAATGAGAAAAAAATGGATGTAAAGATCGATGCACAAGTCTTATCCAAAAGAGAAAACTTCAAGTATATTGATTCCATAATTCAAAGAGTCTAGGAGATTGATGATGATGTCACACATCGTAATGGAAGGATGGATGAAATATAGGCTTTCGGCCAAGGTACTATGCGCTAAAAATATGTCGCTAAGGTATAAAAGTAAGTTACACAAAGTGGTGGCTAGACCAACATTGTTGCATAGGATAAAGTAATTGCTAGTAAGAATGCACACGTCCAAAAGATAAATATAGCGGAGACGAGAATGTTTAGATGGGTGTGTGAGCATTTTAAAAGAGTTATGATTAGGAACGAAATTATATAAGCAAGGGAGAGTGACCTTTGGGTGGATAAAATGAGATAAACGAGGTTGAGATAGTTAGTACATGCGAATAGGAGGTTCACACATGCAACAATTAAAAGGTGTGCGAGGTTGATTGTAGTAGGAACTAGGAGAGGTAGAGGTAGATCGAAAAATAATTAGGGGCCAGAGAGGTGATTATCCTTGACATAACACAATTTCAGCTTACTAAGGATATGATCTGAGATAGAAATATATGAAAGTTGAGGATTAAAGTAGAAGGTTAGTAGGTGGTTTACCCCATACCCCCTTCCTTTATTAATAATAGTAACTAGTAAATACATAAAAAAAAATAAAAAAAAATATTTTCTCAATCTTTATTGATAAAATTATGTTGGATATGTATTTATCTATACTATTATAAAAGCACGAAAATAAATATTGATTGACCAAAATATCCACTAAAAGTTAAGTTACTTATTTGTCCTTTTGAGTTAAAATTTTCTCCGTCTAACAAATTACTAATGATATAAATGTAATTTTATACAAGGACTAAATAAAACATATTTCTATCAGGTCTAAGTTTGCATGATATATATTATTCATGTAATACTAAAAGCTCAACATTAAATCTATTTCAATTAAATCTATTTCAAGCAAACTATGAGTAGGGACTTTCTACAAGTTTTATAATATTGATTGATCAAAATATTCATTAAATATTGAATGACTTTTATATCTTTAACGAGTGAATATTTAATAGTTATAACTTTAACTAATTGCAAAGTCCTACATATTTACATAATAATTAAATAACAATCATTTGAAGAAAATAGTAAATGACAATTTTGTCTGTTGTAGAAAAATAATAAATGATAATTTCATCTATTAAAGAATTTTTCAATAAAGGACAAAATGTTCAATCAACAATTCAATGAGATACAACCTCCCTTCATTAACTTTTTTTCCTAAATTTAAGATGATTCGAGACCCTACTTCTGGATCTTAGATCGGATCGGAGTCAGATCTCAATTTGAGTGTCGTATCCCGAGTCAAAAATTGAGGTAAGATCCTAGGTAGGGTGTTAGGGTTGGGTCCCAAGTTATATATCAGGGTAGAGTTTCGTGTTGGGTGTCACTACTAAAAAATTATGAAAAAATGATGCAAAAAAGCAATGGACTCGACACAAAACTGCGTCGCTTTTTTGGTCAAATTCTATGAAAAAGCGACACAGTCACTTCCGTTTTTTTTTTCCTCAACGCTTTTAAAAAAGCGACAGACAGGGTCGCAAAAAGCAACGGTCTGCGTCGCCCCTAATATTTTTTAATTAAAAAAATACAAATAAAAAAATGACGGACTCTGTCATTTAAAAAAAATTAATAATTAATTATTTAATATAAAGGGAGAGACTGTATTGTTTTATTTGATTTTTTTTTCAAAAAGCGAAGAATAAATGGTCATTGTCCGTCACTTTTGTTCTTGGTGTTTTAAAATTTTTCCAGCAAAGCGACGGACATAGGGTCACTGTCCGTCGCTTTTCTGAAAATAAAAATAAAAATTTTGTAGATAAGCGACGGACTAAAGAACTATGTCCGTCGCTTTTCTACAATAATTTTTACCGCAAAATTCTGCAGTTTCTGCTGTCCATCTGCAATTAAAATTCAATTAACTTCATAGCAATTCAACCCATCCTAACACAACTAACAACAAACAAAATACGCAAAATACATAATAACAAACATAATTAAATACTTAAAACAAATAAAGTCATAAATTAAAACGATTTTAAGGCTTTCAAAATTAACAAAAAAATTCAAAATGTTCATAAACACAGGGAACCTAATGACTATTTGCTATGTGTTCATTACTGTCGTTGGAGTCATCCGGAGTTGACCCTCTTGAATGACGGGACGGAGGCTGATGGGCGAGGTTGAGCACTTGATCTTTGATTTGCTCAAATTGTTCATTCAAAATTTTTTGCTCCTCAACCCTTTTTGCCTCAAATTCTGTCAATGCGTGTGTAAGTTCTGCAATTTGCTGAGACATAGCAGCTATCTGAACCTCGTCATTGGCCTTGGCTTGGCGTGACGATCCAATACCTTTTAAACCTGATTAGAGTCATCGTACATCATTTCTATAGCTCATTCCATATATTCGGCCCTTGTGGCTCCCTCCAACCACTTTTTCTGTCCAAATTTGAGTGGATTGTTCGGGTGTTGGCTGTACCAAATCTCTCATCTCACATATGTACCGCTCATAATCATGGTTTTTCATACCTATTAACTTTCTTTTATTCAGATCTATCCGTTTACCCAAATTCGAAGCACATCCCTTAGGTATTCTCAAATTTTTAACTCACTCACATATTTCACGTTTCTTATCCAATGTTAATGAAAAAACTGGCTTTAGGCTTGACAATTTTACCATTTTATAGTTCTTGCAACCACAATTCTTTTCTCCTACAGTAATCCTTTAAGTCCATTCTAGCTCTTGGATTGTCTTTTGTCTTGTCTTTAACATCTATCACCTTGTTAAATAAATTGTCAAAATAATTTTTCTCAATGTGCATCACATCAAGATTATGTCGTAGGAGAATATCCTTTCAATACGGCCACTCCCAGAATATGCTCTGTTTGTTCCAATTATGTTCAACACCATATCCAGGAAGTCTAGAAGGTGGAGTTTCTATAACTTAAGGCAAATGAGAAACTCTCTCCCAAATTTGATGTCCAGTCAGTGATGGAGGTGGAGGATCATTTTCAACACTATTTTTTCTTAATGCATGTTTCATCTTTCTAAACTGATGGTCCATTAGCAAGAACTGACGATAACAATCAAATCATGAATTTTTTCTGCTATGCTTTAAGATGAATGCCTTATAATTTTCCATGCAATGAGGACAAACAAACTTTCTAGCAGTCATTCAACCAGACAATATCCCGTATGCAGAAAAATCATTAATAGTCCACATTAAAGAAGCACGCATAACAAAATTCTGCGTAGTTGATATATCATAAGTCACTACGCCTTCAAATCACAATTGTTTAAGCTCATCTATCAAAGATTGTAGATAGATATCAATCAATATTTTAGGATTACGAGGATCCGAAATAACACAACTTAGAAATATGTACGGACTTGTCATGCACATTTCAGGAGAAAGATTATATGGGGGTAAGAAATACAGGCCAGCAAAAATAAGGTGAGGCAGCATTAGAGAATGGTGTGAAGCCATTTGCACACAACTCAAATCTTACATTTCTTGGTTCACTAGCAAAATTCAGATACGTTTTATCAAAATGTTTCCATACTTCTTCATCCGGATATATTTCTTGGTTTACGATGCCTTCTCATATGTGGGGCAGACCTCATTAATGCATACAACCTCTTTAATCTAGGAATAAAAAGTAAATAATATGTCGCCTTAATTGAGACCATCTTTCCAGCAAGAGTCCTTAGATAATGAGCTTGTCCACAAAACTTACAATTTTCTAATTCACTATCAGTCTTGTAGAACAACATGCAACCATTAACACAACAATGAATTATATCATACGAAAATCCTAATTTGGAAATCAATCTCTTTTTCTGATAGAAGTTCTTAGGTACGTTAAACTCGGGATTTGCAGTTCGCCCAAAAAATCAACCATTGAGTCCATAGCAGCATGAGGAACACTCCAATCTGATTTAATATTCATTAACCTAACTGCAACTGACAAAGTAGAATGCGAACTCCCTTTATATAGTGGACGACTAGCCTCTTCTAATTATTGATAGAAGCGTCTTGTTAAGAGTTTCGTCAAAATATTATTCGGGTTCCATCCCACATTGAACCCCGAAAGCATCATTGACTATTTCATGAACTCTATCATGTTGAAATGTATCATGTTGAACTCTATCATGTAGAACCCTATCATGTTCAACCCTAATTTGACCATGTGGTGCAAGCATATTATATTCATCCACAGACAGCAAATTATAAAATATATTATTCAATCTATCTATTTCTCCATAATCAACCCATACAAAATATCTAGGCTTAAATCCATTACCATACAAATGACCCATGACTGAATCTGGATTAAAAAATTTCAAGCATCTACATTCATGACAAGGACACCTAACCAATCCATTTCTCTTAAAAATATCAAGTGACATTGCATGATCGATAAAACTTCTTACACTGTCAATAAATTCAGATTTCAAATCACCACCAACTTCATAATGCATGTTATACATCCACGAACGATGATCCATCTACAAAATTATATATATGCAAGCTTAATTAATTAGTTCATAAAGACTATAATTCATCGAGACTATAAGTGTCATTAATTCAAGTTATAATTAATTAATTAATACAATAATTAAGTTCAAGTTATAATTCATTAATTTATATAATAATTAACTTCAAATTATAATTAATTCAACTTATAATTAAGTTCACAACCTAATTAATTCAAGTTATAATTAATTCAAGTTCTAAATAATTACAGTTATAATTAATTCAATTTATAATTAAGTTCACAACCTAATTAGTACAAGTTCTAACTAATTCAAGTTCTAATTAATTCAAGTTATAATTAAGTTCAAGTAGTTCTAATTAATTTAAGTTATAATTAAGCTCAAGTTTTAATTAATTCAAGTTATAATTAAGTTCAAGTTCTAATTAATTCAAGTTCTAAATAATTGAAGTTATATTAAATTCAAATTTATAATTAAGTTCACAACCTAATTATTAGTTCAAGTTCCAATTAATTCAAGTTATAATTAATTCAAGTTTTAATTAATTCAAGTTATGATTAAGTTCAAGTTCTAGTTAATTCAAGTTAATTATAATTAAGTTCAAGTTCTAATTAATTCAATTTATAATTAAGTTGTAATTACAAGTTCTAATTCATAATTAAACACTTAAAAAGAATAAAGTCATAATTTACAACATTTAAAGTCTTTCAAAGTTAACAACTTAAAGTCATATATTATTCTACAATAATTCAACATTTCTAAATTTCAACATTTCTAAAGTGCAAGTTGATTTTTTTTGGACAATTAAAGTACAAACTAACTCCAACAACTAAACCAAATTAAAGCTAAGTATCAACACTAGATGGACACAAATTAATCTTGCAAGAAAATCAATTTTGTCATCAATAGGATCAACTAGTGTTGTCACTTATCGGTCTATCCAACACATTTTCACTAAAGCAGACTTTAAAAATTCAAACATATCCTAAGAAATCAAACAAACCCTAAGCAAAATGCAATTGTTTTGCATTGAATAAAAAAATCTAATATCTCCAATGATTAAAATTTAAGTGGAAAAAATACCTCATCAATTAGGGTTGAGATGATGGGGTTGGTGGAAATGGGTTTGGCGGCGTCGAATATTGAAATATTTAATTAGATTGTACCCCTGCATTTAAAATTTTATACAAAAATATTCAATATTAATTAATTATTTCAAGTATGCCAAGTTCAAGTATCTAAAGTTGGGAATTTATACAAACCAAAATAATTTCTAACTAATCAATTAAAAAATCCTAAAGTTCAAGTTCAAAGTTCACAACTTAAAGTTTACATGCATATCCTACAAAAATTCAAGAATACTCAAATTCAACATTCCTAAAGTTCAAGTTGATTTTTTTCTAAGTTAAACTACAAACTTTCAAATTTCAAGTATAATTAAATTTCAAGTATCTAAAGTTGAAAATTTATACAAACCAAAAAAATTCCTAAGTACTTCAAAAATCATAAATTCAAGTTAAAAAATCCTAATATTCAACTTAAACAATCCTAAATTTCAAGGTCAAAATTTAAATTGAAAGCTCACAACTTAAAGTTCATATATCCTACAATAATTCAACATTTCTAAAAGTTTATACTTAATTAATTCTTAAAGACTACGATTTATGAAACCAAAGTTAATAACTTCATGAACAACATAAATAATTCACAATTTCTAAAGTTCACAACCTAAGTTCAAATAAGTAAATACTACCCAAAAAAATATTCTAAGTTGAACTTACAAAATTCGGCCTAAAGTTCAAGTTCTAAATTCAAGTTTAAAGTTCTAAATTCAATACAAGTTATGATTAAGTTCTAAGTTGTAATTAAAAGCTCTAAATAAGTTTTAAGTTTCTAACTTCTGATTAACTTCTATAATTACTTGTTAAATCTAACTTTAAACTTCAACAACACTTCAATTCAAACTAAAAAAATACCCAAATTTACAATATAATTTACAAAATCTAATTCAACTAAAACGAAAAAATCTTCATTCACTACTTCACAATTAAATATACAAACTAACAATGTTAATACCATTATAACTTCAAACAACACTTCAATTCCAACTAAAAAAAACCAAATCACAAACTAATTCAAAATACTCCAATTCAAAGTATAACCCTAAAATCAAAACTATAACTTTTTGTTCACTAATTACAATCAATATTACAAATTAGCTATGTTAACAACATATATTCAACAACATAAATAAAATAAACTAATTAATAACTCAATGTCCGTCGCTTTTTAAAATAAATAAATAAAAAATAAAAGAGATGGGCGGTGTCCCATTGTCCGTCGCTTTTTAGAATCGACGCAGTTCGTCACTTTTCTGTTCGTCGTTGTTTCACCCCTTTTTAGTAGTGTGTCAGATTTTAGATCGAGAATTTAGGTTGGTCCTCTGGTCAAGTATTAGAGTAGGTCCTTAATAGATCATCGCGGTCGAGTGTCGAGATTAGATCCCAATTCAAAAATTGGATCTCGTGATTAGGTCCTAATTTGAAAATTGGGTCCCAAATTAAGAGTTGGAGTCGAGTCTTAGGTTGGAAGTCGAGATCGGGGTCAGATCCAAATTCGCAAGTCAGGTCCAGGGTCTGATGTCGGGGTCGGATCAAAAGTTGGGTCGAGTCAGGGGTCGGAAGTCGGGTCCCGATCCATAATTCAGATCGGGTCCTAGGTCGAGAGTTGGTGTTAAAAGTTGGGTCCCTGATCAATATCGAGTGTCGAGGTCGAGTTAGGTCCAAGATCGAATGTCGGGATCGAAGTTCGAGTTGAGTCCTGAGACAAGTGTTGAATCGGGTCCTAGATTGGAAGTCGGGGTCGAATATTGGTTCAGAAGTTGAATCCCGATTCAAATGTCGGATGTCGAGGTAAGATGTCGGGGTCGAGTACTGAGTTGGGTGTCTGGATGAGACTCCGAATTAATGATCAGAATTCTTTTTAATATGATAATTGCTAGAAAGTAACATACAAAATACGTTTATAGACACTAGTATTACTAAAATTCCTCATTGTTACATGAGTCCAATTTTTAGTGCTATTTTTGGTCATTTAGCGGTTTATAGTAGAACTGATTTTTTTTTTAATTATAAAAAATATCCTTAAAATGGAGTATTTTATTGTAGATTTTCTATTTATTTAGGAAAGCTGATAAATAAACATCTTTCTAATACTGTGCTGCTGCTCCCCTTCTCGAGTTTCTTGAAATCAGATCTAATATACTATATAATCCGTTGACGACTTTGGGTCGGATACCCCGTCTCATTCTGCCAATATCTCACGCGCCATTCCTACCCTCGCCGGCGATTAAGATGCGGCCCACCGTCCGATCATTAACATTGCTCTCCTTCCTCGCCGCCTTGCTCGTCGTTTCGCCGGCGCTTGCTTCCGAGTCCGATCACAAGGTAAAATGTTCGATTCCAATACCGCGAAAAACCCTAATTTCGGTTGGCTTTCTTGATTTATAAGCTCTACACATTCTTTTTCTTTCTTTTTCGATGGAAGTATACCTATGCTGTTCAGATCTATCGGCGACTCAAGTTGCGAAGATCTTGTTCTTGCATTTGCTTCCGTGATTCCGAAAATTTTCTGGGTTTTGGTAGATTTGATTCGAAGTTATGAGTTAAATTTACCATTTTGTTAATGCAAAGTAATGGTTTGACTTTAGATCTCCAAGAACTTCTTTTGCGCCTGATCTCAAATTTGTCATACGGATGTGTTTCATTTGGTAATTGTGTTTAGTAAGTGTAACGTTTGTTATGTGTGCTGATTATGTTGTAATAGTCAAGTAAAGCTACCAGCAGGTCCTTCAGAATGTGCCTTAGTGGCTGTTCTGAGGAGGATTTGATCACGGTGATTACCTTCTACAGATGACATGTAACTGCACTGGCTAAAATTTTGAGTGAGGTTATTTTTCTTAATTTCATTCATCAAAACAGAACTGAGGTTAATTTTCTATGTGTTCCTTACCAGTTAAGCTTGATTAGTGAAATGGTTGCAGCACCTCCTTCTTCATCCTGTCTATTGTTTAATGTCTGTCATAAAGGCTGAGTTGTGAATTCGCATGGTGGTGGAACTCAACTTATTAGGATGAAAAGATCAATAAAGGGACAAAAAGGTGATCCCTTTCTAGTTCAGATTAGATAATTTCAACGTGTTGCTTATTGGATGAATTGGGAGCAACTAGACAAGTGGGACTACATTGTTGATGGCACCTTAGGATGGAGAGATCAACTATCAACGTGTTGCTGATTGGATGAATTGGGAGCAACTAGACAAGTGGGACTACATTGTTGATGACACCTTAGGATGGAGAGATCAAATATCAAATAAGGAAAGTAAGTTGATGCCTTCTAGCATAGATTTAATGGCTTTATTGTATTGCTGATCGGATGGTGGAAGGAGTGAATTGATGAGACAGGTGTGCTACATTGTCGACGAACAAGGTTAAAGTGTCAACAACAGTAGCTTCAGGGTGCTGCTGTTTTATAAAAAACTAATTAGTGGACTGGTGGACCTGGTAGAGTGGGTATCTATTAGGTCATTGAAGTGGATTTACAGTGGTGCCAGAGAGTCTTGCGATTGAAAATGGTGAAACCATAGTTGATGGTGCATGTACTGTAAAACTTGTTTATTGACTGGTCTTGGTCTTTGGTCTTCACTGATTTTATCTTTTCATAACTATTTAACTTCTGATCTGAGGTTTGTTCTTTTAAACTCTGTCACGGATATTCTTGTACAGTCTATAGTTTAGGTTGAGAGTCTTTTCTTTTTGTGCCAACTATAGTTCTGCATGACTTGCACTGTAAGAGGCTTTTATTCTTCTTTCACTTAAAGTTAAGAGCATTCTATTATGTTTTTGTGTTTGCTTCTAGTGATGTTTAAAATTTTCGAATTGCAATCAAAGTATGCTGGATTAGGTGTCCTTTTCTATAATCCTATAATGGACAGGAGCGGTGATATTAAGCGCTAACAAAATCAAACTGCATGTTGATAATCCCCTCAACCCGCCCAACCTATTATGGTTAGGATGTGTCACCATTAAGAAATCGGTTTATAATAGCCATCCACACTAAAATTGCGGTGTTTTATGGGTTAAATATGGGTTTTCTGCGATTTTAAAATGGTTTCTCGACCTAAATTTGGCTTAGGAAGTGAATTTCAAAGATTTGCTCGGAGGTCATATGTGCCTGTTTGAAATGAAATCTCACTCTTTGTTTTTCCTTTATATCTAGTTTCTGGCTCAGGGATTTATTCAGGTGATGCTTGCTCAATCTTCGCATTAGCATTGACTGGGCTTAAGCCCTAAGCAATTTATCTGGAGTTCCTGCTCTAGATCAACTTCCTCCTTTTCCAAAGTGTGTTGATTTGGATCTAAATGATCTTATCTCATTAAAACAAGGAGCTAGAGGTTTGAGCAGGATATACTTGTTCCTTTTGTGAGTTGAGAGTCAAGGATTTTTGTTGACGAGTATTTATAGTTCGTTTGACACTTCCACTCTATTCAGCTCTAGCACTTAGTGATGCCTAATGGACAGATGTGGTTAAGGGCATCTGTATTTTGGGTATCTTTTCTCATTTGTGCCTGCCTGGTGGTGTTTGGTTAAGATGTTAACCCTATACTTTTCTTTTTTCTTGTATATTAAGCAATGCAAGATTGTCTGCTTCTTTGCTCTACATTTTGTCACTTCTGCAAAATATGGGACTAGAAAAATCTACTAGAGAGGAGAAAATATTTAATCTCATGTTTGTTTCCTGTGAATTTCTGGGAAGTATTAACATATGCATAATTAAGTGGATGTATTACTGCATTATGCTTGTGCTTTTGTTTCTTACCCAGGACTTCGTATATATAATTTTTTTTTCTGACTCCTATGCTTTGTCCAACAGTATCAGCTAGATGACCCAGTTACCTTATGGGTAAATAAAGTTGGGCCCTACAATAACCCACAGGAAACATACAACTATTACAGCCTTCCGTTTTGTCATGCATCTGGTTCTCACAAATGGGGTGGCCTTGGTGAAGTTTTGGGTGGAAACGAGCTTATTGATAGTCAGATTGACATAAAGTTTCAAAGTATGTGAATCCCCTTCATTGTTGCTCCTCGTTATTATTGTTTGATTTGAGGTTTACATGGACTCTTTGTGTTTGATAGAAAAAGTGGACAAGGGTAGCATTTGTGACCTTGAGCTTGATGAAGCGAAGGTCAAGCAATTTAAGGATGCTATTGAAAACAATTATTGGTTTGAATTCTTCATCGGTATGTTACAAACTTTATTATTCTTATGATGATATGAAGATCACCTGCAAAAAACATCGAGTGCATTTTGTTCATAAGAGATCCTACTATTTCAATGCTGATTAACATTTTTTTCCGAAGATGCTGATTAGCATATAACTACTTGGTTTAAAAATTAAAATTCCTGAAGATTTTACAATAAATACATCATTTTCTGGTTTGTATGCTTTTGGATTGTTATGCAGTCTTTGAATTGGTTACTGAAAAAATGTGACTAGTTATTGCTTTGGTTATTGTGCACAGGTACATCAATGCTTATACATGTTTTCTTGTGGTTTTATGTTGCAAAGAAATAAACAAGTTTCTAAATAGTTAGAAAGTTGATGGATGATTTTACAATTTATACATTGGGCAATATCCTACTATTCTTGTTATGAGGGAATTAGAAACTTAAAAGCTTGGCTTATCTACTTTATCATCACACGGTTACATGATTTTGAATCCCTTTTCTTGGGTTTACAACAACATAGCTAGTGTAATCTCACAAGTGGGGTCTAGGGAGGGTGATGTGTACGTAGACCTTACTCCTACCTTGGATTTGTTATTCTTATTTGTTAGGCTAGCAAGCAAACAATGAGAAACTATCCTCCTATTTTTAACGAGGAAAAGGAGAACCATCAACCACAAAGGCAACTTTAGGAAATTCTACAATTCTAGACCATTGAAAATCTAAGAGAAGTATCGTTGACTCTGGCCACGCTCTTTTTTTAAAATACTTTTGCATTTTACGCCAAATGCATCTCTGAATTGTAAGCATTGCGTCACCTTTTAAGAGCTTTACATTCTATGGTAATGGCAAGCTAACAATTTGACAGTACAGATATTACTTAAACTGCATGGTGTAATTCACCATTGTCCCATGTTTAATATACAACATTGTGTCCTGGCAAAGGGAAATATTGAAGTAATGCACGTATGTGGTTCATTGATTTGCTTATGCATTCTCTGCAAAGGCTAGGTGAAAATTAGGTGTGGGTGTTCGCTAACTCGGTTCAGTTTTTTTTATTTCGGTTTTCAATTTTAAGATTATGTGTACCGAAAACCGGTTCGGTTCGGTTTTTGTAAATTTGGTTTGGTTCGGTTTCGGTTTAATAAATTCGTTTTTTTCGATTTAGGGCCTGTTTAATGAGCTAAATTTTATTTGTAAATTGGATTATTTTTAAGGTTAAAAAATGATTTTTTTTAAACTCAATCAATGCATTCATGATAAATACTACTAAGCACCAACTCCATTTTCAATATTTAAAGAAAAAAGCTATGCAAATAACTGGTTGACTTCCAAATTGCTAACTAGAATCTGCAACCTATGTTATTTGGAAAAGTGGGGGCTTCAAAAATTTTGTTTTACCCATTGATACTTTGATTGTCTATGCCGTCTAACCTGTCCGAATATGTCTCAAATTTGCACACAAAAAGATTGGAATGATCTTGTTTGCATGCGATACTGCTAACAGGAAATAGGAAATTAGGAATATGCCGCAGCACTGTAGTGGGTTGTTGGGCAATTTTAATTTTTAAATCTAATTTGGGCTTCGGTATTGGGCTATTATATATAATATATATGTATAAAAAAATTAAAAAGTATTTAAATTTCGGTTAACCGAAAAACCGAAAAACAACAAAATGTGATACTGAAAACCGAACCGAAAAACCGAAGTTACAAAAAATATGAACCGAAAACCAAAATACCGAAACCGAAAAACGAAAAGAATTCAGTTCGGTCCGGTATTTTGATTTTTCGGTATTTATGCCCAGCCCTAGTGAAAATAAACCATTTTCTCCCTCTTACGATGTAGCATCGTATATTATTGGTGAGGCTTCACCAGTCTGTGATTAACTTATTGAAGATTTCTTTTAGAAGTTGTTTATGTTATTTTAAAATATATGCTCTTATATATTGTTTAATTGCCACACTCCTGTTGACCTTATTTTGATTTGGCCGTGTTGATTTAAACTTACTTTTGTTTCAGCACTGAACTTTTTTTTGGTTTTTTCTTTTTAAGATGTTCTGTCTTCTGTTCCTTTATTTAGATTCTTTTGAATTCTATTGATTTTTTGTCTTGACCTTTACCTTCTTTTGTTTCCGGTTTGTTGAATGTTTTTCAGATGACCTGCCGTTGTGGGGTATGTACTCTCTCTATGCCTTAATTTTTCTTGGCAAAAAATGAAAAAAGGCGGTATCAATTTGTGATTTGTCTGTGTTATAGGTTTTGTTGGTGAGCTACATCCTGACAGAAACAGTGATAATAAGCATGTACTTTACACACATAAGAACATACATATTAAATACAATAAGGACCAGGTTTGTGACTTGATCATCTCATCCAAATTTGGTGGATAGTCTACATACTCATCTTTCCGATGTCTTGGTTTTTGCAGATCATTCATGTCAATATCTCTCAAGAGGGCCCAAAGCCTTTGGAGGCTGGGAGAACCTTGGACATGACGTATTCTGTGAAATGGGAGCTAACTAATATCAGTTTTGCTCGTCGCTTTGAAGTTTACTTGGATTACCCATTTTTTGAGCATCAGGTGGACATTACTTGGATAACATTGTTTTCTTAATTTTATTCCTCTGCTCCAATGATTTGCATTTAATTTAGCACCATGAGATTCAATTTTTCTCTTTTGTGTTGTTTGTAATTGGGTTATGCACTGTGCAGATTCATTGGTTCTCCATTTTTAATTCCTTCATGATGGTCATCTTTCTTACTGGTCTGGTGTCTATGATATTGATGCGGACGCTAAGGAATGATTATGCCAAATATGCTCGGGAAGATGATGACCTGGAGACTCTGGTAACAACCTTGTGCTTTAAGCAACATTCTGTTTAGATAAGATTTAAGCTTGAGGCTTCTCCATTCCATTTCAAAAAAAAAAGGCTGTAAGTTTGAGGTTTCTTTTCTTAATCATTAGTGTTTTTGTCTCAGGAAAGAGATGTGAGTGAAGAGTCTGGTTGGAAACTTGTTCATGGAGATGTGTTTCGGACTCCGCTTAACCTAGTGTTACTTTCTGCTCTTGTTGGTACTGGGGCACAGCTGGCATTGCTTGTCCTCCTTGTCATACTGTTGGCAATTGTGGGGATGTTGTATGTTGGGTATGTTGGATACTTTATTGATTCCTTTGAACTGTAGTTGTTGGCTATCTATTTAGGAGTAGAGTATAGGGGCAATTCGTGATGGATTTGTCTGGTATTTCTAGTTTCATGGTTAGCATTGCAATGGAATTACTGGTTGCTATTAGTATTTGTTCGGATACTATGTTTCCTCGCTACTTTGTTAATATGTTTAATTTAAATAGTTTATGTGCATTCTTTTCAGGAGAGGATCCATTGTTACGACTTTTATTGTATGTTATGCTTTGACATCATTCATTTCGGGCTATGTTAGTGGTGCAATGTACTCACGGAATGGTGGTATGCTCCCTTTTTTAATCTATATCTTTCCTTGTAAGGCACTAATCGTTTGTTGGACCCCTTCCCCCCTCTTTCTTTTGGCACTACTATTTTATCTAAGGAGCTAGTTCAAGCTGGGATCTTTTGTCTTATCATTTATTGATGTGTAATGTGGGACATATTGCTAGTGGCCCCTGTTTTGGGGTACCGCCTTTCTGCATGGTTTTTGTTTCTGTGTTAATCAATTTACTCGGCAAAACTTGGAATGACAACTCACCTTTTCTCTTGCTTTTTTTTTCTCCAAGTGCAATTGTCATACTGTTTCTCTTCTTATTGCAGGGAAAAGCTGGATCAAGTCGATGATTCTTACAGCATCACTCTTTCCATTTTTGTGCTTTGGAATTGGTTTCGTTCTGAACACAATTGCCATATTTTATGGGTCTCTAGCAGCAATTCCCTTTGGCACAATGGTGGTTGTCTTCGTAATCTGGGCATTCATTTCCTTCCCCTTGGCTCTTCTGGGTACAGTTGTTGGAAGAAACTGGAGTGGTACTCCAAACAATCCATGCCGTGTCAAGACCATTCCTCGCCCTATACCTGTAAAAAAGTGGTACCTGACACCATCTGTAATCTCCTTGATGGGTGGTCTGCTACCATTTGGCAGCATATTTATTGAGATGTATTTCGTCTTCACATCCTTCTGGAATTACAAGGTAAACTATAAACCCACACGAGGCTTGTGTACCACTCACCATAAGTGATTTTGAATAATAATTGAAGGTTAAACTTCAAAGGATTCAGGGAGAAATAATTTGGATTCTGTCCATAGCTACCTTGCTGCAAATAAATATGAGCATGAAACGAACTCCAACGGATTCAGGGTGCTGACCCAGTGGGTCCATCTTGGTGCCCTTTTCCTTGCGAACAAGTTAGATTGTGTAAAATTTCAATGAACTCTTGTGAATAGAATGCTGATCTTGTGCTAGCATGCATTGCCTGCATGATTAGTCGTACTTTAAAAAAAAATAAAAATTCAAATTGATATGTAGTATATGAAAGAACCCCTTCTGTTAGTTAGCAGGATATTATAGTTTACTTCTCAACTACGCAGCTGCTGGACAAAATTTGAATTCATTGCTAATTTATTCGAGTCATGGTTTTTGCAGGTGTACTATGTTTACGGGTTTATGCTTTTGGTGTTCCTGATACTCATTGTTGTTACTGTCTGTGTGACCATTGTCGGCACATATTTCCTGCTAAATGCTGAGAATTATCATTGGCAGTGGACTTCATTTTTCTCAGCATTCTCTACAGCTGTCTATGTCTATCTGTACTCAGTATATTACTACTATGTGAAAACTAAGATGTCAGGGTTCTTCCAGACCAGCTTCTATTTTGGATATACACTGATGTTTTGTCTTGGCTTAGGAATTCTCTGTGGTGAGTATGAGTACCAGTTAGACCATTTCTGCCATATTGAGGCTATTGCTTGTGCGGAATTCCAATTATATGTCATGGTATTTCATCTTGCTTCATGTTCTAATCAGCCATGTCCTTGTCATTTAAAACTCAGGTGCTGTCGGATTTTTGGGCTCACATCTGTTTGTGCGGAGGATCTATAGGAACATCAAATGTGACTGATCTTTTAACAAAGAAGAGTAGGACTGATGCTGCTATATTTGCTTGGTATCTGGCAGTAAGGTCAAGAACAACCTCAAGAACCATGTATCTTTGTGGGATTCAATTCGGTTTAATGATGGTAGGTACCTCTGCTTGTATTCTGGGGAGCCCTGAAAATTTTCCCCATTCCTTGGGCTGTAAAAGAAATCTCCTATTTTCTTTTGTACTTAAATTAGAATGGAGACTTTGGATGATTCAAAGCTAGCATGTTAAGAGTTACGGCTGTGATGTAGTGTTACGTCTCCAATACTATACGAGGCGGATGCAAAAAGCATTGCAACTTAATTTTTGTTTATTCTTTATGCAACTACAAATGAGACCCAAACACAGGTTGTTGTGCTTGTTGAAGAATTTGGGATGCACACATTGCAAGCAGAGACCATTTTCTCAATCACCCTCATTTGTAATTGCATTCTCTTAACCAGAAAACCCTTTGCTGTCCCGTTAAGCTATTGCAGTTCTCTTTCGTTTTCCTTGTTTACAACGTTGGCTGGCTAAACATAGAGGGTTATTACTATTCCTACTATGCCATCAAAATTTAGTGACTTGAATTGTTTGTTCCTTAATTAAATTTTGAGAAAGAGCAATATATTGCCGGGAATAGATACAACATCACTTCGTTAACTAACGTGGACAGAGACATTTCTAGAATCTACTAACTGACAAAATATCCTGAATCTGAATTGATAGGAACAGTCTTCTGTGATGTTTATTGTGGTTTAGTGGAGGAGAAACAAATTAGGCTAAAGCTGTGCCGTACAATGCTGACACGTGGAAGATTAACCTCCATACTAATTCCTATCCTATACAAATCATTTCCTCAAGCTTCCAATTTAAATCCTCATTAGTAAAGTGAGATCAACCAAGCACAAGAATCCCAAAAAAAGAATCTTGAAACTCAAGAGTAAAAAAAATGGCAAGTATCTCAGTCACCATGATTAGTACCTCCTTCATGCCAAGAAAACCAATTATGACAAGCTTCAAAGCCATTCCAAATCTTGGGCTTAAATCTGCAAAGGGTGGCAAAATCACTTGTATGGCTACATACAAAGTGAAACTTGTTACACCTTCAGGAGCAGTAGAATTTGATTGTCCAGATGATGTGTACATTCTTGATCGAGCTGAGGAAGTAGGACATGACCTTCCTTATTCATGCAGAGCAGGTTCTTGCTCAACTTGTGCTGGTAAAATTGTATCTGGAAATGTTGATCAGTCTGATGGAAACTTTCTTGATGATGACCAAATAAATAGTGGATATGTGTTAACTTGTGTTGCTTATCCACAGTCTGATGCTACCATTGAGACTCACAAAGAGGAAGAACTCAGTGGCTAAACTAAATTTGGCTCACCACCAAAAATTAATTTGATTTTCTAGAAGCTACTAGTGTTATGGTTTAGCATTGTATGGACTTCCAGAATATCTATATACATTATCTTTTACTACTGTTGGGGGGGGGGGGGGGATTTATGTTTTTAATGTGGTCAAGTTTATAATATATGCGAAAGTATTTAGTATATGTGAGTCTAGTTGTCTTCTATTAATATCTGTATAATATAAAAATGCTTTGTAATATTGCTATCATGAGTGCATTTGTGTTGCTCATTCGACAGAATTTGGCATGGTCAAAGGCACGTTTCTGTTAAATGTTCCACAAATGTTTTTCTGAATCATTTAAATATATTACAGCAATACTTATTATTATGTATCATTTTGTAAAATTGATCTGAATGCCAGATATTAAATATAAATGTCAAGTATAAAGCTCTAACCATACTAAATAAATATCGTGCCTATGCACAATATGTTCTTTACCTGCATCTAAATATACAACAAAACAAGCCACCATTTCTTCAAATCTATACAACATCCCTTTTCTCCTCCTTCTTCGTCGGCCTTCTCCTTTATCTATATTTTTTCAGAAACTAAAATATCAAACAAAAAGAAAAAAAATGCAAATTAAAAAAAGGGGAAAAAAGAGTAAATAATAAGGCCAAAAACTTCATTTTTCCGCCCCTTAAACATTGAACTAACTATTTTCTCTATTCCAAAGACAAAACACAGCTAAGTGTAGAATATGGTGAAACTTTATCAACATTGAAATGTGGTGGTCTGTGTTTCTCGATGATCAAATTTCCTTCATTTATTTCTTGGAGGATGAATGTATGAGTGTTCATCGAAGTTAATTCGACGAAAGTCAATAAGTTTTTTAATTAAAAATTGGGTGAAAATCGTTTACACCCTCAAACTTTGATTTAAAAAACAAACTCGCCCAATTATGAACAATAATTATTCTTCCCTTTATCCTAATTAATTTTTTAAAAGGTCTAATTTTACTCTTTGTATTATCAATCTTTGTCTTTCTTTTTTTTTTTACTTTTTTAAAATCATGAATTTTTATTTTTTATTCTAGGTAACAAATTTTCTATTAAAAAACAAAAAATATTTTTATATTCAAAAAAACTAAAGTAAAAAAATGGTAATTGAATATATAAATTATTGACGTTCTATAATGAAATAAATGAGCAGAGTAAGAACTGAATATTTTAATAATAATCAAAACTCTAATACCTATTTATACAAATAAAAATAATAGGTAATATAATAGGTTTTAAATATATTTCAAAAATAATAATAAAAATAAAGGTATATCCTATAAAAAAATTAAAAGATTATCTATTTGTATTGTAAGTAATTTTTTATTTTTTTAATTTAAAAAATACTTCATTATTAACAAACAAAAATCGTTTATCTATTCATACATTTAAGAATAAGAGAGAATTGAAACATGCATTTATATACATATACATATTAAATGCATGTAATATTAAAATAATAATCATAAATAATAACATAAATTTTAATGATAAAATGATAAAAAAATATTCTATTTACAATGCTAATGTGCTTAAATAAAAATCCATAAATACTTAAATTAAAGATAAATATTATACATATATGAAAGATTGAAAATCAAGGGCAAAATAGATATTGCATGTGATAAAGGGAAGGAAAATAATTATTGTTCATAGTTATGAGGAACTTAATTTTTAAATCAAAGTTCGGGGGTAAATGATTTTCGCCCATTAAAAAGTAATAAGCATATGTCTTTTTCTTACGTGGGGCCCACTTAAAGTAGGCAAGTTGTCCACTAGTTTTTTCTCTTTCTTTCTAGCTTATTTTTGCTATAAATTGTAAATTTTCGGCATTGAAAAACATATACACAGATACCTCTTCTTTTATATCAAGTGAAACTGTATCAAAATAAATTAGGACGGAGATAGTAAAAGGGACTATTACGCAAATATGAGAAAGTATTGAGGCAGGGACTAGGGAAATAAAAAGGCAATAAAACAGCTCATTTTGGGCAGTATCCCTTTTCACCGTGATACGTCAACGAGAAAGAAGAAGATTTGTGAAGAAGAAGAAGAATCCTAAGAAGAAGATTCGAACAAGATAGATAGATTTTTTTAGATAAATACCTTAGCAGCGAAGAAATCTGAGCTTCAGAATTTGATTGAATCTCTGAAATCACATTGCAAATAGATTCATTATCCATCAAGGTGAGCATATTTTCATCGGAAAAATGAAAATATCTTCCGGTTTTCGTTAATTAGCTTCTTCTTTTTTGTTTTTGTTAATATGATTTGAAGTTTTTTGTTTGATTACTATGAAAATATGAGCAAAAGTAGAGGAACAAAAATCTGGGTTTATATTATTTGCCTTCCTCTTTTCGAGTGATTAATTGGAAGTTGTTCCTCTTAGGGAGGAACAATTGATCAAAAGTAGAGAGACTATTGTCTCGGATTTGTAGAAGAACTTTTTTTCCGATTTCCTAATAATTTTCTTCTGATGAAATGGGAAAAAGGAAAATAAGAAGATTCAAAATATATATCCAGTTATCTATACTGGTGGGAAATTTAGAAGTTTACATAACGTAAGCATCCATTAATGTTGCAGTAGCAATTTTTTCTTCTATTTTAGATGAAAAAATATATATGGAAAGCAAGTTTTGATTTTTACTTGGTAGAGATTTGATGAACAATTTGGGATTTAAGGTTAGGTACTCGTGGGATAGTCTGCAGAGAGATTGCGCCACAGTTCCTTTTTTTTGACAAAGGATTGCGATCACAGTTTCTAGTCTTTTGATTGTTCAAATTTATGTAAAGATGGAGTGTTTCAGAATGCCCATGGAAAATAGATACAACAACAACAACAATCACCCACTGGAATCACACAAGTGGGGTCTGGAGAGGGTAGGATGTACGCAGTCCTTACCACTACCTCACGGAGATAGAGAGGCTATTTTCGAAAGATCATCCGTTCGAAAGTCACAGTTTCAAGTACGAGAGAAAATAAACAATATATATAGCATAAAGCATAAAGAAAAAAAGATAAAATAAAAATAAAAAAATAAATAGAGAAAGTTGCTAAAATTTATTATGCTGATGTTGTAACATATTCAGTTGTTTGTGTGCACTTTCTCACAAGAGCTTAACTTTGTGCCTCGCCTGAACATTTCATGAATGCATAGCTGCATCCTTTCCAGGTGGAATATATCAATAGTGAGCATCTGCAGATAAGCTAAAATTAGAGCTTCTTTGTTTCCACATAAGTAAACTCGGGAAAAGTATAGCTGTGTGTTAGAGCATAAGGAAACAATTCCTTTCGTTTTGATGTATAATTTAATTCTTTTTTGCATTGGTAATATTGCTGTGATTCCCCATTTGTCGTGGTAGTTGTTGGGTGGGGGGGTGGGGGGTGGGGGAGGTTCAAGGTCTTTGTCTCATTTCCTGCATAAAATCACTTTACAGATTGGATAGCCTTAATTTGTATCCATCAAATTGCTTTTAGTTAAAGAGCTGCAGGAAACATAATGTTTGAATTCAGAATCGTATTGATTGGAGTAGAAAGTTTTGGGATGTGTTCATGATATCAAACAAAAAGAAACAAAATGCAAATTAAAAAAAGGGGAAAAAAGAAAGAGTAAATAATAAGGCCAAAAACTTCATTTCCGCCCCTTAAACATTGAACTAACTATTTTCTCTATTCCAAAGACAAAACACAACTAAGTGTAGAACATGGTGAAACTTTGTCAGCATTGAAATGTGGTGATCCGTGTTTCTTGATGATGAGAGTAAAATAAAAGAGAGAGGTGTGTTTCTTAAACTTAGAATTGATAGTTTAGGTATGAAACTCACACTCTCACTAGTTTAGGTATGAAATTCAAAAAAACAGAAATAATTTAAAAGTGTTTTTGACACTTTATATCTATAATATTTCATAACTTATTTGACGCTCTACCTAATATATGTCTATTTATCTCTCTTAAATTTCGGGTTGAATCATACCCGAATAGAAGTGTTCATAGACGGGTATAGTGGATGCGAAGAGGCCACGCCTCGCATTTCGTTAGGGAAAAAGGGCCTGTTAAACCCCAATCGAGATCAAATTTTGAAGTTTCCATTGATCGCTTAATTAGTTGCTATAGAGAGAAAGAATGGCGAATTTGCGAAGGACACTTCTATTCACCATTCCTCGAATCCTCAATTCCTCTAACAGAACATCTCTTGCAACCTCCACACTCCAATCTCACAGTCTTTACAGGTACAAAAATATACCTTGTCTTAGCCGGTTCATATTGTTATGTGTTTTTTTTTGAAAATATATCTTTCTGTATTCTCATTTAGGCCTTTAGCTGGAACGTTTTCGCGTTTTATTTCTTCCAATGAGATGAATATCGATCTTTCCGACGAAGAGATCAAAAGACATTTATTTAACAGGTGAATTTGAAGTTTATTTTTACTATTTGACATGGTGGGTTATACGGTGTACCGCGGATTCATGATATAATATTAGTGTTTTTTTTGTTTTGTATGGATATAGGCTTATTTATTGTAGTAAACAAAGAGGGTACCTGGAGCTAGACCTTGTTCTTGGCAAATGGGTGGAGGAACATATACAATCCATGGACGAAAATGGAATTAAGTCCCTTGTTCATGTCCTTGACCTGGTAACTTTTCTTCTCTTTTTTTCTTGTTTGGAGTTTATCATCTTGTATGCTAATATTAATTAGAGATATCTAGCTCGTACTAGGAGTCCGTGATCTTATTATGCTTTTTCTTTTTCCTTTTTTTTTGGTTTTAGAAGATATCAAAGGATTTGAGGTGAATAATGTTAGAATGTATGCTTCCACCAGAACAGTAGAGATCGGGTCCCTTATAAAAAATCAGTGCAGAAACTTAAAAGAACAGAAAGATAAAATAGACTCAAGATTTTTACGTGAAATCTCCTTGCTCAAGGGAGAAAAACTACGACCTGTCCCATAGGATTTCAGCTTCAATCTTCACTAGAACAACTGAGTCAAGATTCAAATTACAAGCTATTGTAACCTAGGAATTGTACTCACAATCCCTCTCCACTCCTTGTAATAGTTCTGTTATAGACTTGAAACAATAACTCTATTGCTTCCTAAATCACTAAACTCCTAAATGATTTAGAGTTCAGATGGTCTCCATAACTAGCTCTTGTTACTTCGACAAGATGAACAAAAGAGATAACAAATGAGAGCTGATCTAACTTCCTTTACAGATTAGGAAGTAGACCTTACAAGATTAAGAACAAGAAATTACAACTCTAAAAACAAGAACAAAAACACTGGTAACTCTATCAGGTTCTTGATCTTTTTCAAGAGCAAATTTTCAATACTTGAGAGCATGAGCTTATATGAATATTCCTTTTCAGATTCAAAAGCCAAGTGGGAAAATGTTGTAAAGAGTGCATATATCAACGATATACCATGTGCTGGACGATTTGTATTGGTTAGACAACTGGCCTTCTGCACTGGGACTCGACCGCGTACATACAGACCTGCAGACTTGGTAGGATCTGTTATGTACTATTTGTCTGCTGTCGTTATCAGCAAGAAGTCCTCAAAGGGACCAGGTCCTCTACCTGTTTTTTTCAAAACATCAAAACCGACTTCAAGAGCATTATCAAATAATCTAGAAATTTCTATGTTATTTTTAGCCTAGTAGGACATATTCTACTGAACCTTAACTCCAAGGTTCAACAAACATGTAGAATTGTCAGCGATAGCTCTTGTCTCCAGCAAAGAAGAACAAAATATATTGAAAGTCCTCCATCATTAGATCCTCAATGTCATCGTTTCTGCCATTGCCAACTTCTTTAGATTTGAATCTGTTGTGTCTCAATTTGAGCTCAAAGAAACCACATTCTTCAGCTCAGTTTCACACGCGCTCAAACTGGTACTCGAGTTTCAAGCTTGATCTTCAGAAATCTAGATGATTAAATCTGAAAAACTACAATTAAACAAAAAATGGCTTTTTCTTTGAATTCAACCTTGTATATGTCGTGAACTATATTGTCTCTTAAAGTGAAATCAGGCAAGGTTCTGCTTACATTAAGAATCAACCTGATGTTTACCAAGACTTATAGCCTAGTTGAACCGGTTGGAGTCTGCCACAATAGGTGTCTGCAATTCTCACTGTCCTTCCCCTTTCCTAGTGTCGCTCTCACTGTGTACTGGTTATTTGGAAAAGGCCCTCATGTTGGCATGTTCTTCCCAGCAACTCGTTAACACACATTCAGCTTCTACCTCAAGCTTTTTTGTGTCTCCAACCTTCTCGTAGTTGACATGATTTCTTCATTTGGAGAATGAGCTGATAAGCTCGGTAAAGTGAGTGTGTATCAGAAAGGTTTTTGTGCGAACTTACAATTAGCAAGTAGTTCATTCAAGTCATATGCAAGACCATTCAGTGAAAGCAATAAGAGAACCAAGTCATATGCAAGACAATTTGATGAAAGCACGAAGAAGTTAGTAAGTTATTGCTCCCTTTTGCTTCACTTATCATTTTTCATTGCCGCTTTTCCTTTTTCATACTGCTTTGAAATGCTTCTTGATCCGAGGGTCTATCGGAAACAACCTCTCTACCTTCATGAGGTAAGGGTAAAATCTGCCTACACTCTACCCTCCCCAGACTCCATTTGTGAGATTACACTGGGTATGCTATTGTTGCAAACTATATATTTCCTCCAGAATCATGTAGTAATTCATTACGAGGGGCACCGATGGCTAGTGCAAGTCGAGAAAATCCAGATCCGAAATTTTGGCTGAACACTGATGTAGATGGCTCTATTTATGCTGCAACTTACCCAAAAGTCTTCCAGAATTCTTAATAGTTTTTGTATCATGCTTGCTTTTTTATCAAGTGCTCCATTAGGTAATTTGGCACTGGTGATGTGATTGAGAAGTGTGAAATCACGTTTAGTGAGTAGATGTTTTAAGCTCAACTAAGTACTAGTTGTTTTCCATCATCTGGAAATGATTGGTGCGAACTCATCTAAATCACATCCAGTGGTAGGTGGCCGGTGTTCTGATACTTTTAACTGCCCAATCAGCATTGGGCTTAGTCTTTCTTATTACTATTACTTACCACGGAAAGTACTGTACCATGTGAGTATTTGCTTCTTTTTGTGTTCCTACTCTTACTCTGCCCCCCCCCCCCCCCCCCCCCAATTAAGAGAGTAAAATATTATGTTATGCATATCCCTTTTAGCATGTGAGAATTGGGTAGTTGGATGTATGTGTTTCTACTTATTATTTTGTGGCCGAATTCGGACTCTTTCCCCCCACCCACAAACCAAGGGGATTCAGAAACATGTTAGGGAAAGGAAAACCAAAAAGTTAAGGAGTGTAAGATTAAGTCATACAAAAAAGGATTAGAGTAAGAGGTGGGAAGGTTGGTTGGGGACTAGAATGTGACCAGTCCTGTCTGATATATTCAGCAATCGTAGAATATATGCACCACATTGACTTGACATTAACAATCATCAGAATATAAAAGTTCAATTTTTTGTTCAAATGCCACAGTTTGCAATGTTTACAACTGTAATCCTCTGATTCTTTCGATGATGGCTATCTCATCCTTTTCCATAAACTAATATCTTTCTCAACCCTCTTTGCCTTTCCCCACCCCCTCCTCCAACAAAATAATGAAAGAAAAACAAACGTAGATGTTTAGATGCAGTAGAATGGTCGTAGCTGGCCAATTTTCTTGGTGAAGATGAACTAGAGCTGTCTTATTCAGTTTATTCTATTTATGCCTGTAGGAGAATCCGGATTTGTGGAAGTGGCTGACTGGTCAGGAGCAACCCCCAGATGCAATAAGCACAAATCCTGTGAGCCATGAACCTTGTAGAAATGATACTTTATTATATTGGTTTGGTTGAATGTATATTTCATCTGATTAGTACTTGCGCTGTAGGTGTTTTCTGCTGTGCGTGAAAAGGTTATGAACAACCTTGACAAACATACTTCTCCGGAGACTCGTGCTCTTCCAGGAAAACCTTGGGTGAGAGGGTGGGGTGATATCAAGAAAGGCCGAGATGCGCCTATAGCTGGGAATCAGTAGATTTTTTTCTGCTAGAAGGTGTCAAAGAGCAACTAATTTGTAGTCTTGTATAGGGAGTCATTATTATGTATGTGTATTAATAAGTAATAGGTTGTCAGTTCTGTTTCAATAAGGCCTCAGTATATGCTGAGTGTTAGCCTGGCCTGCACCCATATTGTTATTGCTATGATAAAACCTTTAATGTAAAAGCATTTCTTTGGTTTATACGTGGAACTCGAAGTCCTAAATGCCACCATTTTGGTTTGAACTTCAATACAAAATTTAACAATCTCCTTGATGTATTCATCAGAAGATGATGACATTGTTTTTGGTCCACTTGAATCTAGGAACTGTTGTTGACATAGAAGTATAGAGCAGCAAGTGCAACAACTCCAACTCTTTTATAGTGATCATCAGCGGTTACTACTGGATTCTTGTTTTCATTTTGGCGCCATATGAATTAGTTAATATAGTTAGTGATTCCGATTCCGTTTAGTTAGTTGGTGATTCCGATTCTATCTAGTTACTGCTTAATTCTTGTTTTCATTATGGTGCCATACGTCCAGTGATATAGTATGATTTGTTAATGCAACAAACTAAAGAATGTAGTATTATCTATGCATCCAATTGAAATATCATTCGCCTTTTAAGTCGAACAGTTTTTGATTAGCCTATAGTCAAGAGCTTTCCATCTTCTTTTTAAGTAAGCAAGAATTAATTGCTCTGCTTCAGTAGGATATCGATAACAATCACCTTAGATTGTTTTATACATCATGATAAAGAAGTGTCAATTGATTTACATGTAAGTGAAAAATAGTAAATCTTATTATTTTACAAAATTATTTTCTTAATCACCAATTTGTTTACTTGTAGCAATAAGAGATTTTTAATCAAAAAACAACATTAACAAACATATGGAATTAATAATTTAAACTTGGTCAATCAACAACAATAAGCCTGACATAACAAAATGAAGTTAAACTTGATATTATAAAAATTTCCTCTTGCGAGTGGGTCTCCAAAAATATAAAGTATCCAAACATATTGAAGTTGTAAAATGTTGGTGTGCTAGTTCCCTAGGTGTGACTCTAATGAATTGATGTCGTTCAGAATAGTAGATGGAAAGTCCTTAAGGATATCCTTGAAAGATAACTTCATCATCATTTTTTGTACAATACAAGAGGTTGCTATCAGCAACAAACATCTTGCAATTATTGGGCAAATTGCAAATGTTCATCAACCCTTTCCAACCATCTTCTTCCATAACCCACACGTTCAATTCTCTACGTGTGTTTTTTCCGCCATATACTCTAAGGCGATCTTTTACACTAGTCAAGCAAAAGAACTAGTCCTCACCTATAAAATCTAAATTTGGCTTTGAAAGTTTTTTCACTTCGTCGGAACTTAAGTCAAAGTATATGATTGTAGAATTTATATCTACGAATTTGTTGATAGTCCCATGATTCAAAGACCAACATAAAGAATCTTGGATGCTAATCCCCTTACCAACTGACGACGAAATTGGTAGTACTAGATAAGGGGGACTTGTTTTGTGTGTCCAAGAACAGTCAGACTGAGTAAACAAAATAAAAAGTTCTAAATATCAATATAACCTTGTAATCACCAAGAGTAGAATCATAACACAAGCCACAAGCATTTGGAGGCCGATCTCTGAATTTCACATAAGGACATTGAATACTTCGATATTCCCTAGTGGATGTATCCCACAAAGCATAGCTTTTTCTGGTGTCCAAGTTCTTTAAAAGAACCAAACCATCACATGAGGAAACAGTTGTTTCTCATCTATGGTAAGTAACACTTGGCGACTTTTCAAGTCTCTAAATACGAAATTGTCACAATCTGTATTTCGCATTAACGGCTTTTCTCGTCCCAATACTTTGGATTCATCACGGTAGGCTTTTATAAATTCCTTGTCAGATATCATAACTTTCCATGGCTTAGAAATAGATTGAAAACGAAACAAAGATTTAACTGGAAGCAAAATAAAGATGGAAAATAAAATATCACGTGGAAGAACGGATGTATCGGCCTTTTGTAATTTCTCCTTTGCCATTATATATATGTGTGTTGAAGAAAAGTAGTAGGCTCCTTAATTTATTATATTAGGGAGGGATCTAATATAAAAATTAGGATTCCGTTATTGTGAGGGAAATTAATAATTTGACTTATAATAATAGGTGGAGTAATAATAATGGTTTTGCCGCATATCTTATGGCGGTGCTCTCCAAATAGATTCCCTCTTCACACATTCTTCCCCTCTATTTTATAAAAATATATAAAGTAGTATACTATATTTACGCCTGTAGGAGAATCCATATTTGTGGAAGTGTCTGACTGGTCAGGAGCAACCCCCAGATGCAATAAGCCATGAACCTTGTAGAATTGATACTTAATTCAATTGGTTTATTTGAATGTATATTTCATCTGATTAGTACTTGCGCGCTGTAGGCGTTTTCTGCTGTGCGTGAAAAGGTTATGAACAACCTTGACAAACATACTTCTCCTGAGACTCGTGCTTGGGTGAGAAAAGGCCGAGATGCGCCTATAGCTGGAAATCAGTAGATCTTTTTCTGCTAGAAGGTGTCAAAGAACAACTGATTTGTAGTCTTGTATAAGGACTCGTTATTACTATATATGTGTATTAATAAGTAATAGGTTCTCACTTCTGTTTGAATAAGCCTAGCCTGCACCCATATTGTTATTGCTATGATAAAACCTTTGATGTAAAAGCAATAGCATTTCTTTGGTTTATACGTGGAACTCAAAGTCCTAAATGCCACAATTTTGGTTGATAAGATTTATCCCACACTTCCTATGTAATTTTGAAAAGGATATAAAACTGACATGTTTAAATTTTGAAAAGGGCAAATTGTTTGCTTAGCGGAGTTGCCCCTTTTTTAAAAATTTGAAAACGATATAGAACTCAGCACATAGCAAGAGTTTATGTAATTGCTACATAACTATTATTGGATTATTATAACAGTTTGATTCTCTGATTTGTAGAAGTAGTTAAAAAAGTGAGCATTTCAGGCACTAAACTCTCTCTATGTGCCAAGTTCGAGTAAAGATGAGTCCACATGGGTCTATTATGCACAAGTCTTACCTTGTATTTGTATAAGTAGTTTTTCAAATCATTAAACAATCTACTAGCAAGTTAATAAGAATTTGAAATTTTTGGTAACTTTTCTTATAAGATATAGGTTAAAATCCAAGCCGGATACTACCATGTCCAATATTAGATGGACGTCCTACTAAAAATATTTGTCCCATATTACTTGATCACTTACTGAATCAAGATAGAATTAATTAATTTTTTTCTATTTTATCCCTATAATTAATATGGCCTTTTGAACGTAAACAATTCTCAATACTAGCTATTTCTATATACTATTGCATTGATATAAACAAAAGGCAAAATACTTTTAGTCTTCCAATATATTAATATTTTCTTAATCACTGTATAAAATTAAAAGTGTACGAGGAGAGTATAATTTTATTTTGTTAAAGATTTTATTCCTTTTTTTTCTTTTACCCAAATTATTGCTACCTTATCTACACTTTCTTAATATGAGCCAACAAAAGGTAAAGTCGAAAGCAAAGGGGAAATAATCCCACTGTCAGTGCCTTTTCAGTAAGAGAAATAAAAGCTGTAATTGAGTATAATTCTGTTGTATTTAGAATAACTTTTCAATTAAAATTATGTGGGGAAACTATAGATGATGAGGACATGTTGGAAAAGACACTAACTACTTTTCATGCCTCTAATGTAATATTATAGCAACAAAACCGTGAAAAGGGTTTTCAAAAATACTCTGAATTGATCACATGCCTTCTGGTGACTGAGCAACATAATGCCCTTTTAATGAAAAATCATGAAGGCCGTCCCACTGGAACTAGAGCCCGTTTGGATGGCTTAAAAAAGTAACTTTTATGTATGAAGTGCTTTTAGAACTTTGAAGTGCTGAAAGTTATTTTTATAAATAATCAGTAGTTCTCTCCAAGAAATTTTCCTGTTGCTTCAATAAGACCCTAAGATATATACTTGTCCAATCTAAGTTACGTTAAGCATAAATAGCTTCTCAGATAGCGGCTATCTAAGAGTTGCGTTAATAAGAGTTCAAGGTGGCGTGAGGAGTAATTTCGGCGAGATAGAGCAGGGGTATAAGGGTATCTCCGTGTAGTTAAACAAGGGGATCAAGGTTCAACGGATAGCAAGCAACCACGGCGTTTAAATCGCGCTAGAGAAGTTCCGAGGCGCAATTTTGGCTAGTTTTGGCCAATTTCGGGTAAGGTAAGATTTCTCCTTTAAATTTGGACTTTACGGGGTTGTTATGGAGTGTATTATGTACCTTGTATACTGCTGAAAGTATAAAAAAATCGTAGGAATGCTCAACGAAAGAAACAATCTAAATTAAAGTCATCGTAGTTAAATTATAGTCGAAGTGAGGTGTTGTGCGTTAGGAGGTGGCTGCTGGTTGTGTGGTGTGTATTGCAGGGCCTAAATGTGTTCTAAAAAGGGTGGGGGAGCTGCTGGTTGCAGCCACATGAACCCCCGCTTCATACAATTAAAGGTTTTGCGAAATAGAAACTAAAGACCCTATTTTGGTACCGTAATTTCGAGCGAGTCGTTTGGAGTTGTGTTGTATAATGTTGCTAGGTTTTATATGTGTATGAACTGCTGGTTATGTTGTTGGTTGGCTGTAGGTATTAGGGACATGGTTGGAAATTCGGATAGGGCACATTATAGGGGAGGTGCTGTCCGATTTTCGTTAACTCCCTAACTAATTAAGGAACTAGTCTAGAAGGCGAACGAGGAAAGGAGTTTTATGAACACTCGTAGGTAATGTAAGATGTTGAAAGGTCTAAGGATATTGATACTCGCATTGCTTTCATATTACCTAGGTTCACGGAATACGAGGCGAACGGGATAGATAACGAGTAACTCGTAAAAGGTATGTAAAGCTTATTCTTTCTTTCCTTTTGGCATGTCTTAGTCGTAAGTTAAATATGATACAAGCTCCAGGGTGATTCCATTCTTAAGCATTTCTTATGTACTTGTGAATATCGAACTCCTATGGTAGTTGAACTGTTTCCCTGGAAACCTCTGTATGTTAAAAAGGTAACAAATGTACATGCCTCAAGTCTTAAAGATTATATGATAACAAGTGTTTCGGATCCCATAAGCGATTCGATCTTACTTTAGTACGTGTCTAGGGTCCCCGATAGTACAACTGATACTTCCCATAATGGCATTTAGAAGACACTCGAGATAACTACACTACTATTCGGGTTCTCAGGCGATAGCTTAATTTTCTTATACGGTCGAGTCCCCGATAATGATTTAAACTGCATATAGTTGCTCACTACTCAACTCGTTTGTACTGTAACACATCTTTCTCCGAGTCCCGGACCGGCTACAGATTCGTGCTTAATCTCACTGCATTGTTCACCGAGTCCCTCACTAGAGGGCCGGGTACGTATGTATATATATGATGATGGGATGGAATAGGGTGGTGATGGCGCCGGACCTATGATGGTCCTACAGGTATGCTTCACCGGTTCCCTGAAAGGGCCGGCTATATTGTATAATTTCAACATGCATGATTATGATTCCCAGGATTCAACAGGTTCTTTGTATGATATTTTACTCCCTGCTTCTCTGTTTCAGATATGTTCCAGCTATGTTATGTTTTACATACTCAGTACATATATCGTACTGACCCCCTTTATTCGGGGGGCTGCGTTCATGCCCGCAGGTACAGGTACACAGTTTGAGGATCCACCAGCATAGGAGTCCCACTCAGCGGTCCAGAAGTGCTCCATCGTGCTAGAGCCTGATTTTGGGTACTAAACCTTATTATATATACTTATTTTGCTCACGGGTACGGCGGGGGCCCTGTCCCGCCCTATGTTACTGTTTCTTACTCTTAGAGGTCTGTGGATACGGATGTGGGTTGTACGTATGTGGGTTGTGGGTGTACGTGGGTTATATATGAGCTGTATATGGGTTGTATATGAGTCGTATATGTGTGTATGTGCAGCTGTACCGATATGACATATGATTTGGAGTGTTCTCTGTGTTGTGGCGGCCTTGTCGGCTCGCGTATATGTATGTTATGGAACAATCCTATACATTACTACAGCCTCGTCGGCTTGTATGTTTCTTACATGTTGATGCATTTTGAGTATAAACAGGAGACGGGTTATGTATAGTTGGCAGGGGTACACGTGTGTGTCCAGTACGGGCACCCGTCATGGCCTACAGGGCTGGGTCGTGACATGCCTCTTCTTCTAATGCTCGGATAGAGTCACACTTGACGTTTGAAAATAATGTTGAGGCAGGACCTTCACATAATAATAATATTGAAATAAATCTGGCTTTGAAGGGTGACGATTTTAATGACCTCAATGATATTACTCATTTGGAGGTTGAAGACTTCTTTAAGGATTATAATTGATGTTTAATTTCATTGTATGGTTTTCAATATGTTGTCATATTTATGTACTTTGAATTATCGTATTTTTACATTTATCTATTTAAAAAAGAAGAAGGAGGGACTTGTGTTTTTCTAGCAAAACTCACTCCATTTTGTGTCCATTATTACTTTTTAAATGTACACTTTCTGTTATTTCATTCTCATATGTTTTATAGCACATTTCCTACATTACAACCTTCTACATCTATTACACACCATATTATTATATATTTCTATTTATGCTGAACCACTCATATACTACCGTATTTGTATCTATTTCTATATAACCATTACATTTATCACTACTAAATTAATTCGTGATTCATTCTTTATTACGTTACTACATGTTAATACATCATACCTTTTAACTTAACTTATGTGCATATTGATTTTATTACTTATTTCTTATAATGTATTTTTATTTTATGAAGATAAATAAATTTCTCAGTCTTCGATTGGATCCAAGATGAATAATAGAGATTTGTGCCTTTTGGATAGTGCCACAACTCATACGATATTAAAAGAAAAGAAATATTTTTATTATTTGATTATGAAAAAGGCCTATGTTAATACAATATCCGATAGTACAAAATTGATTGAAGGCTCTGGAAGAGCGGCCTTATTACTACCTGGAGGAACGATATTGATAATTGATAATGCATTGTATTGTAGTAAGTCTCAAAGAATCTTGTATAAAATTGATTGAAGGCTCTGGAAGAGCGGCCTTATTACTACCTGGAGGAACGATATTGATAATTGATAATGCATTGTATTGTAGTAAGTCTCAAAGAATCTTATTAAGTTTTAAGGTTATTCGCCAAAATGGCTATCATAATGAGACTGCGAATGAAGAAAATGTTGAATACCTTTATATTACTACAATAAATATGGAGAAGAAAATTGTGCACGAAAAATTACTTGCACTTTCTTTTGGATTGTATCATACAAATATTGGTACTGTTGAATCACATGCCATAGTAAACAAAATGTTTACTGATTCTAATGATTTTATCATTTGACATGACCGGTTAGGCCATCTCGATTATAATATGATGCGCAGAATTATTGAGAATTCGCATGGTCACACTTTGAAGAATCAGAAAATTCTTCAATCTAAGGAATTCTCTTGTGTTGCTTGTTCCCAAGAAAAACTGATTATTAAACCATCAGCAACTAAGGTTGGGATTAAATCCCCTGCGTTTCTAGAATGTATGCAGGGTGATATATGTGGGTCAATTCACCCTTCATGTGGACCATTTAAATATTATATGGTCTTGATAGATGCATCTACAAGATGGTCACATGTGTACTTATTATCAACTCGCAACATGACTTTTGCGAGATTGTTAGCACAAAAATTTAAAACCAAACCAAATCAAACCGAGCCGATTTTCGATTTATTAAATCGATTTGACTTGATTTATCGATTCGAATTAGTTTTTCGATCTCGTTCGAACACCCCTAACACCTATTATTGGAGGTTAAGTTTAGGGGTTAAAAGTTAAACTAGAGAAGTATCAATGTCCTTGTATAACTAACTAGTTCAAGAAGTTTTTGCACGGATTGCTCCTACTTTGGAGTTTCATTTAATGCTTACATCTGTTACTCATTTAAGGAAAATTTATACATCAAAATATTTTTATTTATGATGTAATTTATTCGGCATAAGTTTTTTAAAAAAATTTATCTCGCTTGGCATAAGTTTTCTTAAGAAAAATTTGTAGATTAAAATATTTTTATTTATGACGTAGTTTATTCGGCATAAGTTTTAAAAAAAATTTATCTCGCTTGGCATAATTTTTCTTAAGAAAAATTTGTAGATTAAAATATTTTTATTTATGACGTAATTTATTCGGCATAAGTTTAAAAAAATATTATCTCGCTTGGCATAAGTTTTCTAGAAATTAAGTTAGTCGGCATAATACATAAATATGCTCTTTAACTTGACTTCAGCTGACATTTATGCCCTCCAATTTTGGATGTGCACAAGTAAGCACTTAAATTTGTATAAAAATTGAATAAGTAGGCACAAGTGTCCTATGTGGCATAATACACATAGGACGCCATGTAGGACACAAATTGCCATTCAGGATGTCACATAGGACAAATGTGCCTATTTGTTCAATTTTATATAAGTTAAGTGCGTACTTGTACACACCTAAAGTTAGAACATAGAGATGTCAGTTGAGGTCAAGTTAAAGGGCACATTTATGCATTATGCCTAAATTGTATAATATTTCTATGAACTTATTCGCTCAACATAAGTTTAGATAACTATTGCCTTACTCGACATAATTTTGTAGTAATTAAAGTTATGCCTTTTACGGTTTGTGAGTTTTAAAACTAAACGTTTATTTTGCCTGTCATAAGTTTTGTACAAATGAAGTTATGCGGTACGACATAACTTGTTATACTTTTAAGGCATAACTTGTAGATCCTGAACTAAGTTTTTGTCTCGTTCGACATAAGTTGTATAGGAATGAAATTATGCAATATCACATAACTTGGCAAAGGGGTCAGTATAACAACACCACTTTTGAGTGAATGTATAACGTATGGCTCGGGTGGAGCAAAATTAAGCTATGTATTTGATTTGTATTAAATACAATTTGTAAACCTTGACACAATATCGAGGATTTCATGATCCAAGCAACTTCTTCCATCTAGCATATCCTAGAATAACAAGGAAGAGTATTATACAACCTGCTGTCAGGCATAATACAAAGGGCCAAAAGACCCCGTCTGTGTGGTATAGGGTACAAGGTATATTCATGCCAAACCATCCAGCTATCAGCGTCTCCACAGCTACAGCAAACGATGCAATTGTTAGTGTCAACTGCAGCTGAATAAGTTCATTACGCTGATTGTCCAGTTGGATATTCACGTAATCTTCAGTGTCATCAATGTACTCACGGACCTGCAAATACACAATAACAGGGGGTTGAACAAAGCAGAACGAAATGGGCAAGATCAGTGACATGTTCCAAATGCAGACCAAGATAACACAGGGATAATAGAATGTAAGAGAAGAAAGTTCACAAATTGTTGTACTTGCACTTAAGAAGAAAAAGTTTACAAACTGTACATGACCTTAATTCATAGTCATTAATTGGTAGAGGATATTGGGTTACTTTTAGAGAACGCTTTGTTTCTCAACACCCAGTCCCTTGCACGGTCTTACTTCCAAATGACGAAAAAAAAAATTGAGAGAGAGAGAGAAAGAACAGGACATTGCACATTATCTCGATTCTCGTCTGACTATTATAGTGGCCCAAAAGGAAACCCAACAAAAGAAAAGAAGAGGGAAAAAACGGACGCAATAGATTAAACTGAGAGTTGTATATCTGCAGTTGCAATTAGCAAGGTATTGCAACACCAAAGTAAGAAAGAGATACCAACTGCTGTTTGAATTCTTTTCTTTCTTCAATTTCTTTCTTCAGTCTCGAAAGCTTTCCTTAGCTAGTACTGTTACCGGAATATGCTGCAAAGTGTTTGGTTATTGAGGAAGACTTAGCTTATGACCAAGACGAAAGGAGAACCCAACTTTTTTTCTCATTTTCTTTATAAGGAACGAGGCATTAAGGATAAGGATACTTGCATCAAGATTTATATCAAGGAATCCTAGTTGAAGTGGCAAAATTGAGTTTCTTTAAAAGTATGAATGCCATCATTTTTCTCTTATATGTCTAACTTTGCAACTTGTATTAAAAGTAGAACTGTAGAATCATTTCATTACAAGGTATCACATCCTACTATGGTGTGTTTATCATTCATTACTAAAAAGGAGAATGAAAGGATGACAACTGCAAACAGGAAAGAGGGGTGACAAGTCTATGCCATTACCAACATAAAATGTCTGATTATTAAATCTTCTTAAGAAAAATAGACTTACAGATAATATCTTGTTACGAGTGCCTTCCAACTGCATGAAGTAGGCCTCGAGCAACATCTCTAGATCTTCCACATCATAGTAATTAAAATGGTTGCTCACCAAACTTCCACTTCTGCTTCTGGCTGAATTAAGTCTACGAAGATTTGGTACAGCAGGAACAAGGCTATTTGAAACAATAGTTCCCAAAAGAGTCTCAGCTTGCTGATTCTGAATCCATTTCCTAGTCAAGTACAACTGTGCCATGTCTTCATTGTCATCTAAAAGGTGTTCTATTTCATCTCTTACCTATCATAAAAAAATCATTACCACTGTAAGCATAACACCGAAATCAGAGCACAGACAAGTGTCATGAAAGAGAATACTACAATTGAGTTCCTCAACGTAGCTAATTTGAATACTAAACCCTCCAAATTCTAAATCAAACGCATTGTTGGAAAGGCGCATTGAATCTCCTCGTATCTGTACAAAACGGACAGAAGAATTCAAAGATCATATGCCTGCCTGAGTGATCATGGGCAGATATCCTCTATACGCAGACAAAGGGAAAGGAGAAACCCCAAGAAATAGATGTTTTGTATAGGTCTGGTGGACCATTACAATAGCCAGCACTCTCCTGAGTTACACAGGCAATCTGGTCCATCATAAGGCAAACATAATGCACTATAACTTAACTCATGACTTAAGAAGATTAACTTAAAGTGAGCCACAAGGGCAATTAAAAATGAATATGGTTTTACCAATCAAACAAAAAATGAATACGGTTTGCTAATGATGTTTAAACTATACAAAATTGGTTCCAATAGTTGTTTAACCAATAAGTCATAGCACAATAAGTACGAAGTATCTTAATAGTAAGTCCGCATTCAAGATGATAACATGTGCAGTAGTTAAATAAGTTCTCTTCCTGGTCAAACAAATTTTCAGAAGAAAACAATGAATTCCTCAGCATTGAAATCTCTTCATTATCTGCCTTGTGCAGAAAGGTGTTGCTCAAAGTGGGAAACAATAGCAACAGGAAAAGAAACAGATAAGAATACCTTCTGCACTCTGGCAAGCAATCGGGTAAGATTGCTTTTTAAACTTCTCACTTGCTCAAGATTCTTCGTGCTAACATTCATGGCTAGTTCATCCAGAACTGGGTAAGCATCTCTCTCCAGATCCGCTACGCTAGAGTCTAAGAATGTGCAAACAACCTCCAATGCAATCTCAAGCACCTGAAACTCAAACGGTAGCTCAGCCTGCAGACCTTCAACAGCTTCTGGAACAGGTAACCAGTGTCCAGCATTTGGAAAGTGTCCTTCATTGTCTGGTTCAGCGCTAGTACCATCAACTTTTGAAAGACTTTTATGAGGAAGTTGTTGCCTCAGTTGATCCACAAATGGAAGAACCTCTTGACGTAGAGGATCAAGCAACAAAACCTCTTCAGCCGTAATTATGGCTCTTATAAACTCCAAATTGACAACCATGGCCTTCTCCCTTGCTGCATGTTAACAGAAAGAAGCTTTTCAATTCCTCGAAACCCAACATCACATTTTTTTTGTTTTAAGCATTATCACATTTTTTTTGTTTTAAGCATTCTGCTAGGCACAAGAAAATGGTAGGAGATACACATGTATTATAAAAAAAAAACTTCCAACAGCTAAGCTAAGCGTAATGGTTAAGCCTCCAACAGTTAAGTTAAAGATAAAGGAAGGTTCAGGTAGGATTCCAAAAATTAGAGTTCAAACTAAAGAGGAATAAACAAAATGCATAAATCAGTTCCATTATTTGAGTTCTTAGCTAGAACATCAGGATAGAGGAGCACCCGCATGTTACATATTACTCCTTCCATCCCAATTTATAATCCTAATTTGACTTGTCATGCATAAAAAAAAAAATCAAAATCATTTTTTTTGGTGAGAAGCGAATCAAAATCAGTTCTAATGGGATACTACCAGAAACCAAAAAGAACCACAATTAAATGAATTCAAACTGCACAGGCACTCTTTACAAGCAAGATGTAGTACATACATCAATAATCTTCTTCCCCTGAATGAGGAAAAAGATTAAACTGAAGACAATCCGTAAGACAACTTTCAACATGAATATTTAGCAGACACCAGAAAGAACCTTGATCGTAGTGAGTCCATTGCGCACTGCAAGTTACACAAACTGATAAACACAGAGCTAATCAGCAATTAACAGGTTCTCTGAATGGCTAAATTTACAACTTTTTTTTGGCCGGTGCTGAATTCAAAACTTATGGGTACAATTTGTTCAAACATATTCAGGATATTTGAATGAATATGAGCTGCACATACAACTTTCAGTTAAGATATTGAACAAGAGTCACAAAATATATAGCAAACCCCCTCTAAGGACTGGCAGTTGAATAGACTTTAAATAGGTTAATGAAACCACCCAAAAGTCTACCTGTCAATTTTGTTAAAAACAGTATTCCATCCTCGACTTTTGTCTTCTAAAAGAGGACATAAAAGAATTGGAATCCACCTACAAGCCGAAAAATGGACCCCAGCAAACTATCTCAAAACCAGTAATCTAACCACCACAAGCACTACCAATTTTACATAGGATGAAGGAAGGCATAAAACGTGGATCTCCTTCATTTTAGTAAAAAATCCTCAGAGTCCTACAAAATATTCAACCATGTCATTAAGAAAATTCATTTTCCATGAGGATCAAATTTAAGGAATTTATAGTGTGTGATAAAGGATGTCAGTTCATTGATGAATTCAAATGAATAGGCTAATCTCCCCTCAAGGAAGGCTATACATTGCCATAATAATTAATGACGGCTATCAGTGAAAGCAAGATGAAACAAAGTGTCAAATAGCATCAATTGTAAGAAACTTTAAAGAACCAGTAGGAAGCAGAATGAAACCCATTCAATCAGTAAACTTGAAAAAAACGTCTTTCAGCAATCTATGTTGAAGAATAAACTAGGCAGCACATTACATTGCTTTAATGTTTAGGTAACAGGATCATACAACAGAGAATATAGAAAGGCACTTCCTCGTTTGTAATGCAGGCTACTAAATAACATAAAGAGTTCAATGTCACCTTAAGAATTTAGATCGACCTAAGTGCTTCAGAAACATGAATTAAAGATGCAAAGAAGATACCATAAAGCAACTTGTTTCTTTAACACGCAACACTATGGTTTAAATGAAGCAGGATTGACTAGACATCCATTTACTTTCCCTTTATTAGACTAAGCAAACAGTCAGTAGTAAATGTAGAGAGAGACCCCTATCTTATCTTAAAAGACAATTTCTTCCTCTAGACGAATTACTGAGTATTGGTCCTAAATGAATCCAAATATAACCAAGGTCTCATACAACCCCCGAAGTGTTTGGGACTGAAGCATAGTAGTTTCAATAGTAGCAGAAGGGCAAATAGAATGATCATGGATTTAGAAGGGACTCTAGGCTTGAATAAAACATGAAAGTAGAGCACCCAAAATCCAATGATCACCACGACTGCAGCTTGATACTCTCGATACTTTGATTGCATGCTGAAACTAGTCTAAATTAACCGATATGGATATTGAAGATTCATTTAATATCATCATAGCCAAGGAATAGAGTTCATAATATATTTACTTATCAAAAGAATGGTCATATCTGACCCAACTTAGTTCTGGATTGACACATAGTTATTGTTATCGTTGGAAACACATCAAAAGATTTATAATCAGTGAGAAAACATGGAGATACAAGGGGGTTAAAAATAATTATTATTATTACCAAGAATGCTGGAGGAGTGAGAGAATATGGGGCCAAGAATCCTCAAGTCCCTAGCAGGAATAGCAGCTCTCTTGATTATAGCGTTCTTATCCCACTCGTTTAACTCTGATTGACCCCACCTATCAAATCGCATCCAAAGCCTCGCCCCACCGACCTTCTTCTTCGACGCTTTACCAGTCCCCGCCGGCATCAAAATTGAATTTTGTACAGCGATGGTAGGTTCCCCATTTCCCACTGGCGGTGTTGGCAACGGCAACGGCAACGGCGGTATCCCTTTCTTCCTCCGGCGAATCGAGAATTGACCCTTCCCCATCACACCCAGTTCAATAATAAACCCCTTTGAAGCTCTCGCTCTCGTTCTCGTTCTCACTCTCACCCCCTTTTAGATTCTTCTGTAGCTACGCAAAACAAAAGATATTTCTAGATATATAATAGTATAATGAATGATAAACAATTCTCGGGGTTGGGCGATTTAGGCCATGTCCATTTGATTCTTATTCTTAACGAATGAAGGGAACAGATTCTTCTGCTGCTGCTTCGCCTTCTTCGTCTTCTTCAAGATCTTCCATATACTGAAAGCGTCTTTTTGGGGGAACAAAAAAAAAGGGAGAGTGAGAATTTCAGGCGTGGAGCTTGTTGTTATTGAGGGTTACAGAAGAACACAACTTTTATCGTTCATAATTTGCGTCTATTTTATTTTATTCTTTCATATTATTCAATTTACAATTTTATAATATGTCCCCACATTTAGAAAAGCTGTTGACCTTTCGAGAATTGTTTAGTTCAATGCATATATTGTTGTTGTATTAGTAATAAAAATATATTTTTTTTGTGTTGGACTAATAGAGTAGTAAGAAAATGGTAACTATTGATTTAATCATATTATGTAATTATTGTGGATGCTAAAAATTTAATGATCACTAGAAAATGACAATAAGCAACATTTGGAGTAGTTTGGTTGCTGGATGGATAAAGTTATACAAGTATTAGTAATATATAAATTAATTATGAGGAAATGTATGTACTATTTTATATATGAATTAATTATGTAAAGTTTGGTTATTTATCTATTAGTTATTTTATTTTATACATAAATTCGCTCATCACTTATACATATATTAGTTACGCAGATTTTTATTAGTTATAAAGTTCTTATTTAGAATTCGTTATCAATCTTCTTGCAAACACAAATTTGTCGAGATTTGGTACGAAGTTTGAAGTGAAATAACTTAAGTAAAAAAAAAACGACAATATAAGTTTTAGCATTGTATTGTTCAATGAAAATTTGATGTCCTTGCGAAATTCCAATATCTCTTTTTATATAGAAATATGTATAACAACAATTAGCTATAATACGAAAAATGATTTATAAATTATCATCCGTCGATAATGAATTGGGAAATTTTGTTGGACTCTCCAAAAAAAAAAGGATAGATCAATTATTTGAATATTTTAATTGAAACAAGAATGGGGTAAAAACCCAACTATTTTGGAAGGAAAAGAAAATAACGACCACAGTGGGAGTCGAACCCACGACCTTCTGATCCGAAGTCAGACGCGCTAATCCACTGCGCTATGCGGTCTTTGTCTGATCAATCTCTGACTATAATTTAACTATCTTATTCAAGTTCTTAAACCATTTTCTAATAGTAGTTTGTCTTCTGGTATCATCTGAACAATGAAATGACTAATCTAATTAAATTTTTTGTTTTGATTCCAAAACATTTTTTTTTCCATATCACTTCTATATATCAACATATGTACAACTTTTGTTTCAACTTTAATGTTTTACTCCCCCTACTAGTTGAATATGAAGGTAGGAATTCAAGAACTCTGATGATCAAGTTGCATTTATCATAGAGTTTATTGTTTTAGAGGTTAATAATATTATTGACGTATCATTAAAGAAGACTGTATTCTTCCTCCATAACTTCAAGAATGCATACAAATACTGTATTGAAAAGACAACAAAAGAAAAATGTTACTAGTACCATATGTTGAATAATTTGAGTGTTCATAAAATTGTCAAAAAAAAGTAACACCAAAGAATATCGTTGTGAGCCTTATACATCTCTAATGGACTATCCATTGAGCTTCAAGGACACACAAGTTTCCATTTTGGAATTCATATTCCCTTTGGCTTTGCTTGTTCAATCATGTTCCTTGGATTTGCTTCAGTAGTACTTGAAACTTCTGATATGCATTTCTAATTGTGCTACTATACGAGTTGTTATGTAGTAAGGGCATCGGGGAGATTGGTTGGTGCCCCAAGAATCTTACCTCCAACATCAGGGAAGCACTCAAATCCAGGCAGTGCTGTAACTTCTCCATTTTTACTTACATGAACTGGATATTGCATCAAATGCCCTTTCATCGGCTTATATTCATCTGCTACAAATGCTTGCCAGTTGCGTCTAGCTATCTTGTTAACATGTCTAACACATTCGATAGTCTGTGGATCCATGAAGCGATCATCAATTCCACCAAGATGTTCAGCCCACAGAGACATCCTATAACCATAGACCTGAATGCAAGAAGAAGAAAAAAAAAACTCATTTCCATGTATTATAAGGTTATATATCCGCGAGTCCCTAAATATATTCATGCTAAACTCAAATAACAACTCAATTGCTTTCAAAATGACTCACACCTTTTCACTCTTCTCGAGAAAACAAACTGTAAAGGTGATTCTACTAATACTTAACCTGTTACTAGTTCGAAAATTTTCAACAACTTTAAGAGCTACAGAGTTGTACGGAGTTTTTCCACAGCGAATGATCACAGTTCAATGCGATGACTCTTCAGTTACTGCCTTTATAGAGGAGGGTAAAAGGTAAGAAATAAATCTAACACCAAACCTGGCCGTGTGGATGAGACTCCTTTTTGGCCCATGTGTAATGTGGTTGATAAGCTCCCATAGCAATTTCAGTATCCCTTGAACCACTCAAAGATCTTTGATTTATATTTGCAGAACCCATCAATACATATTCATCATCTACTATCACTCCTTTGGAGTGTACATAAATCATAAATCTGCGGAACTTTTGAGCTAATTCCTGGAGAGGTTGTAGAGAAGAAAAGAGAATTATTTACTAAAAGTGCAAAAAGTGGGGCAGCACAGCTCACTTAGGCCATAACAGATCTTCAAAATAACTCTTATTTCACAACTATTGCATTCACTCATTTTGGAGGACAACACAATAGTCTTAACATGTGTAGCAAAGGCTGATCAAACAAAGCACATGTTTTTTAGCACATCGTGTCATAACCATAATAAAGATGCCCTCAATCAAGCTCATTGCCCAACACACCAAACACTTTAGTGTTGGGAATTTCACACCAAATGATTTTTGCTGTGATGAACTAACATTATCCAAAATTAGCCTGCCGTTTCATTCTTCTTCATTCCATTGTTTTGTTGCCCCTTTTTACTTCATGAGAAAATAAACAAAACTAGCAATCCCCCCCCCCCCCTATGAACTTGGAATTTGAGCATAACCACCTTCACTGGTTCTGAAGTCTTAATTGGTCCCAACATCTATAAAATGTGGTAATTTCAATGACATCAAAACATTTTTGGGCTATCAGTGAAAATCCCAGTCCCAGAAAAATTAACATGCAACTTACATGTGAATGTTCCTGAGGAGTTGGATTGTCTCCGTCACATCCGCGCTTCTTTGCTTCTCTGTTACCAAGGCAGTAGAAGTTCAAGTAATCCTGAGGATGGAAAAATTGAGATATGCCTGCATTTTCAAGAGCCTGTGCGATAATTTTGTACATCATAGACATTGTTTGACCCTGTGATAATTCCAATCCATATGCAAGAATTAGATGTTTCTAAAATCTAGACTAAAAACTACAAATTCAAGATAAGATTAGTTAGAATTAACCAGGAGTAAAAGTGAAAATCATGATTCTCTTAGCTGACTACTTAAGTTTAACCACATTGGAGAACCTACCCAGATATTGAGCTCAAACTTCTCATGCAATATGTTACTTTGTACCTATTTATGTAAGGAATCAACATAAGAACCACTAAGATAAATAAGCACAGTACTAAAATTCAGACCTGCCAAAAGAGAATTTCCTGCACGGCATTACTGGTCGGGATACCTTCAGGCCACATTGGAACCACAATGTATGCAGCAAAAGGTTCACTTGCTGCTATTTTGCTGGCAATTTTCAAAGCAATTTCCATAGGGACAAGGTTATTCGCACCTGTTAATTATATATACAATACACAAACGTTATGCATTGATATTCAGTGAGCATTGAAATAGGATTTTCTTGTCATATAACTCAAAATGCTCATTCATTTGCATCTTTTTTAATAGAAAACGTACACAAATTTCTTTAAAAGAAGGGAGAAACACCAAAAAAGTAAAAAAACCTACAACACGATATGTTTTTCTACAAAAGACAATCTTCTATACCTCGTGTGTGAATCAAGCTTCATTGCCTTTCATTATCAATTTTAAATCTGAATATTTATAAGGATAATCTGGACAAATTTATGCCTTAATAGGATACAGAAGTTGCAATTGGAAAAATGAACGACGAGGTTTGAACTTTGCAGGTTGCATCAGATATTACTCCTAAAATCAACCAACTAGAAATACAGTCCTCTATATCATAAGCAAGTTTTCTGTGTATAAAAGTGTTATTTTGCTAGACAAAACTTAAACTAACTCTGGAAGATTCAAGGATGAATGTTGAACTCGAGATAGGAACAGTTATATACCTGCATTTCGGTAGGATGGCCAGCAATATGAAGAACCAAGAAAATACTGATTCTCTATGTAAATGAAATGTTGAGCAGATCGAATTGCTTTCACGTAAGCCAGGTGTATGCTTCTGTCTATCCTCAAATTCTTTCCACTGACAAGATTCTGTTATTGAACAGTCAAAATTAGGCATTCATATTGACATGCTGACCTGATTTCAGACAAAACACCCATCCACTACAACATTGAAACTAGCTGCAGATAGAACACTGGTCTTTATAAAACTTAGTGCTACCTGAGCTCCTGCTTCTTTAGCATCTTTCGGAAACCCTTTGACAGATCCTGAATCTATTGATCGGAAAACCTGGAAAGTTATAGGAAGTAATTATACTGAAACTTAAACATTTAAGAGAACAGAATAACACAACATATACAGGAGAAACATGTCTAGTACCTGAACATGCCAATTTTCCGGATCTTCTTCTTTTGTGACATGAACTACTTGGTCACCATCTGGTCCAGCAGCAGGCATGTGGATTGATGGAATCCTGTCTAACTTAAGTAATGAATCTATCCCCGGTTTGCATTTTTTTATTCTAATCCATTTTATAGCCTTTCTATATCTCTGCTCAAAGTTTGTCAAAACATCATAAGCAGCAGGACCCTCAATCTTGCTGTGTAAATCATGCCATGGTTCTCTTGGTCCACCTGAGCTACTCTGTACATATAGTATAAGTCTTTGAGACAATACTAATGAATGAAAAGATACAGTAGACATTCATATGAAAGAATTTAAAGTTACTCTCAACAAATTTTTTGCCCACATGAGAAACTTAGTAGCATTGGGAAATTAGATTCATCATCGCAGCAACTATCCCTTTGACAATGGTTATAGCAATGTTCACTTTCACCTAGTTCTCTCATTTTTAACATGAAGAAAATTCTAACTTAGCAATTTAGTTGTTTGGATAATCCATAAACATGGTATATGTCATATATACTGTCAAACAAAAACCTCGGTTGGAAAGCTTCAACGAGATGCAAGACAACAGCTTACTGCGAATGTGGGATTGTGAACATCATTTTCAAAGACAGTATCAAGATCACTAAACAGCCTGTGTTCAGGAGTATCATATCGTCCATCACATAAATCTAGGCCTCCAACAAAAGCAGTAATTTTTCTATCATTGCCAGCTGCTGGTGTGTCAACAATCACACATTTCTGATGATGTGTAAAAATGTTTCCAACAACCTGCAGTAAAAGGTTTTCATTTGATCAACAGGAAAATGATAACGATGATGATTTCCAAGCAGTTGCATATAAACAAAAATCACCAATATAGACAAAAATGAAAATCTTTCCAAGAAGTTCTCCAGCTGAATTTCTGTTTGAAGTGAATAAACTTAGATCTCTGTTCAAAATACAAGACATCTTTTTAACAGAAATCATGGACACAAGTATTCGTCTTGCCAGCTATTCAAACAGTAGAATACAAAAAGGTACCTGCTGCTTGAAAATGCTAAGCTTATTGCTAGCAGAACGAGGACAAAGAATACAGTGGACACTTGAGTGTTTAAAGAAATTTTTGGTCTCTTCATCATGAGTCTGCATTACACCTTCCTGCATTCAAATTCACAGAACAATATGACCAACATTTAGAAACTTACGATAGAGTTCTAAGTTCTGATACCATCTAAACGAGACTGCAAAAGGATAGTCAAGAAACAAATCATTAGCTAACTACTCAGTTATATTACCGTCTTGAGGAATAAATCATCATTTGAAGTTTTATCATCCCAAATGAGCAAAATCACTCGAACGCCTTCTTGTGACTTGTACTTTAGCAGCTCCCCCAGCTCTAGCCACCCAGAAGGCGGCAATGGCCTTGTAGGTTCTCTTATGATTCTAACAAGATGATAGACGGACCAACCAACAATATATATTAGATGTTGTGCCTCCAACATGGCATGGCATATGTCTTCCCAACATTTATCATGCTTAAAGACCTTGCCATTATCTAGTAAGATTTCAGGAAGTGTTTCATCCGGTGCATGAGCATCTTGATAAAGTGTAACATTTCCTCCTTTTCGTAGAGGAAAATAAGTATGTGGCACTCCCTTTTGATCAGCCTCATTACCAACACCATTTTTATACAAAGGGTTCCCTGTTGTTGGCGTATAATGGATTGACAGATGCAGTTGAGCACCAGTTTCCAAGGGAGCCTCAGAGGATCCACGAATCGGGAACCAACCATTTATTTGATTACCTTCAACAATTTTACTAGAAGGTATCGCCACTATTCCTATCAGTTCAGCACCTACTTTATCGTTATCCTTGACTATAAACTCTACCTTTTCTACAGCGTGAGCAACTGGTATACACAGACGTTCGTTCCATGTCGGATTTTCATCATTTGGAATCACCGCTGTTCGAGCTATACTTGCCCCAGCTAGACACACAGATACATAGGGATCACTAGTATCTATCAATCCTGACGCGTTGGTGCTGTCCTTGCTTTTACAAGAAAACATGGGAAGACATTTAGCATCTAGGTTTGGAAGTGAGCATGCTTCTATAATACACAAGTCCAAGTCTCCATGCAGAAGTACTGTATTTCCAGATAAATCTTGAACATTGTCGCTAGATCTTAAGGGCATACCAGGTACTCCTGCCACAGGGGCACTTGCCTGCCTTTGCAGCCAATTATCAACTGAATGTATCATTTTCCTTACTGGTAACTGTAAATATTAAAGAACCATGAGAAGGCACAGCAACCACAATATAATATAAATGAAGTCATATACCATCCTCAATCAACAACAACTTACTCAGTGTAATCCCACAAGTGGATATGGGGAGTGTAGTGTGTACGTAGACCTTACTCCTACCTAAAAAGTAAGGTAGAGAGATTGTTTCCAATAGACCTTCGGCTCAAGGAAAACCATAAAAAAACAGTTGGGGAAAAGGAACACGGAAGTTAAGAAGTCATGAAAAAATACTAAAGATAGCATGACAAAGCATTTTGGAAAAAAAGAATAACTACTACAACAAAAATAATACTATAATTGAAGTACAAGAAACAACAACAAGTAAAATAGTAATAGAAATTGGAGACCAAGAAACTATTACGACTACTAGTATGTCAGGGTAAGTGAGACAATGCTCAACTATCTGCTAGTAAGTGAGACAATGCTCAACTATCTGCTAGCCCTCTACCCTAATTTGTGTCCTCCATAGCCTCCTATCTAAGGTCTTGTCCTCGGTAAGTTGAAGTTGAGTCATGTCCTATCAAATCGCCTCTCCCAAATACTTCTCCGACCTACCTCTACTTCTCCTGAAACCATCCATAGCCAAACTCTCACACCTCCGCATTGGGGCATCCATGCATCTCCTATTCACATATTCAAATTATTTCAGTCTCGTTTTCCACATCTTGTCCTCCACCAAGGCCATTCCCACATAGTCACCGATATCTTCATTTCTAATCCTATATGATTTCCTAGTAAGCCCACACATCCATCTCAGCATCTTCATTTCCGCAACTTTTCATTTTCTAAAATGAGAGTTCTTGACTGGCTAACACTCACAACTCATAAGGAGTCAATAATTCAGTTTTTAGAACCTGAAAAGGTCTGGATTTAAATTTGTGATTGCTAGTATATCAGATACACATTTTTCACTGAATGACTTTAAAAAAAACAATCAATTGTGTCTCAGTTATGAAATCAAGTGTCTCCTACATATGAAAGAACCACTTTCCCTGATGTTTGTTGGCAAAATATTTAAGAATTTATGCTCTGGATTATTAGAAATCAAATTTCATCTTTTCCTGAAACCTTTGTAAACTCAGCTTTCATATGATATCTCATTGTTCAACCAAATATCAGGATAACTACAAATAAAGAAACTAAAAGAGTGTTTTATAGAATTACCACTTAATAGTTAAGATCATTAAGATTAATTTAAGATGAATCAATCTTGACCAGATTAGAAAATGTTGGCACATAAATGATCATAACAAATAATTATTCCATGCTGAGACTTAAGAGATGCAACAAATAACCACAAAATTTTATTTAGGTAAACAGGAACATTTGACAATCAAATTAAACACAAAATGAGGTTTCTAACAAGAAAATAATGAAAAGAAATCTTATTAAAAACTCGTAAACACGCATGTAACGCATACATATTCTGGAGTTGAATTCGAGATCTAAATCAATAGATTCAGAATAAGTGTGATCTTATTATACATATACATTTTATATATGTTTTTTTTTTAGTATTTTAAACTGAAAGTACTGGGTTTTGTTGAACTCACAGAACGCGAATTAGATCTGCCAGTGGATATATTGAATGATCATAATGCAGATTCACATTTTGCAATTGAGCTCTTTGTTTTCATGCATTAATGGCAATTGAGTAATCAGAGAGAAAATGGTGGCCAATAAGCGAAATGTTTGTCAGAGTGCATCCCAAAAGGAAAAACTTAACTGTCATACATCGGAATTGGCGGGCAAATTGACACGAATTCTTCACAAGTGGATCTGCTTGAAGTGTTTTTTTAAAAAAAAAAATGGTGAAAGGAAAATAATTAAGTCTTTTTGTGCCTGTTTCTAAAAATAATCGGGAGAAACTTTTTTTTTCCAAAAAGAAAATACATGCGACACAGTAAATTCAATTTTCTGCACCTTTTAAGAAATTCGGAACATGTGAAATTAAATAAACTTCAAAAAAAAAATTGATCTACTCTACATTACACCACCACTCACAAAATTTGATGGTAACTAAGATGGAATTTCGATTTAGAGTGAAATTGGTGAACATTCGTTGTACCTTTGACTCGAGACCTGAGCCCTACCCTTGATTTGAGACCAAGACTTAACCCTGACTCGGGATTCGAGACCCAATTCGATATCAATCCTAACTCAGGACCTGAGACTCGAGACCCAAGATTCGATTTGATTGGGGACCCGAGACCCTATTGAGTACGTGAAATTATTTGAGCAAAATTAGCATCGACATAGAGCAGGTTGAATTTCGCATCAAATTCAGCTAAGCTGACAATACCATGCATAGTAACGAGATGTGGCAATCACAATGGAAGAAATATTTGGCAGATGAAGACAATATTGAAAATAAATTAGAACTTGAGAAGTACTTGGTAGATGATTTGGAAAAGACCAAAGAGTTAGATATTTTGGCTTGGTGGAAAGTTTCTTTGGCTAAATATTCAACTATTTCTAGGATGGCAAGAGATGTTCTTTCGATTCCTATTTCTACTGTTGCTTCTGAATCAACTTTTAGCACCGGTGGTCGGATTCTTGAGTCTTATCGAAGTTCTTTATCTCCAAAAACAGTAGAAGCACTTATTTGCACTCAACAATGGTTAAGATCAACTTCCAAAGAATGCAAGCTTAAAGATCTTTAAGAAGAAATTCAGAAACTTGAGATAGTTGAAAAATGTAAATTTACACATTTAACTCTTTATGAATATGCCTTTTATGTTTTAAAAAGTTTTAACGCCTACTTTGTTAAACTTTCTTCTTTCTTTTTTCAGAATATACTGGCACAACCTTGAGCATTGATTAGTTTGGATGTTGCAATTGAAATTCGTAGTGTAATTGTTTTGCTCTTTGGTAGTTAATTTTCAGGTTTTTACTGCTGCTTCACCTGAAGTACTTTTGGATTCTATTGACTTTTTTTTTTGTATTTAATCACACTTTTATGCAAGCAATTAAGTCATCTTTCTCTGGTGATAGTTGGGTATATGGTTCTTTTGTGTTGATCATTCGGAAGACTGTTTAAAGACCTTGTTATTTTTCTCAACTTGATTAATGAAAAAGTAATGTATATAATTAACCTTTTATGGGCTAGCCTTCTTAATTTTGTTGTTGTGGAGGTCGTACTACTATGCAGTAGTTGTTATCTTCCTCGTGGTGGAAATTTTGTAATTTCTTTCGAAGCTATTTTTGCATATGCTGTTGTGCTGATCCGTGCTTTCAGTTTTTTTCAAATAATTTCATCTTGGAGAAAGGTAAAGTGGCAACTTTTCTATTGGCCACGACTGGAATGCTTCAATTACTTTATGCAATGATGAAAAAAACGATGCTTCTTGAATGACTTCTTTTTGTTCTGATGGTTCCTCTTCTCAGATTCGGTATCGAACTTGGACAGTCAAAACATGCTGTCAATTCATTATTTTTGAAGTCATTTCCTTTGTGGATCGTAGGAGTTGAACAATCCACTAACTTATGAATTTATGTTGCTGATATTTTGCCCTTTTTAGAGCTTATCATTTTAGCTTATATACACTACAAGAACATTAGACATGGTTTCAATCAAGACATATTCAAGTTTGTTATTATTGGAGCCATATTTGCTTCTCTCTTATAGCTCTAGCTTGGACTTTAGATGTTAACTTATTTAGCTTATATACTTTTCTTATGTTCTCACTATCTCTGAACGAGTTCAGGTATCTTTGAAAATTAATGACAGATGTTTTGAAATTCTATTGATTTGCAGTATGAAGGTAGTAAATAAGTTTGTCAATTTTTTTGCATTATAAAATATATTATTTCAACCCATAAAAACAGAATCAAACCGATAAAACAGACAAAATCGATAAAACCGAAACCGATAGAATTTATACTATAATGGTTTGGTTTGATTTGAATATTAAAAAAAATCGCCTTAATTGATTTGATTTAATTTTAGTCAAAAATCGAATCAAACCGGACCATGAACACCCTAATTGGTGTGATTGCTTTTTAAAAAAGGATACACCCATGAATGGTCCAATACCTCACTGGCATTGAGAATTCATCCTTTTTACACTTCTTTTCAACTTACATTTTATAAAGTTTGCACTTTGTGCCCTTCGAAAAATTATTATCAATTCTCAATGAATATATGCTATTTATTTTTGTAAAAATTATAGTACACAAAAAACTTTTTTTTAAACCATAGAAACAGATGAGTGATACATATGTTAAACGCAAGCAAAATTGAAACTCAAATATTGATATATTCTATTAAAAAGAAAGAGACAAACTGTTATATTTATATCTTAAACTGGAATAATTTGGGAAGTTGTTCATTGCCCGATTTAAAAATAAAACAAAATATACACATTTGATTAGTAAGAATTATTAATAAAGAAAGGGTTGTTATTGGGGACTATAATGTGGGACTGTCACAATGAGCTGTATGAATTCTGTCACGTACCACTTGTTGGGTGACTGACTAATTAATACTAATAATGAGCTATCCTCATAACAAATATATTGTACTAAAAAAAAAAAAACTTGAGTTGGAAAACCAGTGGCATGTATAATCTTCACTTCCAACAATAAAATTCCAAAAATAAATAATGAAACGTATTGATGCAAGCGTTATCATTATTAATTTATTTATTTTTGATATAATTATTTGATATTCACTGATTCAAAAAATTTAGATTTCCACCATGTAAAAATTTATTAAAAAAAGCACTTTTTACCGTGAGTTTCTTCATTCCATAAAAGACCTTCAATCATTTGATGAAAAATAACCTAATTTTATTCATCTTTACTACATCCGTAATAATTTATCATTACTAATTAAATTGTGTTAATATTAAGTTACGTATATTAGCAAAAAGGGAGATTTTTTTTCTTTTGGGCTAAGTTCTTTCTTATTTTTACATGATGATTATGATCAACGATATTTTGTTAACATAGATTTAAAATATACGAAGTTTATTGAAAAAATAATCTAACAATATGTTTAATTAAGTTGAAAAAATTGATTGAACTAGCATTATGATAAATGAAGCATGATCAATTAATTAAGACAAATGTAGTAATTGGAAAAACTAAAGTTTAATGTTTTCTATCTCAAAAAAATAATATTATCTTTCTATAATCAAACAAACTTAACTTCAAAATTTCTAAAGTTTGTATCAAGTGAAACTGTATCAAAATAAATTAGGACGGAGATCGTAAAAGGGACTATTACGCAAATATGAGAAAGTATTGAGGCAGGGACTGGAGAAATAAAAAGGCAATAAAACAGCTCATTTTGGGCAGTATCCCTTTTCACCGTGATACGTCAACGAGAAAGAAGAAGATTTGTGAAGAAGAAGAAGAATCCTAAGAAGAAGATTCGAACAAGATAGATAGATTTTTTTAGATAAATACCTTAGCAGCGAAGAAATCTGAGCTTCAGAATTTGATTGAATCTCTGAAATCACATTGCAAATAGATTCATTATCCATCAAGGTGAGCATATTTTCATCGGAAAAATGAAAATATCTTCCGGTTTTCGTTAATTAGCTTCTTCTTTTTTGTTTTTGTTAATATGATTTGAAGTTTTTTGTTTGATTACTATGAAAATATGAGCAAAAGTAGAGGAACAAAAATCTGGGTTTATATTATTTGCCTTCCTCTTTTCGAGTGATTAATTGGAAGTTGTTCCTCTTAGGGAGGAACAATTGATCAAAAGTAGAGAGACTATTGTCTCGGATTTGTAGAAGAACTTTTTTTCCGATTTCCTAATAATTTTCTTCTGATGAAATGGGAAAAAGGAAAATAAGAAGATTCAAAATATATATCCAGTTATCTATACTGGTGGGAAATTTAGAAGTTTACATAACGTAAGCATCCATTAATGTTGCAGTAGCAATTTTTTCTTCTATTTTAGATGAAAAAATATATATGGAAAGCAAGTTTTGATTTTTACTTGGTAGAGATTTGATGAACAATTTGGGATTTAAGGTTAGGTACTCGTGGGATAGTCTGCAGAGAGATTGCGCCACAGTTCCTTTTTTTTGACAAAGGATTGCGATCACAGTTTCTAGTCTTTTGATTGTTCAAATTTATGTAAAGATGGAGTGTTTCAGAATGCCCATGGAAAATAGATACAACAACAACAACAATCACCCACTGGAATCCCACAAGTGGGGTCTGGAGAGGGTAGGATGTACGCAGTCCTTACCACTACCTCACGGAGATAGAGAGGCTATTTTCGAAAGATCATCCGTTCGAAAGTCACAGTTCTAAGTACGAGAGAAAATAAACAATATATATAGCATAAAGAAAAAAGAAAAAAGAAAAAAAAAATAGATAAAGTTGCTAAAATTTATTATGCTGATGTTGTAACATATTCAGTTGTTTGTGTGCACTTTCTCACAAGAGCTTAACTTTGTGCCTCGCCTGAACATTTCATGAATGCATAGCTGCATCCTTTCCAGGTGGAATATATCTATAATGAGTATCTGCAGATAAGCTAAAATTAGAGCTTCTTTATTTCCACATAAGTAAACTCGGGAAAAGTATAGCTGTGTGTTAGAGCATAAGGAAACAATTCCTATCGTTTTGATGCTATAATTTAATTCTTTTTTGCATTGGTAATATTGCTGTGATTCCCCATTTGTCGTGGTAGTTGTTGGGTGGTGGGGGGGGAGGTTCAAGGTCTTTGTTTCTTTTCCTGCATAAAATCACTTTACAGATTGGATAGCCTTAATTTGTATCCATCAAATCGCTTTTAGTTAAAGAGCTGCAGGAAACATAATGTTTGAATTCAGAATCGTATTGATTGGAGTAGAAAGTTTTGGGATTTGTTCATGATACTTCGCTTGCTAAATAGTGAGATCACTTTTATCAAGGGCTGTTATATTTTTGAAGGTTTACTCATCCCACTGGTGCATATCTTTTTTTCCTTATAGGGATCTTGTGTGCTTTTTTATGGCAAATTCAAAAGGTCCATGTACCATGAGAAATATGATGTACAATGGGAAGAGCTCTTTACTGCCTCCTAAAAGTCCCTTTCCTAGTTTGGCCCCATCATATGTCGATTATGTCCCCAGTTCTGCTTTCAACCAAAAGGGCATTCAGAAACCCAGAGATGGACATTCACACCATCAGCGTACTTCCTCTGAAAGCTGTATTATAGAGGAGCAACCGTCTTGGTTCGATGATCTTCTTAATGAGCCAGAAACTCCTGTACGCAGAGGCAGCCATCGACGTTCATCTAGCGACTCCTTTGCATATTTTGATTCTGCTAACGCTGCAAACTTAGATTACATAGCTCAAGTTGATAACAAGTTCAGAAATATGCCACCTATCCCTTCGTGGGGGTCTCAAGACGTTGATTATTACAAAGATGCTCGACAAGCTGCTTCTTTTGCCGATCAAAACTCCTCAATCCGACGCAAGAATAGGGAAAAGGATGTATCTTCAACTACAGTATCACATCTCCGCAGCCTTTCCTCTCCTGGGGAAGATCTCCGTATTCAGAGGTCTGGATCGCCATGCCTCCCGCAAGACGGAGACAGGCCTAGATCTGCGGGAAGTGACAAGCAGGATGTAGCCGAATCTGGCCCTCCTTATCCAAGAGGGTCCGCTGAAAAAAAAGATTCTTGTCAGAGTAAGAGTTCTTCATCAGAAACAGACACAAAACGTGCGAAACAGTAAGTTCAAAGCACTCTGCAACCCCTCCATACCACCCACCCTTTTCTTAAAAGAAATTCTGGGAAGGCAGAAGGGGATATGTTTGTTAATTTGATATTTGCTTGAGAGCTTAGTTCAATATAAAAGTAATATTTTATCAGAAGATTTTCTTTTTGTGTATAACTGAGATATCCCCGAGAACTGTGGCGTATGGTTTGAAACTTGGTGGATAATGGGGCGCGGCACCCTCTACCCTTCTCCACTTAAATACCCAAATTTTGTCTGCAGCTGTGTCCCAAAGATGGCCTTTTCTATTTCATTCGTATTCCAAGTCTGTTAGTATTCGTTTACGGTGGGTGGCTAAACAGGAGGAGATCCTTGTGGGTTAGACTAACTGGCCGAGAAGGTTAGCGAGGTTCCTTCTACGGTGAAGTAAGAGATCTTTCACTATAGTGGGAAAGGTCTTATCCTTTTATCATCTTAACACGTATCAAGTGGCTTTATCTAAGTTGAAATGGAGCCTTTCGTATTTGGCCGTAAATCTCTGTCAAGATCTAAGCTGTCCTTTATATTAATGTATTTTAGCATCTCAAGATCTAAGTTGGCCGCTCTCAAGATGTTATTTTAGCATTTTATGTTGAAGTGCCCCCTTCCCCCTCCAAATATGATGTTTTTTAACGTTAAAAGGTATCATAAAATACAGGCAATTCGCTCAGCGGTCACGAGTCAGAAAGCTTCAATACATAGCTGAATTGGAAAGAAATGTACAAGCTTTGCAGGCATGTATCAGCTGAACCTTTGAAATACATACACTGGTACCTGGACATGAAGTGGATGTTGCATTTTGGTAAATTGTTAATTTGACTAGTTTTGGTGATTTCAGGCTGAAGGTTCTGAAGTGTCTGCTGAGCTTGAATTCCTTAACCAGCAGAATCTTATCCTCAGCATGGAGAATAAAGCCCTAAAGCAGCGCTTAGAAAGTTTAGCTCAGGAACAACTTATAAAGTATTGTAAGTTTCTTTATCTGTTATACTGAATTATTCTACTTGTTTCTAGTGCTTGTATTCTTGGACTATTTTGATAAAGTTGATTATGCAGCAGGTCTTGTGAGTCCAAACCTAATTAGGTTTATCACCTAATTAGGTTTATCTGAAATAAGTATTATATAATTGATTTTTTCATGGTGAATTAAATAATTGCAAGTGAGGGAGTATTGGTTCAAGTGAGCTGGGAAAGTGGACACGGTTTTCCTGGAACTAAAACAAAAGTTTTTGAGTAATGTTCAATTTGATTATCAAAATAGCGGTCTCTAGGACAATTACTGGTCATCCCAAATACATCAATTGTTGGTAAGAAGATGGAATGATCTTGTTGTAGCGAAGGTTGTGGCCTAACGGTGAATGAAACCATTGAAAACCAGGGTTAAAATCCCAGTAGAGACAAAAAGTGCTAGGTGATTTCTTCGGTACTTTTACTGGTGAGAGGTAGCAAGTACCCGATGAAATAAGGAAGGTGCGTGCGCCAGGTGTCCCGGACACGGAGGCTTTTTAAAAATGAAATGATCTTGCTGATAATCTAAAAGTTCTTTGAACTAATAAATTTGCAAAAAATTGCCTTCTTTTCCAGCTGTTTGGAAAACTAGAATGGTCTTCCCTGTGATCCTATTCTACTATAAGTATTTGAATTGTTTTATATCACTTCAAAAAGAATAAATCTATTCTTCACTATTAAGGTTGTCTTAGCAGCAACAACAACAACAACATACCCAGTGAAATTCCACAAGTGAGGTCTGGGGAGGGTAGAGTATACTTAGATCTTACCACTACCTCATGGATATAGAGAGGCTGTTTCCGAAAGACCCTCAGCTCAAAAGTACCTATCTCGAGAAAGAGAGAACAACAATATATATATACCATATCTTCTAAAACAAGAAGCGCTGCAAATTCTACAAAACAAGAACAAAACCAATATAAAAAAAATGACAGTCCGAGGGCAATAACAACACAACTAAATTGGCACGTCTAGGCCTAAGACCAATCCTAAACCGTCACAGGGCAATACAACATTTTCCCCTGCTAGCCTTCTACCCTTCCCAGTCTTCTACCCTAATACGCGACTCCCACTATTTTCTATCTAAGGTCATGTCCTCGGTGATATGAAGTTGCGTCATATCATGTCTAATCACCTCTCTCCAATATTTTTTCGGTCTACCCCTACCCCTCCGCATAGCCCCCAAATCCAACCGCTCGCACCTCTTAACTGGGGCATCGACACACATCCTCTGCACATGCCCAAATCATCTCAGTCTTGCTTCTCTCATCTTGTTTGCCACAGAGGCCACTTTCACCTTCTCCCGAATAACCTCGTTCTTAATCTTATCCCTCCTAGTATGTCCACACATCCATCTTAACACTCTCATCTCCGCAACATGCATTTTCTTAACATGAGAGTTCTTAACTGGTCAACACTCTGCACCATTTAACAACGACGGCCTAACCACCATTCTCTAGAACTTATCTTTAAGTTTAGGTGGTACCTTCTTATTACACAGGAATCCAGAGGCAAGCCTCCATTTCATCCATGCTGCCCTAATGCGATGCATGACATCATCGTTGATATCCCCACTACTCTGGATGATGGATCCAAGATATTTAAAGCTTTCTCTCTTGGGGATAGGTTGAGTGGCAAGCCTCACTTCCATGCCCTCTTCATCCAACGTACCACTGAATTTGCACTCCAGGTACTTTGTCTTGATCCTGCTCAATTTGAACCCTTTGGACTTCAAAGTTTGTCTCCAAACCTCCAACCTATTATTGACTCTGTCCCGAGTCTCATCAATCAAAACTATGTCATCTGCGAATAACATACACCAAGGGACCTCCTCTTAAATAGATTGTGTCAGCTCATCCATCACCAAGGCAAAAATAAAAAGACTCAGCACGGATTCCTGATGTAGTCACATCTCAACAGGAAAGTACTCAGAGTCACCTCCCACCGTCCTAACCCAAGTCTTGGCTCCAGCATACATATCCTTTATCGCCCTAATATAAACCATCGGAACACCTTTAGCCTCCAGACACCTCCAGAGAACATTCGTCAAAACTTTGTCATAGGCCTTTTTAAGATTAATGAACATCATATGAAGATCCCACTTTCCTTCCCTAAATTTCTCCATCAGTCTCCGCATAAGATGGATTGCTTCAAGAGTCGATCGCCCCGGCATGAATCCGAACTGATTCTCTGAAATTGACACTATGCTCCTCACCCTCATCTCCACCACCCTCTCCCAAATCTTCATAGTATGGCTTAACAATTTGATACCTCTGTAATTATTACAGTTTTGGATATCACCCTTGTTCTTGTACAAAGGAACCATAGTACTCCCCCTCCATTCATCGGGCATCTTAGCTGTCTTCAAAATAGCATTAAACAACCTAGTCAATCACTCCAAATCTGCCTTGTCAGTGCTCTTCCAAAAGTCCACTGGAATCTCGTCGGGTCTGATCGCTCTCCCCTTCCTCATCCTACTAATAGACATCTAACCTCCTCAACCCTAAAGCACCTGCAATATCCAAAATCCCGAAGACTATGGGAGTGCACCAAATCACCCAGTACAATATCTCGGTCCCCTTTTGTCATTTAAGAGTTCGTGGAAGTAAGATTGCCACCTTTGCTTAATAAAGGTCTCATCCATTGGCACTTCACCTTCCTCGTCCTTGATGCACTTTACTTGATTCAAGTCGCGAGCTTTTCTCTTTCTCACTTTGGCGAGCTTATACAATCTCTTATCTCCGCCTTTTTTCCCTAACTCGACATATAAGTGTTCAAAGGCTGTCGTCTTAGCACTCGTGATCGCCGACTTTGCTTCCATCTTCGCCGTCTTATAAATACCCTTAAGCCTACACTTCTCAGCTTCATCCACACACTCAAACCACTCCGTATAAGCCACCTTCTTAGCTTTCACTTTGTCTTGAACTTCTCCATTCCACCACCAATCGCCTGGACGACCACCAAAGATTCCTCTCGATACCCCTAATACCTCGGTAGCTGCATTTCTAATGCAATCAGGAGTCGTGTCCCACATGTTGTTCATATCCCCGCTACTACTTCAGGCCCCCATACCAATTAACTTCTCTCTTATCTCCTGAGAAAGGGTAGGGGTTAGGCCCCCCCATCTAATCCTCGGTCGATCATAAAGGGTCTTCTTTCTCCTATCCCTTTTAATCTCCAAATCCATCACCAAGATCCTATGTTGAGTAGTAATATTTTCGCTCGGAATAACCTTGCAATCCTTACAAAGGCCTCTATCCCCCTTTCGAAAGAGTAGGTAGTCAATCTGTATCCTAGCTATCGTGCTGCTAAAAGTAACCAAGTGATTTTCCCTCTTCAGAAAACACGAGTTAGCAACTACCAACTCAAAAGCTTTAGCAAACTCCAGGAGAGATGTCCCACCACCAATTCTTTCCCCAAAATCATAGCCTCTATGGACATCATTAAAACCACTAGACGTTGTAGACGTTGTTCCGATATGACCATTGAAATCTCCACCAATGAAAATTTTTTCGGTGCTCGGTATACCTCTCACTACCTCATTCAAATCCTCCCAAAAGAGCCTTTTGGCTTCCTCATCCAGGCCCACATGGGGTGCATACACACTTAAAACATTCATAATAAGCTTGCCTATAACCAGCTTAATAGTCATCATCCTATCATTGATCCTCTTTACCTCCACCACACACTCTCTTAGATCCGCGTCAACTAGAATACCTACTCCATTTATATCTCTTGAGCTTCCTGAGTACCACAATTTAAACCCGTCCACATCCGAGCTTTGTTACCTACCCCTCTAGTCTCCTGAATACAAGCTATATTAATCTTTCTCCTCTTAAGACTCTTCACTAGCTTTATGGACTTCCCCGTAAGTGACCCTATGTTCCACGATCCTATTCTCAACTTAAGAAAACCCGTCACTATTTCCTCTTGCCTTCCTCCTCAATCGAGGACATGACCCTAAAGCCACTATAAAATATGAACTTCAGAGTAATAAACTGAGAACAAATAAATCAAAAGAATACAAGCAACAATCTAATAACTGACAATATAGACTCACTAACTAATAAGCAAGTATGCAAAATCAAGAGCACTAGTCAACAAGTGACGAAAGAGGAAAGAAAAGGAAGAACAATAAAGATAAGGCTAAAACAAAAACAAGAACAATAAAGGTAAGCAAGCTGATCAAAGGCCTGAAAAGTAGTTGGGGCACAAGGGATCAGCTAGGAAAAGGCAAGGTAAGAAGAACCTGGACGTCGCCGGAATCTTGAGGGGACAAGGGAGATACTTGGGTTGGACCTTGGTGGCCTCCAACGTAAGTGCGACGGAATCGAGAGGGAGGTAGCCGTTGTCGGGGAAGAAAGAAATCGGAGGAGCGAATCATATACACGATTTCATAAGATAAAATAACACAAGGTGAATAGCGAAGATAAAAAATTGTATTTTTTAATTTAAAGGATGCTGCTTGCTGGGACTTGATCCCTTATGATCTCCTTTTAAGATGGACAATCTAACTAAGGTCAAAGTTTCTTGGGAAAAAAAAAGTAGTACTCTTTTCCACTGCATCTGGATGACCTTAGTGTGAATGGGTCCCTGTTTTCTGCTTCAAGCCTTCAAATTTGCTTACCTTTCAAAATTAACTCAAGGGATGGAAGTTATTTTTATTTATCTCTGGAGCAATCGTAGCATACATACAGATTAATATGAATGATTGGATGACTTTTGTGGAGCATGATATTGTTGTTCAGCTGCTTTGCTATCACACCTCTCTTTTGCACTTTTTTGGTAAAACGGAAAGTTACTTGTCCAAATTAAGAAAGAGAAGCAATGCGGTCGAATTTGCAACTACAAGATTGCTAAATAATTGATCTTTCATTTCCCCAAGTCCTTCTGTTTTGTTGGATAGTGGTGTTTCAGAGCAGTTGAAAATTTATGCAACCAGTAGTTTATTTTCATTTGTTTACATTGAAAACTGCAACTCATAAATTTTATACACAGTGGAGCATGAAGTTCTGGAAAGAGAAAGAGGAAGACTACGAGCGTTGTATCAGCAACAACAGCCACAGCCACAGCCACAGCCTCAGCTACAGCAACAGAAGCCATCTTTCAGCCATCGTCGCACCACTAGTAGGGATCTTGATCAACAATTTGCAAACCTCTCCCTGAAACAAAATGAGGCCGAGCGTGATGCTGTTTCAGGACAACTTCACATTTGACCGTAACTGTGGCTTTGCCTTTAATCTTGTCTTACTGACTGTCCCTCAGTTGACTTTGCCATGGAGTGACAGAAATTCACGATTTTCATTGTGTGAGATCAAGAAGAGGTCTCGCTTCCCATGTGCTCACCTCCAACGGGTTTGTTCTCCTACTGTCTAAATTGATTCTAGTTCTTGTTTCAACATTTTGTCTTTTACATCAACATTTGTTAAGCTTTTACGCGCACCTGGTGGTCAATGCTAAAGAATAGCATTTGTCGCAGTTGACTCATCTGAGGTGGTTAAATCCAGCATGATATCTCATGTCTTTGTATGTTGGGAGTGATTAAATTCATCAGTTTCCCTTACTCTCTCTTTTGTAACATTTTCCAACTTCTGATTCCTCTAATTTTATCTCCATGAATACGTTCTCATTAACCATGTAATGTAAGCATTGATGGAGCTCCTTTCTGCTCATTCCTTGTTTCTTCTTAATGCAATAAAGACATTCATGTTAGTTTCTAACTTTCTATTTCAGCCAAATATGGAAAGAAGTATTGTCTATTTGTCTTATGGTACATGGTACCCAGGGGCGCAGGCCTAGCAAACCTAACCCTATCTAATATCTTAGATTAATATTTCACATAAGTATTGCATTTTAAATCATATGGGTCTTCCATTCTACAAGAGGGATTAATCCACCATTCAATTCAATACATACATAAGAATAAAAAAGAAAGCCAAGGAGTAAAATAGGGCTTGTATTCATATTGGACTTCGTTTGACATCAACTGCAAACATTAGACACAACTCTGTAGGAAAAAGGGATCCGCAGATCAGAGATAAATCTTTCAACTTCTATAAATACTCAAAACGAACGATACCAATTGTTTATTTTTTTCAAAATTCAGAAAATACACCTGAAAATTAAAACCCATAGAAATCACTCAACTCTCAGTCTTTTCCCCTTACCAACATCATTCTTGTTCTCCAAGAAACGAATTCTCTTGTTGACAGCATCAAGCTTTGATTCCACTAGTGTCAGGAGATCCTTCTCTCCTTGTTCTTCTTCTGCTTGTGGTTCTGGTACTGGTACAGGTTCTGGTTTTGATGATTCCTTGTCCTTCTTTTCGGGTTTTAGATTTTGAGAGTAGAGATCAAGAACTACTTTAACAGCATCCAAATTTTCAGGCCAAGTCTGAAGTTCCCCTTGAGGACCGGAAATAATAGTACAGAGCTTGATATCACACAGTGTTGCAAGCTCCATTGATTTCCTCTTGATACATTCTTTCCTCACTTGATAAGATTTCGGATTGATTGTTTTCTTCTTGCTTTGATTTTCTTCTGCCATGGCTTGATTCGATGTTCAAACCCCGAAAAAGGGAAAACTGGAGGAATTGAATGAGTCCTAAGAAGTAGAGTGTATTATATAGGGTTTTTGGGCGGAGTTTTATACTTTTGGTAATAGAAGTTGCCTAATTAAATTGTAATTACTGTTCCTAATTTGTATGGGAATCTTGGGAGGTCGGTGAAAAATTTGTAAAAGTTTTAGTATGCTAAGCGTCAGAACTGGGAAAGAAATAATATAGAAAATACTCCTAATTGCAACTTCCTCTTGTATAGGAAAATAGTAATTGCCATTCCGTATTTAGGTTAGACTGTCCACGTCACATTTATTGGGATGCATTCTTTTCTTCGAACCTGGTAAGGCAGATTTTTTTTCAATTACTTGTCTTAATAAATCTGGTCATTTTGGGATGCGGTAGATAACTCTGTTAAGTAAAATATTGAATAAGTTTCCTTGTTGGATTTAGTAAGACATCTTTGTGAAAATATTCAGTGGTATTTTTCTTTGATTAGGTATGTATTTACTTTCTTATACTTTCTCGCACATTCCTCTTGTTTATAAAGTAAAGAGAAGTTGATTTGGTTAAAGTTTGATGATTAATCAAATTATTTGAAAATATAATTTTGAGTGGAAAAATCCCTAGTTTCTCACTCAAAAACTACCAATAAATAAGTTCTTTTTGCTGATAACCTTTTCAGATCGTTTAGTTAAATTGTTTCCCCAGATCTCACTAGTGGAATTTTACTGGGTATGTTGTTGTTGTTAATTAAACTGTTTATTAATGGTTGATTTGTACAAAAGGGGGACTTTGTAATCGGCATTTAAATTCTATTTCCATTTTTGACCGAATGAAAAAAAAAAAATCTTGATTAAAATATTCTTAAGGTGAGAGACAAAGATGATAAAGAGTTACCACAGAATTGAAATTAATGAATTATGACATCTAAGTCACGGTAGAGCGGTATGACTTCATATAAAATTATATCAGATTATTTTTAAAAGCTACAAACAAATAAGAGAAAAAAGGAATATGTATATATAGGTTTTGGGGTACTTTTGGTTGGGTTTGTGTATGGAAGGAATTGGACGGATAATTATACTTAATTGTTTGATTTATTGGATATTGACTTTTAAATATACTAATCCAGTAGTCAATCAATAAGCTATCGATTGGTTTGGTATCAGATTAGAATTATTGGGCAGTATATTTACTCAATTATTTCATGCTCACTTCGTTCACGTCCACTCACTAATGTATTGATCTTCCATCGAACAAAATAATTTCCTTGTTCTACTAAGCTGGTACTTTTGTAATTATAAATCACAATGAGCAATACATGAAAGTCCAAATTTTGACGTTGCATGCGCATAATCATTTATTTAATAAATATACTTACGGTAAAATTGTAACTACGATAATTTTGTAACGAGTTAACAGTTTACCCAATAAGAAAATTGAGTAATCCGCTCCCGCACCGATAAATCATTAATTATAAAATTTTAATCCGTTTATCAACCGTTAATATAATAACCCTATACTAATAAGTCAATATATTAATTTTGCAATTGATTTATCGGTTACAGTTTGATTTTGAACCGCCTTACTTTTGGTAATAGAAGTTGCCTAACTAAGTTACAATTACAATTTCCTAATTTGTATAGTAATAGAATTAAATTCTCTTGGGAGGTCGGTTAAAAATCTGCAAAAGTTTTAGTATGCGAACTGCTAAGATTACAAATCAGAAATCATGACAAAAAACACAGCTGCTTATCACAATGTCACAGACAACGCATTTTTAATGGACGATTCGAAACTCAGTGGATAGTGGCCGGGCCCAGCCATCTTCCCTTCCTCATGCCACATCACATACAACACTTAATCCTAGTATACAAGTAATGAACAATTCATTGCTGTGATTTGTGAGTTATCTTTAATTAATTTTGTGTCATAGTGTCGTGTGTATTCTAATTGTAACGAAAAAAACTTACGTGCTGATTAGCCTCAATGTTTGTCGTAACATTCAATCTGATAGAGTATCTTTAATTAAATTATTTTTAAAAAAAATAATAAATTAATTCTGTGGTGATTGATACATTCATAAAACTTAAGATTTTGTTAGAGTTGTGCAATAAGATGAAGAAGAAGAAAAAAGAGAGAGGAACTTAATACACTGGATTTAGTAATAAAAAAGATGAGAAGGAATTTAAGGAGGTCGTTTTTATTTTTCCAAAAATAATTAAGAGTATAAAGACCATATGACTTAGTACTAAGAATGCGTATATATAGGGTGACGTTTGAATGTTATGTTACGAATTAATCTCCAATTGTACTAAATACTACTGATAATTATGCTTTCCATTTTTGTACCATTTATCATATTCATGCTATGTGACAATTGAGATATATGAATGATAATATATAGTATATGGATTGTTACGTGAGAACGTATTATTAATGTACATAATTATAGAATAATATGAGTGATTATTTAAGGACTCTTTGTATTTGGCGAGGGTAATACAGTGGAATTCGAATTCCTATAACTAAAGTGAAGATATGGGCAACTCTCCAATTAGCAACGTACACCTCACATATCTTTTGAACTATTTTAGTAATGTTATCGCCAACTTATTATATAAGTCCAATATGTATTCAATTCTTATTGTTCCTCCGTCTTCCCTCTGCCTAATACACAATGTGAAAGAAAATTAACTTGTTTTATTGTTTCTTTTTTTATGGATTCATTTTTCCCAGCTGGAAATTAAAGGGTGCATAAGCAAAATTGAGTAAACCTTTTGGGTTAAAATAGATAGACAATTTTTTGAGAGACTAAAGATGAAGACGTCTGAATCTGAATGCATATTTGAATATTAAGATGTGTATTAAAATTTAGAGGTGTGAATCTAAATACACATCTGAATATTAAGATGTTACGTTAAAATCTGAATATTAAATAGTTAAGACTATTTGTTTTCTAAACATCTGAATTCATAAAAATTGTCTTTATTTAAAAAATAATAAATATAAAATTCAAATAAAATATTGAATTGATATAATATTATATCAATAAAAAATCATAAAATATTAATTAATTTGATAATTAGTGGTGGTGATGACTAATGATCGATGATTGTATGTGCCAATTTGGGATAATGATCATGAATGATGGTGGTTATAGGTAGTATTATGGTATAGTGGTTGGTACTAGTGACTAAAGTGATTATTGTTGGTAGAAATTGATAATTAATAGTGGAATGATATTAATAACTAATGATAGTGGTGAATGATGATGGGGTTAACCATATGACTAATGTAATTATCGATAATGATTAGTGAATGCAATAATGATTGATGGTGATGATTATTATTGGTGGCTGATGGTGATGACAGTTGATTTTTGTGATTGGCGGTAATTGTGATTGGGCTTAGGGTGGTGGTTGTGGATGATAAGTGGTAGTGATTTGTGATAGTTGTGGTTGGGTTGAGGATGGTGGTTGAGGATAGTAGGTGGTGCTGATTGATAGTGGGTGTGTGTGATGGGTGAAAATAGATAGAGTGACGGTGAACTGTCATATTTGTAGAAACTTTTAAATAGACATATTAAGATATTAAAACTTTGTTATAGATCTTATTCATTTAGACCTATTCAGACTCATTAAGTAGTTGTAAAATTGGAGAAACAAACACACTTAATGATTAGAATCTGAATGATTAAGATTCAGACTTTGAAAACAAACAGACTTAATGACTGACATCGGAATGATTAAGATTCAAACCTTAAAAATAAACATACTTAATGATTAAGATCTGAATGATTAAGATCAACACCTTCATTAAATGCAAACAAATGAGACCTAAAACAAGCAAGAGATTTAATTGCAAGGGCCAGTCTGTAACAAAACAAACTTTCCAGAATAATCCATTAATTTGATATCATAATCAAATTAGTTCATAGAGCTATTTTCGTACCTCATTTCTTTAAATGGGGAGTAAATGCAAAAGCAAAACTACAAACTTACAGTATGCATATATATTTATTTAGGGACAATAGCAGTTAGGTCCCTTGATAAATTTTAATTTTGATCGTTATGAAATCTAAAAAAGCATATCTAATATTCAATTAATTGAAATTTATATTTTTGGTCGCTTTATGTTGGAAGTATGTTACACTTGTACTCCTTTTAGAACTATATTATCATCTAATATGAAATATCAATACAAATTTAACAAAATATATGAGTAATTAAGAGATGGAATGATTAATAATTATGTTAAATTTGTGAATATTCACGAGTAAAGGGATCAAATGTGCACATATCAATTAATTGGAGGTTAAATGTGCTTAATCATGCATATCACAAGGACTAAAATTAAGATTTAGCAATAATTGAAAGACCAAAAATGCTATTTACCCATTTTTTGCACTTTCTTAGATAGGGATATGAAAGATAAAGTGCTTTGAGACAAAAAAAAAAGGTTGGCTTTTAGGGCTGAATTACACAATAATTTTAACAATCATGATTGATCGAATAAGTAAATGTAGAGTAAATTGTCCAAAAGAAATCTCTATAAATGCATATGTTTGGGACCAGAAAAAAATATTCATTTATCGAGATTATTAGTTCATCGATAAATATATAAAATATTTATTTATCGATAAATAAATATTTATTATTTTAGAAAGTATTTTGCAGTATGTGTCATAAGAAAGAAAAAAATATTTGAATTAAGAATTTCAAAAGTTTAAATCTAGGAAACTAAAAAGTGTAGTCTTTGCATATTTACTATTTAGATCTAGAAAAGCTAAACAAATTTAGTGAAGTTTAATATTTCTAATTGTATTCATGTATATAGAATATGAACAGATTTTATGTATATGAAGGTATCCAAGAAGTTGGTGAATTAGATGAAGATATCCAAGAATTAAATAATGTCATCTCTAATTTAGCTCATAGAAATGTGATGGATGCTGAACATCTTTTGAACTACCCTAACGAGAATGATACAGTTATGAAATCACCTACAGAGGAAGAGATTATTCAATCTGTAATGAATAATGATGATGAGAATGATCCTGAATAAGATGATAGTAGCATTGTCCCACATGTATCGTCAAATGAATGAGACATTTCAAGCAATGACTACATTGTCAAACTCTTTAGTACAACACAAACAAAATATTTTGAAAATTGTGTTCGCTCTTCAAAAAGTTAAGGATGAGATTAATTTTGGTTTTGGTGGGAAGAAAAAACAATCAACTATAGAATCATATTTTAAAAAGAAATAGTTATTGATCTAGTATTATTGACTGATTGAATATATATAAATTCTTGATTTATTCTAGTAATTATTACTTTATATTTTTTTGGCCCTTTAATACTTGATTTTTAATTATTATCTAATGCATTAACCGAGAATATTATTTTAATATAACTGACTCAAGTCTCGAATATTACTTTATCGAGGTTTTACTATATTACTATTTCTAATGGGACTTTCTAATTTTTCATACATAGCAATAGAATTCTAATCCTACCTAACAAACTATTAAATCTATCTATTTAAAAAAATAAGAAAATATTAATTCTATAATAATATCCTGTCATTAAAGTACGAAATATCCCTTCCATAAATATACGTTTTGTGTAACTTACATAATATAATGAATCTCTTAATTTTCTCTCTATCTGCTTAATTGGTTGTTATCACAAAATATTAATTCTCTCTTTGCTTTGTCATCTTTTTTTTTCTTCACCATTTTTTTCTGTTGTTTATTTAATCATGAAAAGTAATAGCGATTGTTCAATACTAATTTAATATGGAGGTAGATGGGATGGTGCAAGTTTTTTTTATGTTGTTTTTAAGTTTTTTCTTAGTTTTTCTAAATCATTGTATATTTTGGTTTTTTAACGTTACTACTTAAGGTACACTTTGATTATTCTTTTTATTTTTTTATTTTTTTACATGATCTATGTATTTTATTTTGTAAGTTCTTTTTTTATATTTTTTGTTTTTCATTAATGAATTGAAATTTTTGGAATGATTTCTGATTTGTATTTTTATGTATTAATTTTAGGAAAAATTACTTAATTGAGTGCTTTTTAAAAATTAATTACTGATTTTAGCGATATTTTTTATTTATTACCATTTATAGCAATATATAGCAATATTATGATAAATCTACACTTGTATTAAAAGTGAATTATGCATACAATATAAATGTATTATAATGTTTTAAAATATATATTATGTTTGTGTAGTAAGAAACTAACATAATGTATTATAAGTCTATTAAAATATGTGATAAATGTATTATCCATCTATAAAACTTGTATTATATATGTTTTATAAATAGTTCTCAGCAATATGTATTAAAAATGTATTATAAATGTATTATAAGTGTTCAGTGAAATTATTTTTTTATTGCTATAAATGATAAATATTTTCTTAATATTGTATATTTATGTAAGTTTCCCTTAATTTTAGGAACTTTATTATAGTAACATATATCTGATGTGTTGGATTAAAAATTATTGCCACCTGATTATAAAAGAGGCCAGGAAAACCATCTATGAAACGCGAGAAATCATTTATATAATTCAATATGTATAACTGCTTAAATGTATGATATTGATATAAATTATGATTTCATAGTGTTACTTGTCGTATTATATTGATATAAATTGTGGTTTAGAATAATTTATATATTATTTGATTTATCAAATACATGTCGAATGATGTTTAATAATAAAATTAGTCAACTATATTATATTGATATATTTCTAAATAACATTTATCGTATGAAATGTGGTATAATTAATGAATTAAATTATGTGGGGTATAGTTCAAAATGTATAACTATTTTAGTGTATGATATTAGTATAATCTTATTCATCTTACTACATTCATTATGATTGATCATTACTAATTAAACCATGTGAATATTGAATTACATATATAAGAAAAAACGGACTAAGTGCATTCTTATTTTGACATGATAATTGTGATCTATGATATTTATTTAACGTAATTTCTAAATATAAGAAGTTTATTTAAAAAATAATCTAGCAATATGTTTAATTAAGTTGCGAAAATTGATTGAAATAGCATTATAATAAATGAACCATGATCAATAAATTAAGACAAATGTAGTAATTAGATAAGCTACAGTTTAATACTTTCTATCTCAAAAATAATATTATCTTTCTATAATTAAAAGTAAACTTTGTTGAAAGTAATAAGTGGATGTCTTTTCTTATGTGGGGCCCACTCCACTAATTTTTTCTCTTTTTTCTAGCTTCTTTCTGGCTATAAATTGTCAGTTTTTGGCATTGAAAAACATATACATAGATACATACGTTTCTCTCATCTTCTTCTCTCTCTCTTTCTCTTATTTTCTCCTTCTTAACTTGGTAAATTAGTTTATTTTATAACATGTTATTAGCACGAGTCTCTATTACTTTGAGCTATATTTTTAAAAAGGTAATAAAAGGGGTAAGAATTTTATTTTCTTAAAATGTATAATATTTCTAAACTTGAATTTATTACTCTTGACATATCTGGAAAAGGCTATTCATCATGGACAGTACAAAAAGAAGAGTGAAAAGACAGAAGTTTTACCAAAGAAAAATTCAAAAAGTATATGTCATAGATGTGGAGGTATGGGGCACTGGTCACGGACATGCAAATTATCAAAACGCCTGGTTCAGCTATATCAGACATCCTTGAAGAGAGAAGAAAATAATCAAGAGATAAATTTTATCTCTGAAGATAATATTGAGCTTATGCATCTGGATGTAGCTGATGTCTTTAATTTTCCAGAAGACAATATGAATATTGATAAGCCTAATAATATTTAAATAATTTTCTTTTTATTTGTATGTACTAAATGATATTTCTAGTCCATGTAAATAAATAAAAATTGTGTAATGAGTGATGTATTAATTATAATATTTATTTATTTATTTTGAAGAAAAATATGGATATGTCTCAAATTTTATTTGGATCAATGATCAATCAGAAAGATATTTGTGTAATTGATAGTGGAACAACTCATGCCATTTTTAAAAACAAGAAATATTTTTCCAACTTGCTTAGAAGAAAAGCAAATGTTACTACAATTTCTGGTAATTCAAAAATGATTGAAGGCTCCCAAAGAGCTACTATATTTCTGCCTAATGGGACAAAATTTGTTATAGAAGATGCACTATTCTCTACTAAATTCCCAAGAAACTTGTTATGTTTTAAAGATATCCACAGAAATGGATATCATGTTGAGACACTAAATGAAATGAATACTGAATATCTTGGTATAACCAAGAGTGTCTCAGGCCAGAAATATATTTTAGAAAAATTACCAACTTTGTCGTCTGGCCTCTATTATGCAAAAATTAGTGCAATTGAAGCAAATATGATCGTAAACCAGAAGTTTACTGATCTAAATACATTTGTGCTATTGCATGATCGAATAAGTCATCCTGAATCAATAATGATGAGAAGAATTTTTGAAAATTCAACTGGACATCCGTTAAAGAATCAAAAGATTCTTACGAATGATGAATTTTCATGTGCTGCTTGTTATCAAGGCAAATTAATTGCCAGACCATCGACCCTAAAGGTTGGCATCGAATCTCCTAACTTTTTAAAGCGTATACATGGAGATATATGTGGACCTATTCATCCACCTAGTGGATTGTTTAGATATTTTATGGTCCTAATAGATGCATCGTCTAGATGGTCTCATATGTGCCTCTTATCATCTCGCAACTTGGCGTTTGCAAAGTTGTTAGCACAAATAATAAGATTAAGGACGCAATTTCCAGATTATCCAATTAAGGTCATTCGCCTTGATAATGCTGGAGAATTTATATCCCAAGCTTTTGATGATTATTGCTTATCAATTGAGATAAAAATTAAACATCGTGTTGCCCATGTTCATACTCAAAATGGCCTTGCAGAGTTATTTATTAAGAGCCTGCAATTGATATCCAAACCTCTACTAATGAAAACAAAATTATCAATTACTATTTGGGGTCATGCTATCTTACACGCAACATCATTTTTACGTATCAGACAGACACATTATAATAAAATACTCTTCATCACAATTAGTATTTGGTCATGAGCCAAATATAACCCATCTATGAATTTTTAGTTGTGCAGTATACGTGCATGTAGCACCATCACAACGTACAAAGATGGGCCCTCAACGAAGGTTGGGCATATATGTTGGGTTTGACTCACCCTCCATAATTCGCTACTTTGAACCGTTGACAAGAGACTTATTCACTACTCGATTTGTAGATTGTCGGTTTGATGAAATAATTTTTCCGCCATCAGGGGGAGATAAAAAGGAACTCGCAAGATAAATTGTGTGGAAATTTTTATCACTATCACATTTTGATCCATGTACCCGCACATGTGAGTAGGAGGTGCAAAAGATCATCCACTTATAGAAAATAACAAATCAAATATCATATGCATTTACTGATTTAAAATGGATAACTAAGTCACATATTCTTGCAGTGAATGTGTCTATCCGGATTGATGTCCCAAAATGACCATCTACTAGTATCATAGCTTTTGAATCCGAAACACGCCTGAAGCGTAGTAGACCATTGGGTTCAAAGGATAAAAATCCTAGAAAGAGAAGCGTGAGAAATTATAAATATGATACTACACAAGAACCTCCTGAAGAAGGTCAATATTTGAGTAATCCTGATATTCCTGAAAAACTCAATGAACCCGAGACTCAAGTGAATGAAGAACTTTCAATAAGTTCAACTGGTGATTAGATAAATTTAGATCGATCAAAAATTACGGTGGATAATATTTTTACAAATAATATTGTACTTAACCTCATGCAAGATAGTGAAAGTCTTGAGCTAAAATCCGTCGAAGAATGTCGACGTATATGTGATTGGCCAGAATGACAAAAGACAATTCAATCAGAATTAGACTCACTTGCTAAATGTGGGGTTTTTGGACCTCTAGTCCAAACCACTGAAGGTGTAAAAACAGTTGGCTATAAATGGGTTTTTGTGCTAAAACGAAATAAGAGAAATAAAATTGTAAGATACAAGACACGCCTTGTTGCATAAGGATTCTCTCAAAGACCCGGGGTCAACTATGAAGAAACATATTCACCTGTTATGGATGAAATAATTTTTCGATATCTCATCAGTTTAGCTGTACATAAAAATCTTAAAATACATCTCATGGATGTAGTTACGACTTACCTTTATGGTTCACTTGATAATGAAATTTACATGAAAATCCCAAAAGAATTAAAATTGCCTGAAGCATGTGCTGAGTCTTGGGAGATATACTCAATGAAATTGCAAAGATCATTATATGGCCTGAAACAATCAGGGCGCATGTGGTATAATCGCCTTAGTGAGTACTTGATAAATGAATGTTATATAAATGATGTCATTTGTCCATGTGTTTTTATTAAAAAAACAGAATCAGAGTTTGTTATACTCGCCGTTTATGTTGATGACATAAATTTTATTGGAAGCCCTGAAGAGGTCCAAAGGCGATTGAATATCTAAAGAAAGAATTTGAGATGAAAGACCTTGGAAAGACAAAATTTTGCAGGTCAGCAAATTGAACATTTAGCAGACGGGTCTTTGTCCACCAATTCGCTACACTAAGAAAATCTTAAAATGATTTTACATGGACAAAGCACATCCATTATGTACTCCAATGATTGTTCGATCACTTGAAGTGGAAAATGATCCATTTCGACCTCCAGAAGAGGATGAAAAACTTCTTGGTCTTGAAATACCATATGCAGTACAATTGGTGCACTGATGTATCTTGCTAACACAACCAGACCTAATATAACATTTTTTGTTAATTTACTGGTAAGGTATAGTTCATGAAGGCATTGGAACAGTATCAAGCATATTTTGCGATACCTAAAGGGTACCATTGATATGAGTTTGTTTTATACTAACAAAGGTTGTACAGACCTTACAGGTTATGCCGATGCAGATTATTTATCAGACCCACATAAAACTCGATCTCAGACAGGCTATTTATTTACACATGGAGAAACTGCTGTATCATGGTGATCTACAAAGCAGTCTATTATTGCTACTTCTTCAAGTCATGCTGAAATAATAGCAATTCATGAAGCAAGTAGTGTGTGGTTGAGATCGATGATACAGTTCATCAAAGAAAGATGCGGCCTGAAAAATGATGTCAAAGTACCCACAGTTATATTCGAAGACAATGCTGCGTGTATAGTTCAATTGAAAGGTGGCTTAAAGGAGACAGAACGAAACATATTTCGCCAAAATTATTCGCCACACATGATCTTCAAAAGAATGATGATATTGATGTACAACGAGTTTGTTCAAGTGATAATCTTGCAGATTTACTCACAAATGCATTATCAACATCAACTTTTGAGAAGCTAAGATATAAGATTGGGATGCGTCGTCTCCAAAATATCAAATGAAGTTTTCATTAGGGGGAGTAAAGTACGCGCTGTACTCTTTTTTTTTTAACCATGGTTTTGTCCCAATGTGTTTTTCTAGTAAAATTTTTAATGAGGCAACACTTAAAGCGTATTACCAGAAGTTGTGTACTCTTTTTCCTTCATTAGGCTTTTTCCACTGTTTTTCCTAGTAAGATTTTTAACGAGACACAACATCTATAAGTGTTCAGGATATTTGTTCTTTTACTAGATTTTTTTTGGTACATGAACATCCAAAGGGAGTGTTGTAAAGTAATAAGTGGATGTCTTTTTTTTACGTGGAGCCCACTTAAAGTGGGCAAGTTGTCCACTAGTTTTTTTCTTTTTTCTAGCTTTTTTCTGGCTATAAATTGTCAATTTTAGGCATTGAAAAACATATACACAGATACCTCTTCTTTTATATCAAGTGAAACTGTATCAAAATAAATTAGGACGGAGATCGTAAAAGGGACTATTACGCAAATATGAGAAAGTATTGAGGCAGGGACTAGAGAAATAAAAAGGCAATAAAACAGCTCATTTTGGGCAGTATCCCTTTTCACCGTGATACGTCAACGAGAAAGAAGAAGATTTGTGAAGAAGAAGAAGAATCCTAAGAAGAAGATTCGAACAAGATAGATAGATTTTTTTAGATAAATACCTTAGCAGCGAAGAAATCTGAGCTTCAGAATTTGATTGAATCTCTGAAATCACATTGCAAATAGATTCATTATCAATCAAGGTGAGCATATTTTCATCTGAAAAATGAAAATATCTTCTGGTTTTCGTTAATTAGCTTCTTATTTTTTGTTTTTGTTAATATGATTTGAAGTTTTTTGTTTGATTACTATGAAAATATGAGCAAAAGTAGAGGAACAAAAATCTGGGTTTATATTATTTGCCTTCCTCTTTTCGAGTGATTAATTGGAAGTTGTTCCTCTTAGGGAGGAACAATTGATCAAAAGTAGAGAGACTATTGTCTCGGATTTGTAGAAGAACTTTTTTTCCGATTTCCTAATAATTTTCTTCCGATGAAATGGGAAAAAGGAAAATAAGAAGATTCAAAATATATATCCAGTTATCTATACTGGTGGGAAATTTAGAAGTTTACATAACGTAAGCATCCATTAATGTTGCAGTAGCAATTTTTTCTTCTATTTTAGATGAAAAAATATATATGGAAAGCAAGTTTTGATTTTTACTTGGTAGAGATTTGATGAACAATTTGGGATTTAAGGTTGGGTACTTGTGGGATAGTCTGCAGAGAGATTGCGCCACAGTTCCTTTTTTTGACAAAGGATTGCGATCACAGTTTCTAGTCTTTTGATTGTTCAAATTTATGTAAAGATGGAGTGTTTCAGAATGCCCATGGAAAATAGATACAACAACAACAACAATCACCCACTGGAATCCCACAAGTGGGGTCTGGAGAGGGTAGGATGTACGCAGTCCTTACCACTACCTCACGGAGATAGAGAGGCTATTTTCGAAAGATCATCCGTTCGAAAGTCACAGTTCTAAGTACGAGAGAAAATAAACAATATATATAGCATAAAGAAAAAAGAAAAAAGAAAAAAAAATAGATAAAGTTGCTAAAATTTATTATGCTGATGTTGTAACATATTCAGTTGTTTGTGTGCACTTTCTCACAAGAGCTTAACTTTGTGCCTCGCCTGAACATTTCATGAATGCATAGCTGCATCCTTTCCAGGTGGAATATATCTATAATGAGTATCTGCAGATAAGCTAAAATTAGAGCTTCTTTATTTCCACATAAGTAAACTCGGGAAAAGTATAGCTGTGTGTTAGAGCATAAGGAAACAATTCCTATCGTTTTGATGCTATAATTTAATTCTTTTTTGCATTGGTAATATTGCTGTGATTCCCCATTTGTCGTGGTAGTTGTTGGGTGGTGGGGGGGGAGGTTCAAGGTCTTTGTTTCTTTTCCTGCATAAAATCACTTTACAGATTGGATAGCCTTAATTTGTATCCATCAAATTGCTTTTAGTTAAAGAGCTGCAGGAAACATAATGTTTGAATTCAGAATCGTATTGATTGGAGTAGAAAGTTTTGGGATTTGTTCATGATACTTCGCTTGCTAAATAGTGAGATCACTTTTATCAAGGGCTGTTATATTTTTGAAGGTTTACTCATCCCACTGGTGCATATCTTTTTTTCCTTATAGGGATCTTGTGTGCTTTTTTATGGCAAATTCAAAAGGTCCATGTACCATGAGAAATATGATGTACAATGGGAAGAGCTCTTTACTGCCTCCTAAAAGTCCCTTTCCTAGTTTGGCCCCATCATATGTCGATTATGTCCCCAGTTCTGCTTTCAACCAAAAGGGCATTCAGAAACCCAGAGATGGACATTCACACCATCAGCGTACTTCCTCTGAAAGCTGTATTATAGAGGAGCAACCGTCTTGGTTCGATGATCTTCTTAATGAGCCAGAAACTCCTGTACGCAGAGGCAGCCATCGACGTTCATCTAGCGACTCCTTTGCATATTTTGATTCTGCTAACGCTGCAAACTTAGATTACATAGCTCAAGTTGATAACAAGTTCAGAAATATGCCACCTATCCCTTCGTGGGGGTCTCAAGACGTTGATTATTACAAAGATGCTCGACAAGCTGCTTCTTTTGCCGATCAAAACTCCTCAATCCGACGCAAGAATAGGGAAAAGGATGTATCTTCAACTACAGTATCACATCTCCGCAGCCTTTCCTCTCCTGGGGAAGATCTCCGTATTCAGAGGTCTGGATCGCCATGCCTCCCGCAAGACGGAGACAGGCCTAGATCTGCGGGAAGTGACAAGCAGGATGTAGCCGAATCTGGCCCTCCTTATCCAAGAGGGTCCGCTGAAAAAAAAGATTCTTGTCAGAGTAAGAGTTCTTCATCAGAAACAGACACAAAACGTGCGAAACAGTAAGTTCAAAGCACTCTGCAACCCCTCCATACCACCCACCCTTTTCTTAAAAGAAATTCTGGGAAGGCAGAAGGGGATATGTTTGTTAATTTGATATTTGCTTGAGAGCTTAGTTCAATATAAAAGTAATATTTTATCAGAAGATTTTCTTTTTGTGTATAACTGAGATATCCCCGAGAACTGTGGCGTATGGTTTGAAACTTGGTGGATAATGGGGGCGCGGCACCCTCTACCCTTCTCCACTTAAATACCCAAATTTTGTCTGCAGCTGTGTCCCAAAGATGGCCTTTTCTATTTCATTCGTATTCCAAGTCTTTTAGTAATCGTTTACGGTGGGTGGGTAAACAGGAGGAGATCCTTGTGGGTTAGACTAACTGGCCGAGAAGGTTAGCGAGGTTCCTTCTACGGTGAAGTAAGAGATCTTTCACTATAGTGGGAAAGGTCTTATCCTTTTATCATCTTAACACGTATCAAGTGGCTTTATCTAAGTTGAAATGGAGCCTTTCGTATTTGGCCGTAAATCTCTGTCAAGATCTAAGCTGTCCTTTATATTAATGTATTTTAGCATCTCAAGATCTAAGTTGGCCGCTCTCAAGATGTTATTTTAGCATTTTATGTTGAAGTGCCCCCTTCCCCCTCCAAATATGATGTTTTTTAACGTTAAAAGGTATCATAAAATACAGGCAATTCGCTCAGCGGTCACGAGTCAGAAAGCTTCAATACATAGCTGAATTGGAAAGAAATGTACAAGCTTTGCAGGCATGTATCAGCTGAACCTTTGAAATACATACACTGGTACCTGGACATGAAGTGGATGTTGCATTTTGGTAAATTGTTAATTTGACTAGTTTTGGTGATTTCAGGCTGAAGGTTCTGAAGTGTCTGCTGAGCTTGAATTCCTTAACCAGCAGAATCTTATCCTCAGCATGGAGAATAAAGCCCTAAAGCAGCGCTTAGAAAGTTTAGCTCAGGAACAACTTATAAAGTATTGTAAGTTTCTTTATCTGTTATACTGAATTATTCTACTTGTTTCTAGTGCTTGTATTCTTGGACTATTTTGATAAAGTTGATTATGCAGCAGGTCTTGTGAGTCCAAACCTAATTAGGTTTATCTGAAAATTGATTTTTTCATGGTGAATAAAACAACTGCAAGTGAGTGAGTATTGGTTCAAGCGAGCTGGGAAAGTGGACACGGTTTTCCTGGAACTAAAACAATAGTTTTTGAGTAATGTTCAATTTGATTAACAAAATAGCGGTTACTAGGAAACAACAACAACAACAACATACCTAGTGAAATTCCACAAGTGGGGTTTGGGGAGGATAGGATGTACGCAAACCTTACCACTACCTCATAGAGATAGATCGGATGTTTTCGAAAGACTGTCGGTTCAAAAGTATCAGCCCCAAGTAAGAGAAAAACAATATATATAGAATAATGGCAAAAAACGAAAAGCGATGCAAATTTTACAAGGCAAGAACAATAACGGTAGCGAAGTAATGTGATAATCAAAAGGCAATAACAACACAACTATAATGGCATGCCTAGACCTACGACCAACCCTAAACCGACACAAGGCAAGACACCATTCTATCCCTACTAGCCTTCTATCCTAATTCGTGACCTCCACACATTTCTATCTAAGGTCATGTCCTCGGTGATATGGAGTAGCACCATATCTTGTCTAATCACCTTTTTCCAATACTTTTTCGGTCTACCCTTACCCCTCCGCATAACCTCCAAATTCAATCATTCGCACCTCCTAACTGGGACGTCGACACCCCTCTTCTGCACATGCCCAAACCATCTCAATCTCGCTTTTCTCATCTTGTTTGCTATAGAGGCCACTCCCACCTTCTCCCGAACAACCTCATTCTTAATCTTATCACTCCTAGTGTGTCCACACATCCATCTCAGCATCCTCATCTCCGCAACATGCATCTTTTGAACATGAGAGTTCTTTACTGGCCAACACTCTACTCTATATAACAACGCTGGTCTAACCACCATTCTGTAGAACTTATCTTTAAGTTTAGGTGATACCTTTTTTATCACAGAGGACTCCAGAGGCAAGCCTCCATTTCGTCCATGCTGCCCCAATGCGATGCGTGACATCATCGTCGATATCTCCACTACTCTGGATGATGGATCCAAAATATTTAAAACTTTCTGTCTTAGGGATAGGTTGAGTGGCAAGCCCCACTTCTATGCCCTCTTCATCCATCGCAACACTGAATTTGCACTCCAAGTATTCTGTTTTAGTCCTGCTCAATCTGAACCCTTTGGACTCCAGAGTTTGTCTTTAAACCTCAAACCTATCATTAACTCTATCTCGAGTCTCATCAATCAAAACTACGTCATCCGCAAATAACATACACCATGGAACCTCTTCCTGAATAGACCGTGTCAGCTCATCTATCACCAAGGCAAAAAGAAAAAGACTCAGTACAGATCCCTGAGCTAGTTCCATCACAATAGTAAAATACTCTGAGTCACCTCCCACACCTCCCACAGTAGAACCCGAGTCTTGGCTCCAGCATACATGTCCTTTATCGCCCTAATATACACCATCGGAACACCTTTAGCCTCCAGACACTTTCAGAGAACATCCCTCGGAACTTTATCATAAGCCTTTCAAGATCAATGAACACTATATGAAGATCCCATTTTCTTTCTCTAAATTTCTCCACCAATCTCCGCATAAGATGGATTGCTTTTAGTAGTCGACCGCCCCAGCACGAATTCGAATTGATTCTCTGAGATTGCCACTCCTCTCGTCACCCTCATCGCCACCACTCTCTCCTATATCTTCATAGTGTGGCTTGACAATTTGATACTCCTGTAATTATTACAGTTTTTGGCATCACCTTTGTTCTTTTATAATGGAACCATAATACTTCACCTCCATTCATCGGGCATCTTAGTTGTCTTCAAAATAACATTAAACAACCTAGTCAACCACTCCAAATCTGCCTTGTCAGTGCTCCTCCAAAAGTCCACCGGAATCTCATCGGGTCTGATCGCTCTCCCCCTTCCATCCTGCTAATAGAACGTCTAACCTCCTCAACCTTAAAACACCTGCAGTACCCATAGTCTCATTTTTCATTTAAGAGTTCATAGAAGTAAGCTTGCCACATTTGCTTGATATAGGTCTCATCCACTAACACTTCTCTTTCTTCGTCCTTGATGCACTTTACTAGATCCAAGTCGCGGGCTTTTCTCTCTCTCTTTGGTGAGCCTATACAATCCCTTATCCTTATCTTTTTCTCCTAACTCGACATATAAGCGTTCAAAAGTTGTCGTCTTAGCACTAATGACTGCTGACTTTGCTTCCGTCTCGCCTTCTTATAGATATCTTTAAGCCTGCTCTTCTCATCCTCATCCACGCACTCCAACCACTCCGTATAGGCAACCTTCTTAGCTTTCACTTTGCCTTGAACTACTCCATTCCACCACCAATCTCCTTGACGACCACCAAAGATTCCTCTCAATACCCCTAGAATCTCGATAGCTACTTTTCTAATTCAACCAGCAGTCATGTCCCACATGTTGTTCACATCCGTTCTACTACTCTAGGCCCCCAAACCAATCAACTTCTCCCCTATCTCCCGAGAAAGAGTGGGAGTCAGGGCCCCCCATCTAATCCTCGGTCGGTCAAATAGGGTCTTCTTTCTCCTATCCCTCTTAATTCTCCAAGTCCATCACCAAAAACTTATGTGGGGTGGTAATATTTTCACTCGGAATAACCTTGCAATTCTTACAAAGACCTTTATCCCAAATACATCAATTGTTGGTAAGACGATGGAATTATCTTGTTATAGCCAAGGTTGTGGCCTAGCGGTGAATGAAAACCATGGAAAACCAGAATGAAAATCCCAGCAGAGACAAAAAGTGCTACGTGATTTCTTCGGTACTTTTACTGGTGAGAGGTAGCAACTACCCGATGAAATCAGGAAGGTGCTCATGCCAGGTGGGCCGGACACGACGGCTTTTTAATAATGAAATGATCTTGCTGATAATCTAAAAGTTCTTTGAACTAATAAATTTGCGAAAAATTGCCTTCTTTTCCAGCTGTTTGGAAAACTAGAATGGTCTTCTTTGTGATCCTGTTCTACTATACAACAACAACAACCTAGTGAAATCCCACAACGTGGGTCTGGGGAGGGTAAATTGTACGCAGACCTTACTCCTACCAAGGTAGGACGGCTGTTTCCGGGAAACTCTCAGCACAACTATAATTATTTGAATTGTTTTATATCACTTCAAAATGCATAAATCGATTCTTCTCTATAAAGGTTGCCTTAGCACTGAAATAAAATTGTGTTTAAGGTCTTCCTTCGTCAAACGAATAAAAAAAAGAAGGTTGGCTTTTCGCCGTGCTCCTTTTTTCAGTTATAGGACGGAGGGAGGGAGACAACTGAAACTTTTAGATTCGAGTTTTCGCCCTTTCCTCCTCTTTCGATAAGCTTTTCATAGCCGTAGTCGTACTCAAGTACCCCTGCAGGGGAATCCACTTTTGAGATGGAGAGAATCCCGGGATGCATATGCTCTTTTCAGGGTTGAAGGAAGAAGTAAGCGCAACTATTGGACTTCTTTGTGGTATGGCAGCAGTAGCAAAGAAAGAAACTGCTCACTCTGCTTTACCGAGAAAAGGAGCAGTGAGAAAGGGATGACTATCATACGGAAATGAAACTAGTAAAGTAAGATGCCAGAACTCTTGCTTTCGTCTTGTCTTTACTCTTCCCCCATCTTCCCGTCGCCTGTCCGCTCAACTCTGATACCCAAATCTCCTTTTGTTTGAAGTTTATTGGACATGAATGAACCCGAACAGACGTACCCGCCGTTTCTGCTTTCTGCCATATGGGTTCAGTTTCATAATGTTATTATCGGGGGGCAGCCCTCGGCCCGATCATCCAATTCGCTCCAACAGGCAGGAATGGTTCTGTAGTCAAATAGAAAGATGCTTTCTTCGCTTTATTGGAAGAAAAAAAGAATGATCGTCGTTTTCCAGACATCCCAGAAGAAGAGTTAAGGGAGCTCCAATTGGAAATTGAAAAAGAAACTATGGCTTTCAGCGAGGGAAATGTTTGACGAGACACGTTTAACGTAGTAGAAGGTTTAATTGATAGGAATAGTTGTAGTGCGCGGTGATAGACCACCTTATGGCCGATGTGATTACTAGCCAAAGGGCAAAAAGACGAGGTTGAGTGCGACTCTACCAATACCAATCTCCTCTGGAGCAAGGAAAAACAACTCTGCCTGGTGTGACTTGATCCCTTATGATCTCCTTTTTAAGATGGACAATCTAACTAAGGTCAAAATTTCTTGGGGAAAAAAAGTAGTACTCTTTTCCGCATCTGGATGACCTTAGTGTGAATGGGTCCCTGTTTTCTGCTTCAAGCCTTCAAATTTGCTTACCTTTCAAAATTAACTCAAGGGATGGAAGTTATTCTTATTTATCTCTGGAGCAATAGTAGCATACATACAGATTAAAATGAATGCTTGGATGACTTTTGTGGAGCATGATATTGTTGCTCAGCTGCTTTGCTATCACATCTCTCTTTTGCACTTATTTGGTAAAACAGAAAGTTACTTGTCCAAATAAAGAAAGAGAAGCAATGCGGTCGAATTTGCAACTACAAGATTGCTAAATAATTGATCATTCATTAACCCAAGTGCTGCTTTCTTTCCTTGATTCAAAGACCTACAGGAAACTGCCCTAGTGAGTTAAAAACTATTTTGAACATGGGAACTGTTCTGTTTTGTTGGATAGTAGTGTTTCGGAGCAGTTGAAAGTTTATACAACCAGTTGTTTATTTTCATTTGTTTCATTGAAAACTGCAACTCATAAATTTTATATGCAGTGGAGCATGAAGTTCTGGAAAGAGAAAGAGGAAGACTACGAGCATTGTATCAGCAACAACAGCAACAGCCACAGCAACAGAAGCCATCTTACAGCCATCATCGCATCACTAGTAGGGATCTCGATCAACAACTTGCAAACCTCTCCCTGATACAAAAAGAGGCCGAGCGTGATGCTGTTTCAGGACAACTTCACATTTGACCGTAACTGTGGCTTTGCCTTTAATCTTGTCTTACTGATTGTCCCTCAGTTGACTTTGCCATGGAGTGACAGAAATTCACGATTTTCATTGTGTGAGATCAAGAAGAGGTCTTGCTTCCCATGTGCTCACCTCCAACGGGTTTGTTCTCCTACTGTCTAAATTGATTCTAGTTCTTGTTTCAACATTTTGTCTTTTACATCAACATTTGTTAAGCTTTTACGCGCACCTGGTGGTCAATGCTAAAGAATAGCATTTGTCGCAGTTGACTCATCTGAGGTGGTTAAATCCAGCATGATATCTCATGTCTTTGTATGTTGGGAGTGATTAAATTCATCAGTTTCCCTTACTCTCTCTTTTGTAACATTTTCCAACTTCTGATTCCTCTAATTTTATCTCCATGAATGCGTTCTCATTAACCATGTAATGTAAGCATTGATGGAGCTCCTTTCTGCTCATTCCTTGTTTCTTCTTAATGCAATAAAAACATTCATGTTAATTTTTAACTTTCTATTTCAGCCAAATATGGAAAGAAGTATTGTCTATTTGTCTTATGGTACATGGTACCCAGGGGCGCAGGCCTAGCAAACCCTAACCCTATCTAATATGTTAGATTAATATTTCACATAAGTATTGCATTTTAAATCATATGGGTCTTCCATTCTACAAGAGGGATTAATCCACCATTCAATTCAATACATACATAAGAATAAAAACGAAAGCCAAGGAGTAAAATAGGGCTTGTATTCATATTGGACTTCGTTTGACATCAACTGCAAACATTAGACACAACTCTGTAGGAAAAAGGGATCCGCAGATCAGAGATAAATCTTTCAACTTCTATAAATACTCAAAACGAACGATACCAATTGTTTATTTTTTTCAAAATTCAGAAAATACACCTGAAAATTAAAACCCATAGAAATCACTCAACTCTCAGTCTTTTCCCCTTACCAACATCATTCTTGTTCTCCAAGAAACGAATTCTCTTGTTGACAGCATCAAGCTTTGATTCCACTAGTGTCAGGAGATCCTTCTCTCCTTGTTCTTCTTCTGCTTGTGGTTCTGGTACTGGTACAGGTTCTGGTCTTGATGATTCCTTGTGCTTCTTTTCGGGTTTTAGATTTTGAGAGTAGAGATCAAGAACTTCTTTAACAGCATCCAAATTTTCAGGCCAAGTCTGAAGTTCCCCTTGAGGACCGGAAATAATAGTACAGAGCTTGATATCACACAGTGTTGCAAGCTCCATTGATTTCCTCTTGATACATTCTTTCCTCACTTGATAAGTTTTCGGATTGATTGTTTTCTTCTTGCTTTGATCTTCTTCTGCCATGGCTTGATTCGATGTTCAAACCAAAAAAAGGGAAAACTGGAGGAATTGAATGAGTCCTAAGAAGTAGAGTGTATTATATAGGGTTTTTGGGCGGAGTTTTATACTTTTGGTAATAGAAGTTGCCTAATTAAATTGTAATTACTGTTCCTAATTTGTATGGGAATCTTGGGAGGTCGGTGAAAAATTTGTAAAAGTTTTAGTATGCTAAGCGTCAGAACTGGGAAAGAAATAATATAGAAAATACTCCTAATTGCAACTTCCTCTTGTATAGAAAAATAGTAATTGCCATTCCCTAATTGACAAACCTCTGGGCTAGATTGTCTACGTCACATTTTTGGGGATAGTTCTGCTAAGGCAGATTTTTTTTTCAATTACTTGCCTTAATAAATCGGGTCAATTTGGGATACGGTAGATGATAACTTTGTTTAGTAAAATATTGAAAAAGTTTCCTTGTTGGATTTGGTGAGACAACTTTGTGAAGATATTTAGTGGTATTTTTCTTTGATTTACTTTCCTATACTTTCTCAGACATTCCTCTTGTATACAAAGTAAAGAGAAGTTGATTTGGTTAAAGTTTAATGATTAATCAAATTATTTGAAAAAATAAATGAGACAATAATTTTGAGTGGAAAATTTGTACTCTAACTAGTTTCTTTCTAAAAAGGTATCAATAAATATGTTCTCTTGGCTGATAACCCTTTCAGATCTTAGTTAAACTGTTTATTAATGGATGAATTTGTACAAAAAGGGTAATTTGGAATCGGTATTTAAATTTCATTTCCATTTTTGACATTTGTGTAAAATTGACGAAACCAAAAAAAATTCTTGATTAAAATATTCTTGAGGTGAGTGACAGATGATAAAGAGCCACCCCAAAATCGAAACTAATGAATTATGACAAGTCATGATACAGCAGTATGCCTTCATATTATATTCAATTTATTTATTCTATTTGATTATTTACAAATTATATCATATTTTTTTAAAAGCTACAAACAAATAAGAAAAAAAGAAACATGTATACATAGGTTTTGGGGGAATTTTGTACTTTTGGTTAGGTCTATTTATTGAAGGGATTAGATGGATAATTATGCTTAATGGTAAATATACTAATTCACTAACCAGTCAATAAGCTATTGGTTGGTTTGGTAGTATTATCGGATGGTATATTGACTCAATCATTTCATGCTTTTTTTCATTCACGTCCACTCACCAATATATTGATCTTCTATCAAACAAAATAATTTTTCTTATTCTACTAAGTTGGTACTTTTGTAATTATAAATCATAGTGAGCAATGCATGAAAGTGCAAATTTTGATGTTGCATGTACATAAGCATTTATTTAACAAATATACTTATGGTAAAAATTTAACTACAATAATTTTTAATGAGTTAACGGTTTACTTAATAAGAAAATTTAGTAATCCTCCCCGCACCGATAAATCATTAATTCTAAAATTTTAATCCGTTCATGATCAAACGTTAATTCGATAATCCAATACATTAATTTTGCGATCAACTTATCGCTCACGATTTAATTTTGAACCGCTCCTATTTTGGTAATAGAAGCTGCCTAACTAAGTTACAATTACTATTTCCTAATTTGTATAGGAATGGAATTAAATTCTCTTAGGAGGTCGGTGAAAAAACTGCAAAAGTTTTAGTATGCTAAGCGTCCCGAATTGGAAAAGAAATAACATTAGAAAAATAGTATAATTGCAATTTCTCTTGTATAGAAAAATAGTAATTGCAACTTCCCAAGTTGACTAACACATCTAATTTAGACCATCTACGTCACACCGCCTAGAATGCGTTCTTTTTTCTGAACCTACTAAGATGAAATATTCTTTTTTCTAATGATTGACTTCATATTATAGTTCAAGATTTAATTATTCTCAAATCACGTCAGATTATAAAACTACAAACAAATAAGAAAAAAAAATAAGTCATCACAAATTAACCGGGATGATTTCATGCTATATAAAACCTAGTTAATCTGTTGGATTACTCACAAATCATTTCAGATCGTCATAACCCCACAATCCCAACCATGCGACCCAAAAAACATATAATCGTCTCATACTTGCATCTAGGCCTTGAATTTATGCATAGAAGACCTCTTGTGAGAGACTATATATCACTGTATAAATTAATATTAATTACTAATTACACTTGTTAAAATATTGTTAATATCAAAAAAAGGGAGAATACAATGATGGTAAATATTGAAGGAGCCAAAAATTGACTAGCATTTGGAAGCCTTGGATATTCATCAGGTGAAGGAAAAACACACTCATATCCATTGAATGAAATCTTTCTTGGAAACATCCATCCTTCGTTAAATGTGAAAATCCCTGCATCTTTGTGCATTAACAACTCACTTTGCACAACCCCACTCCTTCCTGCTTGTAGCAACATGTCATTGTAATACTTAATCCCATAAAACATCCCCGTGTCGTCTGTACGAAAAAGAAAAGAAAAAGGAATTGATTCAGATAGCCGACCCTAACTGAGTTTGGGTTGAAGTGTAGTATATATAAAGGAAATGCTAATATCAGGCATTGGTAAAACTTACTTGTATCACCATACTGATTAAGGGGTTTGTAGTTGAAGCTGAAAACCTGCGTTACGCTTCTCAAATTCGGGTGCAGGACCACCAAGTTCCACTGGCTGTAATTCCTAACTTGGTTTAGGTTTCTAATAGTCATCTTCACCCTCCAATATTCTCTATAACTCTGCTTTACATGCCAATGCACCTGAATTGGGCACATGTGACGTGTACATTCTAGTACTGGCGTTGGCAGTTCGTTAGGGCCTAGTTGTAAAACTGGTAGCACCTCACCACGCCTGTAGTTCCATCCAAAAGAAGAAAAGACATGTTAGATGAACAAGATATAACAATTTTGTTGAATATGATTTGTTACTCAGGTACATGTTTTGGTGGAAATTAGTACCAAAGGCGGAGTCAGGATTTCAACCTTATGAGTTCTGGATTCTAGGAAACGGCCTCAAGTACTAAGATGTTATATACTACCTCCGCTCTGCCTGGAACTAGTATTGCAGCTAAAGAAGATATTGACAACAGATTAACCTCTTGACTAAACGAACCGTTTGGTTTGTTCAAAGGAAAAAAGATGAATGTGCAAAATAATGTACGAAATTACACTGAGGTTAAAGTGTAAGATATTTACTTCACACATTGATCTGCACCACGCTGTCCCTGACAACCACAACTGCATGTGGAGCAGGGCACAATTGTTTCGCTGTAGAAAGAAGACAAGGAAACACAACATTTTGGAGTAGATGATGCTCCAAACTGGGAGTAAGAACATATCACGTCCCACGTAGCTGCAACCATTACAAACAGATTTAAATTGGTAGTTACAGTATGGTAAGGGAAGAATGATCATCCTGAGCTAGTTTACTTACCAACTGCTTGAGTCTGTCGACGTCCTTGATCCTCATTGAACTTGGTTGGAGGGACTTGAACAGGAACACCACACGTATATCCAGGAATCCCAAGTGTGAAGTTTTCAGGCATACGAGGTCCGGATCCATCATTGGAAACACTTCCAATGCTCATCTCAAAAGAAGACACATATTTTCCAGGGTCCTGAAACAAGGATGTCAGCACTCCTCCCTTGCAGCAATTTGCGACCTGCTTATTATATGGAGCTCCAGGAAGGAGATCAAGAATCACGGGCTCTTTCTCACAACAATGGGGCGGGCTGTCTCCTTTGATTGCAGAACAATCACCTTGCTCTGTAGTTTCAGCACCCCACATTTCCCATATTACTTCCTTACCAGGCCAATCCCAGCTTAACTTCCAACCAGGTTGCTCTACGTGGCGGAAAAGTTGATAGTTGAAGATTGAGACTCTAATCTGGTATAGGCAAAGAGAGAACATTTGTTAATTCGTCTCTACTTCCCCTCGAATGAGATATGATGCATAAAATTGAAGATAAAAGACATAGTTTGCTTATTACAAATATTCAAATCCATGAATAACTTCAATGAATTTGAAAAACAGTGTGCAGGACACACAAGTGCGGTAGCATTTTAGGAGAGTCACAAGTGCGGTAGCATTTTAGGAGAGTCCGAACAATATAGGTCAATTGTATAGCCTATGAAATCATCATATGAAGGGCTTTGGAATGAATTATTTCTCCTAATTAACTACAGACTTTTACTATCTCATTTTTAGCAAACAAGAACTTATAAAACATCAAATTTAACAGCTAATAACTAACTATTTTTTCATCTCATTTACTTCTTACAGAAAATTATTCAATCATCCTACAATCCCTCGATCACCAGCCAACAAAAAACCAAAATTAGAACTGGATCTGCCCAAACACACACAAACCCCACCATCCTGAACACCACCATTAGTATTATATATCAACAACTGTAATAACTAAAACAAAATGACAAATCAGAAATCATGACAAAAAACACAGCTGCCTATCACAATGTCACAGCCAACACATTTTCCAGACACGGTTCGAAACTCCGTGAATAAGGGCCCGGGCTTGGGCCCTGGCCCAGCCCTCTACCCTTCCTCATGCCACACCACATACAACACTATACCTAATATACAAGTAATGAACAATCTATAGCTGTGATTTGTGAGTATCTTTAATTAATTTTGTGTCATAGTGTTTGTGTATTTTAATTGTAACGAAAAAAACTTACGTGCTGATTAGCCTCAGTGTTTGTCGTAACATCCCATCTGATAGTAATATTCCCCAATGGGTCCAGTGGATCATAGCCATCTGCATCAAAGTCAAATTAACCATCACAAAAACTCAAAAACAATAAAAAAATTAGACAAAGAAAAGGACAGAAAAATACTCACAAACAACTGGATAAATGAGAAATACAAGGTTTAACACTAAGATTAGACCAAAATTACCCATTGATCTTTAATTATTTTTTAAAAAAATAATAAAAAATTCAGTGGTGATTCATACATTCATAAAACTTAAGATTTTGTTAGAGTTATGCAAGAAGATGAAGAAGAAAAAAGAGAGAAGAACTTAATACACTGGATTTAGTAATAAGTAAGATGAGAACGAATTTAAGGAGGTCGTTTTTATTTTTCCAAAAATAATTAAAGAGTACAAAGACCATATGACTTAGTACTAAGAATGCGTATATATAGGGTGACGTTTGAATGTTATGTTACGAATTAATCTCCAATTGCACTAAATACTACTGATAATTATGCTTTCCATTTTTGTACCATTTATCATATTCATGCTATGTGACAATTGAGATATATGAATGATAATATATAGTATATGGATTGTTACGTGAGAACGTATTATTAATGCACATATTTATAGACTCTTTGTATTTGGCGAAGATAATACAGTAGGATTCGAACTCCTATAACTAGAGTAAAAATGTGGATAACTCTCCAATTTTGATACGTATACCTCACATGTCTTTTGAACTATTTTACTAACGTTTATCTCCAACTTATATAATTTCAATGTGTAGTCAATTCTTACTTTTCCGTCTACCTAACACACAACGTAAAAGAAAATTAACTTGTTTTGTTGTTTCTTTCTTTATGGATTCATTTTTCCCAGCTGGAAAGGATGCATAAACAAAGATTTCAGTAAACCTTTTGGGTTAAAATAGAAAGACAGTTGTCTGAGAGACTAAATCAAATGAGAGACTTAATTGCAAGGGCCAGTCTGTAAGACTGTAACAAAACAAACTTTCCAGAATAATCCATTTAATATCATAATCAAATTAAAGCTCATAGAGCTATTTTCATACCTCATTTCTTTAAATGGGGAGTATATACAAATGCAAAACTACAAACTTACAGTATGCGTATATATTTATTTAGGGTTATTTTTTTTGAAGTTTCAAAAGCATTATAGAGAAACCCCATTTGGCTAAAATTCAAGGATTTGCAGCTTAAAGGTGCTGACAATGTTGGAATGCCAAAGCCAAAAAAACCTGAACATATGCTTCAACTTCTGCAGCATTTTATCAAACACTCAGACCAAATCAAACAAATACATTCCCTTCTCACAACGAGTGGCCGTCTTCTCCTTACCTCTCAATGGATCAACACACTTCTTTACAACACTCTCATCAGGGCTTACCTCAACATTGCTCAGCCTCAAACAGCTCTCATCCTTTTTACCCATATGCTCTTTCATCAAGCTCAGCCCAATAGCCATACTTTCCCTTCCCTAAGCAAAGCAGCCTCGTCTTTCCCGCCCCGTTTGGCTTCATATATGGGCAAGAATCTTCACTGTCAAGTCTTGAGAAGAGGGGTCTTGGGTGACCCCTATGTGTGTACTTCTTTCATTGGGTTGTATTCACACGCTGGTGAGCTCGAGAGTGCACGTAAGGTGTTCGATGAAATTCCTGAACCGTGTGTTGTCTCGTATAATGCGATGCTTGATGCTTGTGGGAAAAATGGGGATATGGGTTCGGGGTTCTTGATGTTTTCTCGCATGCCTTATAGAGATGTTTATTCATGGACTAGTATGATTCATGGGTACATGAAGAACGGGTGCTCTGAAGTTGCTATTAAGTTTTTCCAGAAAATGATGATGCACGAGGATGTGAAGCGTGGTCTAGTGAAGCCAAATGAGGCTACGTTTGTTAGTGTTCTTTCTTCTTGCACATTTTTGGATGTTGGTGTGGCGTTATATCTAGGGAGGCTAGTACATGCTTACATGATAAAGAATGAGGAGTTGAGTGTCTTCATGACTACCGCATTGATCGCGTTTTATGGGAAGATGGGTTGTTTGGTTTATGCTTCAAAGATATTTGATGCAATGATTAGCAAGCAAGTTTGCTCTTGGAATGCTATGATTTCTTCCCTAGCTTTGAATGGAAGAGAGAAACAGGCATTAATGATGTACGAGAAGATGAGGGCAAAGGGGCTGCAACCAAATGAGATTACCTTCGTGGCTGTTCTATCAGCTTGTGCGCGTGCCAAGCTTGTCGATTTCGGTTTTAAATTGTTTGAAGCAATGTCACATGAATTTGCACTTGTAGCTAAGATGGAACATTATGGTTGTGTGGTTGATCTCTTAGGGAGAGCTGGGCTACTTCAGGAAGCGTACGACTTCATAAAGAAGATGCCTTTTGAAGCTGATGCCACTGTCTTGGGGGCTCTGATGGGTGCTTGTAGACTTCATGGAGCTATTGAATTGGGAAATGAAGTAGCACAACTACTGCTTGAGTCACAACCGAATCATTCAGGGCGTTATGTGCAACTCTCAAGCATTTATGCTGGCGCAGAGAGGTGGGATCATGCTGCTTCCTTGAGAAAAGCAATGTTAGATGCTGGAATACACAAGGTTCCAGCCCACAGTTTTATTTAGTGGAGCTTATCACTGCCACAGCTTGGTGATGGAATCTCGACTCATCAAAATCAGTTAAGTAATAGCTTGACAGATCAAGGAGGATGCATTTTTGTGAAAATGCACAGCAAACCTGGTTCCAAAGTCTGTTTGGTGAGGTACTTAAATGACACAACTCTATGAGCAGCAGCCCATGAGGCCATGTTGGATACTATAGCGTGTAATGCTGAATTCATTGATGATAGTAACAGAAGATTCTCCTTCTGAGAGAGGTTGTGTTGGATACTAGATATTCTGAGTTGTGGATCGGAAGATTCCTATTTATGAGATCATAGTCTCTTTCTCGTGATGGTTTGGTTGGGCATTTTGCTGCTGCTGCAATGAAAAAAGTTAAAAGATAAAAGACTGCAACTTTGGTCCATGGTGTCCTGAACTTATGTTCTATGTTTGTGTTAATGTGAAAAAGTGAGAATGTTTTTAGTGATAGACACATATCGTCCGATTGAATGATCTGAGATTCAAGTTCGTGTCTGATTTCTGTTTATCAGTTATCGTCAAATATGAAATAGCAATACAAATTTAACATAAGGATTAAAATTAAAATTTATCAATAATTGAAGGACCAAATATGCTATTTACCCATTTTTTACACTTCCTTAGATAGGGATATGAAAGATAAAGTGCGTCGAACAAAAAAAAATGCTTTTTAGGGCTAAATTATACAATAATGTTAACAGCCATGACTGGTCGAATAAGTAAATGTAACACGAAAATCCATAATCATCCAAATACAAAATGACTTCAGCAAAACATAGTCCCTTCTGCCTATTAATTAGAAGTATACATCAGAAATATTCAGTTATCAATTAGTACTGGAACAGAATGGATACATTTCTCTTTTGTATTGTCTAAAGACAAATCAGTTTTCCCATCGACTTCGGGAGGAGTTGCAGACGCTTAGGCATGTCTGTGTCTCTTGAAACTGACTCCATTGTAGGATTCCCAGTTTTTATGATCAAGAACACTCAAGTCATCAAGATCTGCAATGGCAAATAAATATTGAGTAAGCTTCATGAGCTCGTCATCACTGCTCCGATTCGTGTGTGCCTTCCTGAATGGCTTTATAACCAACCCATTTTGAGGGTTCATCACAAAGTTCCTTCGCAGGTCATCAAACATTATAGTGTTTTTGGGACTGTAAAACTGCACAACAATCAAGATTACATGTTAGTGTGCCAAATTACCATCTTTCAGACACTTATTCAGAATATCGAAATTTAGATAGTGATGCCACCATAATGTTTAATCATCTGAGCCATAAATCCATCGACGAAAGAAGCAACTAAATAAAAAAGTCAACCTCCGGGAAATGATCCCAAATTAGGCCCAATGGCTTGCAATCGAAAATTCCATAATGATCCGATTGAACTGTTATCATGGCCATATGGTCCAGCATAGCTGTAATTTTGTAGTTCGGATTATCGAGTACACCAAGTTGTCCCATTTTCAACTCAACCCACTTCATGCTGCAAAAAGAGAATGAGTAAGGCAATGCATATAGATCACAAACCTTTTTCCCAATACATATTTTGATTTTCAAAAACATCAGAGTTATCAATGGTCCTAAGAGCAAATACTCACCTGGTTGCCGACCATATCATGATGTCATATGCTGCATAAGCAGCCGAGAGAAACTCATGAAGATCTGCATGCAGTAGTTGACAGAATTAAACATTAAACAAGCTAAGGATAACTGGAAAATATTGACGGATAAGACACTTACAAGGCCTCATGAGTTCGCGTGGGTTCTCTGCAGTTGACCGGTGATCAAACAAAGTATAATCAATATCCAGAACAAGCAGCTTTTTACCTTCACGGCAAGGATTACGGAGCACAATCTGAATAATCACCAATATGATCATCATAAAAAGGCAAGTCAGAAATCACATGTTTTTAAGCCACACAATATCAGCTGTTTATTATTGAGAAAATATACTGGATGCAATTTTAAAATAACTATAATTAGTTATAGTTGAACATACAGAACCAACAGCCATATCTTACCAAAAAAGCAACTTAGCTATTTTTAAAAAATAGTTAATAATTTGTTCACTGATAATAAATAGTAGTTCAATGCTTCAAGCATAAAAATGCATGTTATCATGAATGATCATGATGCAAGAGGTTGAACATACCCTTCAAGACCATAATGATAAGGTCAATTGGGATCATGGGTCCCTCACCAACAGAGGGAAGTACTGGAAATAATTGTTAAGCGTTTATCGCCATGCACAATGTGGCGCAACCCTGAACGCGAAGAATTCACCGCGGTGGGGCCGCTACCGCGATGAAGAATTTCTGAAAATTGAATTTCAGAAATCAAATTTAATGAAGAATTTCTGAAAATTGGACAAGTGTTGACCGCGATGAGAGATGCGGCATGACCTCTATAACTCGCGATGAGTTGTGCGACACGACCAAATGTGGGTGGAGTCCAGATTTTACCCAATCCCTTGTGGGCAACCATCACAAAAGGATACATTCTAGACTTTTAGTAAAAATTGTTACCAACTTGAGTATCTTGTATCAATTCACAACCCAATAAAAAATTAAAGTAATATCCCCATTTAATCGGAAAGAATAGCCACAGCCAGGTCCTCTAATTCTTTTACAAGTCATTTCGTATGTCGATAAAGTCATCTCTCTAACTTCTTCCGTTATCTTCCCTACCCCCACCCCTAAACCTCCCAGCAACCAAATATGAAATCCCTCCCATTTCACTTCCCACACCCCATCATGTGGATTTATTCTAACTTCTTCTCTACTTCCATGGATCACCCCATTAATGTACTTTCTCTCTGCTCCTTCCAACTCCCACCAGGCCTCCCTCACCCACCCACCCACCCCAAAAAAAAAGAACCAAAACAAAATAACATCAGAAAGTATTTTGAAATATGAAACTGATAATAATAAATTAGTCTAGCTATATTACAACTCAAAACATAATATTGTTGAGAAGTAGAAGTTCCCATCATTTAAATATACCAAATAGAGGCAAATGGAGCAAGCCACACAATATCCTCATTATTTTCAGTCCAAAGAGAGAAATTTGAAGAATATCTGACGATCACTTGATTTTTTGATCAAGCAAAAGGTTTCATTGATAATAACAAGCCTACAAAAAATGGTTCTCTCCAAAAGACACTCAATCCTCTATACATACAAGAACTACATGGGTGTACCAAAGGAAAATAAAGAATCGGAGTCTACTACTCAAATGAGCAAAGCTCATCTCCACCCCTTCAAAATCTCTCCTATTTCTCTCTTTCCAAATGACCCACATTAAAGAAAGAGGAGTAATATTCCATGAACTTTGTGCCTTCTTCTCCTAGCTCCACTCTTCCACGTGAACATCAATTCATTCACGGACCTTGGCATTACCCAAGAACGCCGAACCATCTAAAAGTATTCTCCCATCACCTCGTGGCTAATTTGCAATGTAACAAAATATGTTCCACCTCCTCACCCGTCTCCTTACAAAGGAAACACCAGCTCAGGCAAAGAACCTTTCCTTTCCTAAGATTCTCTGCCATCAAAATCACCCTTCTAGTAACTAGCCACGTGAAGAGCATACCTTCCTCGGCACCTTAGGTATCCAAACTGATTCATACGGAAAGTTATCATCTATCCTAACCAAAAAAGCTTCGCATAGGACTTAACCGAAAACATATTGTTATTAACAAGTCCCAACTCAAAGCATTGGGTCTGTCGAATGGTTCGCATTGCTTTTGAAGTAACTCTAGCAATCTTTGGAGCTCGCCACCTCCCAATCCTGAAAATTCCTCCTAAACCTCAAGTCCCAAAAAGTTCCATCACTTTTAAATACAACAACAACAACAACTACCCAGTGAAATCTCACAACGTGGGGTCTGGGGAGGGTAAAGTGTACGCAAACCTTACTCCTATCAAGGTAAGGCGATTGTTTCCGAGAGACCCTCGGCTTAATAGAAGCATAAAAAGAGGTCAGATAAGGCTAAGAAGTTCATATCGATATGGGAAAGCAAATAACGAAAGCGACACAAATAAAATAGAGTAATCAAAGTACAGAAAGTAATAGATAATAATAGAAATCAGAACACAAGAAATTATAATGCGCTAATGCGCCTACTAATACGAAAGAATAACGAGACTATGTACTAGCCTTCTACCCTAATATGGGCCCTCCACACCCTCCTATCTACGGTCATGTCCTTAATAAGCTGTAACTGTGTCATGTCCTTTCTAATCACCTCTCCCAAATATTTCTTTGGCCTACCCCTACCTCTTCTGAAACCATCCATGGCCAACCTCTCACACCTCCGCACTGGGGCATCTGTGTCTCTCCTCTTCACATGCTCAAATCATCTCAGTCGCATTTTTCACATCTTGTCTTCCACCGAGATCACTCATACCTTGTCCCGAATAGCCTCATTTCTAATCATATTGCTCCTGGTATGCCAACACATCCATCTCAACATTCTCATCTCGGCAACTATCATCTTTTGAACGTGAGAGACCTTAACTGACCAACACTCCGCCCCATATAATATAACCGATTTAACCACCACTTTGTAGAACTTGCCTTTAAGTTGTGGTGGCACCTTCTTGTCACATAGCACACCGGAAGCGAGCCTCCATTTCATCCACCCTGCCCCAATACGATGTGTGGCATCATCGTCAATCTCTCTGCTGCCTTGCATGATAGACCCAAAGTACTTGAAACTACTTTTCTTTTGGATGGCATGATCAGCAAGCCTAACTACCGCGCCAACCTCTTGAGGTGTCTCACTGAATTCGCACTCTCAGTACTCTGTTTTGGTCCTACTCGGCTTAAACCCTTTAGACTCCAAGGTATGTCTCCAATTCTCCAGCTTAGCGTTAACTCCGCTACAAGTCTCATCGATCAGGACTATGTCGTCCGCAAAAAGCATACACCATGACACCTCACCTTGAATTTGTCGCGTCAATCCATCCATCACCAAGGCAAATAAAAACGGACTAAGAGCTAAGCCTTGATGCAACCCCATCACAACTGGAAAGTGCTCTGAGTTCCCTCCTACTGTCTTTACCCTGGTTTTGGCACCCTCATACATGTCCTTGATCACCCTAATGTACGCCACAGGTACACCTCTAGCCTTCAAACATCTCCATAGTATCTCTCGTGGAATTTTATCATAAGCCTTTTCTAGGTCGATGAATACCATATGCAAGTTTCTCTTCCATTCTGTATACTGCTCCATCAGTCTCCTCATAAGATGGATGGCTTCTGTAATTGAGCGTCCCGACATAAATCCGAACTAGTTCTCTGAAATAGACACCTCTCCTCACCCTCATCTCCACTACTCTTTCCCACACTTTCATAGTATGGCTTAGAAGCTTGATACCTCTATAATTGTTGCAGCTCTAGATATCCTCCTTGTTTTTGTATAGAGGAATCATTACGCTCAACCTCCATTCTTCAAGCATCGTTGCCGTCTTAAAGATGACATTAAATAACATAGTCAGCCACTCCAAACCTACCAAGCTCGCGCTCTTCCAAAATTCCCCAGGAATCTCGTTAGATCCGATCGCTTTTCCCCAGCGCCTCCTACGCACAGCACCCTAAACCTCTTCGACCGTAATACTCCTGCAACACCCAAAATCATGACGCCTCCCTGTATGTTCCAAACTCCCAACATAATATCTCTTTCCCCTTCTTCATTCAAGAGTTTATGGAAGTATGATTGCCATCTTTGTTTAATGAAGGTCTCCTCTACCAATATTTTTTCATGCTCGTCCTTAATGCACTTCACTTGATCCACATCGCGTGCCCTTCTCTCCCGCGCCCTGGCTAGCCTGAACAATTTTCTATCCCCGCCTTTCTCTTCTAGTTCAGCATAAAGACGTTCAACAGCTGCCTTTTTTGCCGTCGAAACCGCCGACTTTGCCTCCTTCCTTGCTATCTTATAAAGTTCCCTATTCATCCACTTCTCTACCTCATTCTTGCTTTCTATCAACTTCGCATATGCCATCTTCTTTGCTTCCACCTTCCCTTGCACTTCTCCATTCCACCACCAGTCCCCTCGATGCCGACCACGGCTACCTGTCGAGACTCCCAACACTTTCTTTGCTACAACCCTAATACAACTAGCCGTCCTATCCCACATACTGTTCGCATCCCCACTACTATCCCAGGCCCCCTTGTTTAAGTATAAATATTTTAAATATTTCCTGAATCATTTCTCAACTATTAGATATATGTGGTAGGTGTTCACTATGAGTTTGAATCATTCGATGAACTGAGTCTGTTGTTAAAGTGGAAATGGGAAGAGGAGTGGCACATTATACACCGACGTTAAAATTTGAAAACAATGGATTTCTTGGTTTACAAAAAAAAAGAAGTAAAAAGATCTAAACTTGATCAAAATTCTAAATCACTCCAGACCCAATATTTTTTCATTTTCTTTGAATAAAACAAATTTCCTTCACATTAACATCCAAGATGGTAATATAAAGAGATCCTGAATTGCAACTAATGGAATATAATTCCATATTATAAAAATTTGTCAATGTTATTCTTCTTTCATAATTGTAGAAAGAATTCCTCTATTTCCAAATCCGACCATCATTCTCTCCGCACATGCGAAAGAATGATTGTCTCCATAAATGTGTTCAATTAGTTTTTCCAATTACGCATACAAGTAAAAACAAATGCAGTATGAAGGGTATCGGCATAAAAGGTCCACAAGTTTCATGTACATCCTATTTTCATTATAAGAATAGGGAAGTGTTAAGGGAACAAACCTTATGCTGCGCAATGCGCCTTCTCAACTTCTCTTTGTTGATTTCTTTATCCTTAACATCTACAGCTTCGTCTTGCTCAATCTCAAAATCATCAATGATATCTGGAGATTCCACTTGATCCATAATTATATCATCTTCAACTGTCCTGCAAATCAAAATAATGCTTATTACCCCTAAAAAAAATTTGGACGGTTACTCATTTCTATACTGTGTATGTTGTTGTTGTTGTTGTTGGCGTTATACTCATTACCCCTAATTAAAGTCCGATATTTAGCAGTTTTTTCTTCGATAGGCTTAGTTGCACTATATCGTAGCAACAAGAAATTTTAACAAGAGTTCATAAAAGACTTGTGGATACAGTCATAAAAATCTATTATTTTATCATAATTGAACTCTTCTTCTCATAATTCAAATGTTGTAAACTCAAGCAACAATGCACATACGACACACATAATAATTCCCTAAAGATGAAGGGAAGAGGAGAGAAAGAGAGAAGAAAAAGAAATGGAATTATAAATTGAAGAAAATAAAGGATGTAATTTTCATATTTCAAGCATCACCAAGAACATAGCATCAAACAAATTATCTAGAAAATATCAAAAAAAAAAAAAAAAACTGAGTGGACAATTATATTGCGAGCCAACATTTGGTATGTCAATTAAACCCCGCATTTGATGCCATATTTCAAATTGGCCATTTGGTTGCATTATCCAATATCATCTGGAAGTGATTTTTGACAATAAGTGGATTAGAATCCAACCATATTACGACATTAATGACAAAAGTTATCTCTTCGTACATTGCAAAAGATAATAATCTAGGCTGATGTAGGAATATAATTTAACCCACTTATAGACCACATGCAAATTAAATGTTTTTTATTTAAATTTCTTTTATTGATATTTTTAATTGAAATACATAATTTTGTGCTTATTTCCACATATTATAACATAACGAATCATATTTGAGAAAGATTTTACAATGTTTGTTGTAGTAACCCTTTTAATAGATGAGTAAGTTATTTGATATATTAAGACCTAGGGCATTAATGGCACAGACGTTCAAGTTTGGTTCCAATCCATGCAGATAGCGTGGACATCAAGCACAATATGCATGTCTCATATTGCAAATCCTTGCTACTTTATAATTTCATATTGTGATTCTTTACAATTACAATCTCCATATTATTATTCTCTCCATCTAACAATCCATGTATGACTTAACTGTACTATCAAATGGAGCCTTATGGTAAAAAAGAAAAGGTAAGACTTGGTGCTACCAGATCTTACCTCAAATGATCAGCAATTTGATCTATATTATATAGCACCCATGATTCTACTTAGCATAAATTGACCAGAAAGGAAAGTTAGAGTGAACTTCCTTCAGAATAAGATGTAAAAGCACTCTCTCATACCAAACCACATAATAAAGATGGCTTTGATTGCACATAATCTTCTGTAACAAGATGAGTATATAAAAGAAGGCTTGAAAATAAAACAGGCTGTCATCTCAACCTACCTCTTAAAAATCCTGCATCGGAAAAGGTATTCCTTTATGGAGAGACTTCCCCTCTCTAAATACCTAAAGAGAGTTGCATCTAAAGAGCTTAAAGGGATATTCTTCTCATCCAATTAAAAGAAATCAGATAGGACAACAACGAAAAACCTTTTCATTCCCTATAGCCGAACACCTTACATCAAACATGCACAAGATTAAATAATTCACCTTCCATATTGAGAATATCAACAACTTATCATAATCAATCAAACATGGTATGAGGCTGGAAGATTAACCTGTGAATATAACATTTATGGAACACTTACACCAAAGGAACACTAACAGAAGAAAATAACGGTCTGTTTTGGTGTCCAGTGAAATCTGCAAGGGTACAGCTTCGCTGAAAGGTTTTCTTGAGCCTTGCCGAAAATTATTCAAATTAGTTTTTGGATCATTCAGTTGAATGGTTTCTTTTGGTTTTTTCTTTTCTTTTCTTAAAAAGGTCTCGTAAGACTCTTAGCTTGCATGCTGTGATAAACTTAACTGTCAATATCCTTTTGAGCATTAGACTCTTGCTACATGCATGGGACACCTACTTGGCCTTCAGTACTCGCCAATAACTGCCAAAGATTTATCTTTTCTAAATTCAATGCATTAATGCAGCATAGACTTAAAACTAATGGTACGACATCCGCATTAGTGATTCACTTAGATGCAAAATGCTAGGTAGGAGCCAAGTTAATTTTAAATCATACGCAATTGATACCTATCATGCAATTTGCTCCGTAAAGAAAACAAAAACAAGAAAAGAGGAGATCTTTCTCTCTACTTGATCCATCCTCTACCCAAAATGTATTAAGTAGTTAAGAATTATTTTGATTGTTGAGATCTTATTTTATTTTTCATATCCAGACTTGTTTTACATGTACCAATTGGCTTATTCATACTACCTTATTATCTTGGCTACAAAAACCTTTCACCAATTCAGATTGTTGGTAACAACAATTAAAATGCGGACATGCTTGTAAGTTATCTACTCAAACTTAAAATTATACAATTTGGCAATCAGCATATATGTCTCTGCACATTCTTTTCTGTTAAAAATGAGATTAAAAACTCAGTTCAAATCTCAGCAAAAGAAAAAAAGGCGTGATTTTCTCTAATCTGCCTAAGCATACCCAAAACCTTCACCAGTCATAAAATAGTATATACGAAAAAAAAACTTTCAACATATAAAGACAGTAATTAATCAAACAACTAAGTCCCAATCCCAAATTAATCAGCATCTTCTATACGAAAACTCTACATCCAATTCAGTACATTCGGCGGAGAAAAAGAGAGGCAAAAGCTCACCCGATCATAGTCATTTTGAAAGAGGATTTGAGAGGAATCTCAGAGAGAAGAATAGAATCATCAGCGAGTTTTGCACCAACTTTTGGGTACAGAAGCTTCTGACGTTTAGGCAAAACATTTGTGACTTCACATATGCGTCGTTTCAACTCTCCGACGGTGTCATCGCCGCAGACTCTAACGGTGTGCTCTTTACCGCTCCATTTCACCGTCAGCGTCAACTCTTCCGCTGTTATCGGAGACACCGCCGACGATGATTCTGAAGCCATTTTTTTGTTATTTCTCGAACGCACTAGGTACACTTCACTAGTAAGCACTGTTGTTTTTCCTGAAAATTTCGTATTTTCCAATTGACCCCCTGATTCTTTTCCAGTTCTAGTTTACGCCTCCTTACTTTTAGTTTTAAGTTCATTTCATAGTTTTGTACATGTAGGGTGTGTTTAGTGAGTCAAGGGTCTCCACAAACAATTTTTTTTATCTTTTCAAGATAGATATACAATTTATATATACTCTAATTTTCACAAATCTCACTTATGAGATTATATTGAGTATGTCGTTGTAATTGTTATAGGGTGTGTTTGATAGGGAGTATAATATTATCTAAATTTTTCGGTATTTGATAGAGAGGATAATATTATCTAAATTTTTCATACTTGCTTAGTAAAAAATATTTTAAAATATTTTTTCTATTAAAATAAGCCTCTAATGAGAGTCTCAAATGAAAGTATACAAAAATAAATGGCCTCTCACACTAATTGTCTCCTTTCCACTCACGAACAATTCAACAAAGTTGATGACGTAAAAGCAATTTTTAATAAGAGTCTTTAATTATTATTTTTTTAAAAAAAAAGGAATTCTTGCTTTATAATTTTATTTGAGATCTATATTTCTTGAGCTATTGTTGATATTAGCTAAGATTTTATTCATTTTAATTTTGAAAAGTATCTTTCAACGAATGCAATTATTACAAGTACTATTAACATTATTCTATAAGGAATATAAAGATCTTTTTTATTAAAAAAAAACTTTTTATTTAATTGGGTATATCAGTTAAAGTATTATCTTTTGCTCGTATTATTTTCTTCAGATTTTTTATTTGGAATATAAGTCTAAAATATCAAACATCAAGTGACTATTATATTTTAAGAACCTTCTGAGGTTAAAAATTTATCACCTAGCAGTAAATCATTTTTTTATCACTACATAAATAATTTAAAATATTTTTCATACGCTTTAAACTATTCAAATCTACTTTAAAGATTATTTTTTTTCTTAATTTATTTAAAATGCACTTTCTCAAACAAAGAAAAGAAAAGATATCAAATACAAAAACTTGCAATAGTTTTTTTTAGCTCCATCATTTGCTATTAAGCATGTCATTCCTTTCTGAAATTATACATGAGAGCTAAAGTTGATTTCTATTTATCCTAGTATCTTTATTAAACAAGCAAAAGAGAAACGACTAATACAAAAAAAAATGTAAATAAACTTTTTTTAGCTCAGTTGTTTTCTATTAATTAGTATGTCATCCTTTCTTGAAACTACACGTAAGAGCTACACTTGATTCTTATTTGTCCTGTCATTTTCATTAAACAAACAAAAGAGTAACTGTTAAATATAGAAAATTATTTTTCCTAGCATATTTATTAAACAAACAAAGAATAATTGTTAAATATAAAAAGCTTTCAAATATATTTTTAACTCCGTTATTTATTCTAATTATTATGTATATTTTTCAAATATTATACAAAAAGCTATTGAATAGAAAATAATTCTTTAAGTAGGAAATTAGTTCAAATATAAAATGAAAATGTATGATGGTTTTTAGAAATAATTTAAAGGTAACATAGAACAAATTGTAGTCGTGATATATTGTTCAAATAAGAAAATAATTTATATTATTTTTAGTAATTAAAATCTTAATTCATTTAAAAAATTTAAGATTTTCTACATAGTTCAAATTTTAGGATGGTGATCATACAACTTCAAAGGGTAATTATATAACTAAGCAATAATTAACATGATAGGCAATGATATATAGTTCCAGAAAATATGAAGTTCTATTAATTAGTTAATATATGTTATATCATTAGTGCACAAAGTTTAATTAAAATTCATGTTATATTATATTGTGCGAAGAAAAAATAGAAGGAAAGAAATCGTCATTTTTGTGAATATGGGCAGCAACTGAACATGTAATATTTATTTCTTTTAGCTCTGTTATTTGCTGAGTATTAAATATGTCATCCCTTCATGAAATATGCATAAGATTTAAACTTGTGCATCAACCACCTTCAAATAATCTATAATGTAAAATCTTAAGCTATGTAATTGTTGTAAATCAAGATAATTCTTTTCAATCGACTGAAATTTCCAATGGCACACTCTAAAAGAATTCAAGGATAGCTCTCCGATTGAATTAAGTTCATATATAAAAGGTGCCTTTAATTTGGTCTCAGTTGATATAATTTATATTTTTTAATTTTTGGTACGCACAAATAAACATTTAAATTTGTATAAAGTTGAATAAGTAGACACATGTGTCCTACGTGACATTTTATATGGCACTTCACGTCCTAAACACGTGTGTCTACTTGTTCAAATTTATACAAATTTAGGTGTTTATTTGTGCATACATCGATGGGCATAGATGTCACCCAAAATGGTAAGGCATAAATGATAATATAGAAACACAAATTGTAAACGGGAATTTCTGAACTTCAAATTTTTTAAATTGGGATAAGACATAAGTACCTGTCATGATCCAACCCATCGGGCCGTGCGGGCACCCACTCTAATACCTAAGCAGGAGAATCTTTAATTTCCAAACGACTAAATCATGTGGAAGATTAAAGAATCATAAAATAATACTGAAGAGATCATGAAATCACCATTTACTGAGTTAGAATAAGACCAAGATTTAAATTTCATAAATAATCAACACCCCAAGGGATCTAATCTAAACAGGTTCAAGAGTTTCTAAAGATACAGTGTATAAAATAAAATAATGACACAGCTCCTACCACAAGGAAGGAAAAGTAGAACCTATTGGAGAATCATCTTTGCCTCCATATATGGAACATCATCAATCCTGCAACCAGATTATGTCAAGTGGCACAACAAAAGTAGTATAAGAACAAACAGCATTTACTGGTAGATATCATCGTCAATCCGATACCCACCACATAATATAAAAAAATCAATCAGAAGAAGACATGTTAAAACAGATACCCTCAGACAATCTTTATACACACACTTTGACCACTCAATTTGCTCGGATCACCACTAGTATATATCATGATATTAGCCTTCTATTTGATTCGCTGCCAACTTTAATACAAATCAAGGCCTAACCCTTTTATCACACATAGAGGAGTTTTCGTCTACACGTCAAACTTAATTCTGTCTAACCCACTTACTACACACATACAAGTTCCCATTATAACAATTTGTCCCTTGACCACATAGTATACCATAGCAAGACTCACTAACCACCCCGGACTAAACTCCCTTCACAAGGCATAACCTTGTCACTTCATCACCATATCGACCACTCTTCTTCTTACTCTCACACCTTTCCATACCTGGGATATGAGACACATCTAACCACCACAATATAGTAGCACAGATAACACCATCACATTACGAAAACTAGTAACATTCGGACTTTCGGGCCTTTCACATCAATTATTACATAGGATGGACATGGTCAGATATAGTTGTGTCAATTACAAACACAACAATCATCACGCATGTAATTATATTTATTCACAATTAATCAGTCAACACTAGTTCTCTCATGGAATCCACACCCAAACTGTAAGTGTGTCGGTGTGACACTCGTTCCAATAGTTAGTGTGTCAGCGTGGCACCCATTATAATAAGTACCGGCGTGGTACCTAATCCAATATATACCAATGTGGTACCCGATTTAATAGGTATCGTTTTGGGTCGTGACAGGAACGGGAAAGCCCTTGTGCTTGTCGTAGTGATCATTTGCATGTATTATATATATAGTGAAAAAATCAACCCATAAAATCATGATTTTCCCAATATGCTTAGATTTGGATAGATAACAGATTTGCTTATTTATTGAGTCAATTTATTTTGACTCGCTGATATGCAACTCAAATTAATTCATGTGAAATTTTATTTCAATATTTTAAAAAAGACCTTTTTAAAAAATTTCATGATAAGTTATATATAGCTATAATATAAGAAAAAAGATTTTATTAGGTGCTTAAACAAATTAGAAGAAAACAAGCAGAAAATTTAAAATTAGGTAAAAATTAAGCGACTTGAATTATGAACTGATCTTTTAACTCATTTCATTTTAAGTAACTTTTGGATCACTCAAATTCACTCCGACCATTTTAACCAACTCAAATTCAATCCTACCCCTATTTGACACTTCTAAGAATTTCTTAATCTACTTTTTAATCTTTCAAATAAAAATCATCTTGATTGTGATAAGGTTAAGTAGACCTTGACGTGCTCATTATCCAAGATAGTAACTAATCAAGAAAAGGTTCAAAATACTTCTTCAAATTTGAGATGTAAATTATAATAGTCCTTATAAAACTAACAACTTGTTTTTCTAATTATCTAATATTCAATGATGTTGTAATTCATATTATGAGGTCATACTTGTTTGCTACAGTAGGAAAATCTGCTCAAGTATATTTAATATATGATTAGCTAATTAATTTTGAAAATAAGTATACCCAAAACAAATGAGTCAATTGCATTTTAGTCCCTAACATATGTCGTCTTTTCTTTTGTGATTTATACTTTTTTTTTTATTTTTTATGATTTGCAATCAAACCTCTTTATTTTCTTATAAAATAGTGAAATTATTTTATTTATTTTTAAATACACGAGGGCAAAATATAAATACAATTTAAAAAAACTCCGCAAGGGCAAAATTAAAAAGGCTCCCATTGTTGGCTTTTAGTTGACTGATTGATTTCCCTTCCGACTTCTCACAAAGAGCTTTCCAATTTCATTCTATTTTCTTATATATATTTTTCAAATAGCTATATTCCCTTGGTTTGATTTTTATTTTTTGGTAGTTATATTCCTTTGATTTGATTTTATATGGTGAATGATTGGATATGAAATTTAAAAGATAAAATAATTTTTTGAGATATATTAAAAAACATAAAATTTGTAATTTTAAATATATTATAATATTTATATCTTTATACGATAATATTATTAAGGATAACTAAAAAGTTTAAAAATTAAATTTATAATTTTTTTAACTTATTTTAAAATAACTTTTATTCATTGAAATATTATATTTTTTATGGTAGTATATTTTTAACGGAAAAGGGTCAAAATTACCCTTCAACTATTTGAAATAGAATACATATACCTTTAAACTATATTCTGGCTCAAAAATATCCCTCCCTTCATACTATTGGCTTAAAAATACCCTTCACGTCATACTATTAGCTCACTTCTATCCCTCCGTTTGACGGAATGAAATGTGGCATCCCATGTGAATTAATTTACGCCATGTAAGATCTCCACATAAACACCCCACCCCACCCCATCAATTAAAAGACCCAAATCCACCCATTGAAAGACCCAAACTTATCCATGACTCTCGTAGTTATGATTTTCTTGACTCCCGTAGTTTTGGCTGCCACAATTAATTTGCAGCAGTTTTTAAGCAAACTATTAATTGACTATTTAATTTACTAAACTATCATTTTCATCCAGTAGACATAGCTAACAAAGGGTGATAGGTTTAATTTTTCAAAATGACAATGAAGCAAAGGTGTTGCCTGATCAAGCAAGTGCTTTTCTAGGAAGAAGATGGGTGCGGTCGGGCCTGGAGTGAGTTGCAGAGCAACATAGTCGTACATTCAACATGATCAATAGATGCTTGGGAAGTAGCTGGAGTGTTCTTCCTAAAATCGGGCCAACAAGCAGTGTGTCTAACTGCTATAAATTGTTACGGAAATTGCTTAAATAGTTGAAGAGTAGTTTTGACCCTTTTCCGTATTTTTAAAGTTTCACAACGTTAAAACAACGTCCACCAATTGCATTGGAAAGAGGTTAATATTTTTGTATTGAGCTTTTTTTTAATATTATTTTTGTGTTTTTTAAACAAAATGTTTGTATTGCAATTTTGCACATGTGAAAGTTTTTTTTTCTATAAAAAAAAACTTGATTTCATTATTTTGCAAGAATTCTTTTTTTTTAAAAAAATAGGGGTGAAAATGCAATTTCAAAACAAACTTCCAACTTTTTATATTAATGTAATACAATCTAAATAAGATAAATCTTCTCTTCAAACTCAATTTCAGCTCCAAGTTCAATGTATAATCTACTAGAGTAATTAATAATTTAAGTTCTTACAAGATTATTATTTTTGAACCTTCTATTTAACTGAACCATTTCTTCAGAGTTTAATTACCTTATTTCTAAAGCAAATTAGTACTCATCTTCTTCCCCAAAAAAATTATCAATCTAACATTCTTGGAGCTAATCAAGTTGTTAGGGCCATTTATAAGCCTAAAGGTCCAGCCATTTATGGTGAGTGTAATCGTTGTCTCTTAGCAAGTATTAATGCTATCGATGGTTGCCAGGCTTTTGCTTCTTATGGGCCCGTCGATAGCATAGAATCTTTTCAATGTCAATTTTATCACTGTCCATCATAGGTTGAATGCCGACAATCATCAGCCTCCACCTATACCAACACAACCACAGGTTAATTTTATTATACTTATATTAAAATATAAATTGTCATATTTTTTCAATGAAACCTTGAATTGTCATTTGCTTTGCCTAAAAGAAATACATAATATTCCCTTCTAATTTTTCATCTATTATAAAAATTGTTATCTTTTCAGATCTTTTTCAATTAATGTTTTTCACTTTATTTTTTTATTTGTTTAAAAATAATACTATCACTTATAACGAGTTACTGATTTTTTTTATATATATTATTCATTTAAGATCGCAGATTTAAAAGTATCATTTACTTTTATAAATTATTTGTCAAATCAAACTAATTGACAAAATGGAGTAACTTTATCCTATCCTCCAAATACAAATATATATATAATCATTTGACAACAGGTTTAAGCATCCATTCTTGAACAGACAATCACCCAAAAGGGATGTAAAGATGGAAGAATCATCAAACACCAAAAATGTTAATCATCTCAAGCGTATCAATACACAAATGTTTGACTCTCTGAAACTTTCAATTGCTAGAGCTACTCAAAAGTGGGTGCATAGCAACAAAAAGAATGACGAGAACAAGAGGAAAAAATAATGGGATGAATACGTCGCTGAAGAATATGAGAAGGAACAACCACAAATACTAACTAAGACTTTGAACATAAGATCAGAAAATGGAAAGAATAAGAAGATCAAGAAGGATGAAAATGAGAAATTAACCAGATAGTTTTGAGATGTATGTCAAAATCAAGGGCGAACCTATTAGAAAGTGCCACCTTGCGCGAACCGGAAAATCAACATCATCTGAATTAACAAGTGTTATTATTGTTGATGGTCTTCTGGCTTTTTTTAATGTTTTTATTTAGGGGTATGTTAACTAGGGTTACACACATATATGCCCTTACAAGTATAAATAATCTAGCTAGGTATCTACCCATCTCATTTTCATTTATAAGGATGAAACGAGTCAAGTTCCTAAGCTTTTTTTGTTATTTTCAGAGACACTATCTTCAACTAGCGATACAATTATATTTGAGATTCTCAAAAAGAAAATAAGCTATGAATATAAACTAAGAGGCTAATCTTTATTTTATTAGCATGAAGTTGTGTTTATTAATCTTAAGTTTGTTCTTTTACATTAGAAAAAAAAAGGAAAAATTATAGATGAATTTCTTTTCTTTTTTAAATAAATTGTGTAAATTTTATTTCCATCTGATTATAGTTGCTTGATAAAATAAAACTGTAGCTTGATTAATTGCTTCCTGCAATATTTTGCAGAGGAAGAAGAGAAAGTAAATGCGTAAGTTTGACTATGAAATAAATATATCACATTGTTTACTAGCTTGTTTTTCATTCATTAAATATTTATTTATTAAAAAAATTACCTTAGAATTATTAAGGTGGAAAGAGTTATGGATGTAATGACAAAATCCATACAATTACATAAACTAATATTATTTCCCATTGCTGGGGCCAGCTGGAGAACACCTTTCCAATCTGTGACAACGCTTAATAAATTGATTAACTCGTAATAAGCATGTGCTGATATGCCTAAATAGATTACTGGTCAATCATATTTTATCGTACATGATTAAAATCAAACATCAAATAGTTAATTTTTCCCTTCAAAGCAAAGAAATAAAAGAACTACTTTTGACTAATCAAAGACGATGGGTAATTCAGAATTAGACAACTCAGGTTTGAAGTTGAAAATGTTAATCTTGAAATATATATGTTTTTTCCACGTAGAGAAATAATTACACTAAAAAATAGTGAATTTTGTCATATTTACGCCTTTTATATTGAATTTGCTATTGAATTAAATCTAAGGTTGTATATCGATCATTTCTATTTGATTTTGAAGTTTATCGGTTCGACTTATTGATTTATTGGTTTGTAGATATGGTAAATTCTTATAAAACCATTAAGATATTGATTTATTATTTATTGGTTTATCGACTATTGATCGCAATTGGTTTGATTATCGATTTAACTGTTAAGATTTCACACAATTTTTTTTATTGAAAATCTCTTAAAAACAAGACAACAAATCAAATGAACTATTCGTATGATTGACAGATTACATCTCGCTTAAAAGTAAACACTAGCACCGAGAGTTTGAGACATTTAGAAATGAGAATATGAAACTAAATCTTAACTTTATATATCGAATGATATAAATATAATTTATTATTGAATTATCGAAAGATCTCAAAGAAATTGATAATTTTATATAAAAAATATTAATCAATTACTAAAATCGCTGAATCAATGATGGAAGAGATCTTGATAAGTCTTATTCTTTAATAAAACCAAGAAGTCTTAAATGAAATTACAGTTGTACCTGTGGCTCTGCTGCACCCATTATTGCAATTCGCTAATACTGATATTTTGGGTGAATATTAGTAACTCCTACTAATTAGGTGGCCTGTCTCTGAAGGAATATTAAAATTAACAAGGAAAACATTTTCAGGATAGAAAGAATTGAAATATAATGATAACAATTAAAAGAGAGTATTAATCAGTTTTCTTTTTACCTTTTTAGAAAATACCGACATCAGAATCATCAAGTGAATAGTTAAAATTCTATTCCAAGTATGTCACCTTCTCTCTAATTAGATAAGAACCTGATTTCCTTAATCTAATATGCATTTGCCATTTTTCACTTGTGAGCAAATGAAAATTCATGATGAAAAAAATTGTGATAAGGTGTCAAAATTATAAGTTAAATATTATTTGGGGTTATGAACTTGAAAAGATACATGAATAATGGAGATTATTTATATGAATGTGTGATTTAAAAATACAAAATTAATGAATTATATTAGAATAGAATTTAGAAAAATGGAGTTGTGTGAATTATGGAGATAACTTCTTAAATATAATATTTAAGAAGAATAAATAAATACTTTAAGTAGAGTATTGTATTATTATTGTAATAGGGTGAAATGGAGAAAGAAATATCAAAATTAGAGAAGAAAAATAAATGCAATTAAAGGCCATATAAATATATCACAACATCTTGTGTACGCCTTGCCGCCTTCGTGCGGTTTGAAAAGATAGCAATAAGTTTATAAAACTAATATTTTATAAATTTAGTTGAGACAGAATAGATAAAATTATATTTCATTATGTTGATTAAATTACAAAAGCTATACTTTTATTGCAATCTAAGTTTAAATAAGCTGCATTTTTTTCTTAAATAAGACAAATTTACCATTTAAATAAAAGAAACTTGTAACAACAACTAACAAAATTAAAGGTCCAAAATATCCATCATCCGCCTCAGAAAACAAAATAGGTAATACTAATGAAATAAATTTTCAATCAAATTATAAATTAGTAATGCCTACTACTTGATATCACAAAAAAAACAAAAAATTATATAATAATAACATAATCAACAAAGAAGAAAACCGCTTGATACTTATTGTGGAATCTATATTCATATTCAAGTAAATTTTCTTGCAAAGCACAATGAATCATTCTTGTTGAAAATATTCTTTCCTCAAGTGGACAGTTTACTTATAGTTTTTTTCCTTTTATTTTCTTGGAAAAATTACAGGCTAGCATAAGTCAAAATAAAATTTTGAACAGCTATGTATATATTGTTCAGAAGAGTTAAAAACATGCTAAAAATATAATATGTTAGTTATGTAACATACGTTTTAGACAAACATTAAAAACATGGATAAGCCTCATCATCCAAATAGTATTTTCTTCAAACAACACCTTCACCTAAAAATACAAAATATCACTTATTAGCACGACATGAAAAATCAAAAAATAAGATAACAGAATTGAGGAAAATAAAGGATTTAAGATCAAGAAAATAAAATATTCCACAAACAAAAAAATAAAAGAACTAAAGAAGTACGAATTGAGAAAGCAAAAAGATTAATGGGTAAAAGTTGGCATAAGCAGAAAAAGCAAATTGCAAAAAGGATACCTAAAATCTAATACATCCTTAGCCTCTATTATAGTAAGTATGGATGTTTGGAATATGTACAGGTTACATAGAGAATGGAAAATAAATTACTCATTTACTGATCATTTAAAACATTCAAAGTTAATGTACAATAATACATGCATCGTGTGGGGAATAATTAGAAAATAACTTTTACTCTTTTAGTCTATAAGAATTAAATATAAGAGAGTTGATGAGACAATGTTATTTAAGTAGAGAATAGAAATTGATGGAATTTTTTGTAACTCATGGGAAATAATTAGATGTAATATTAAATATTATGTTTTTTTAATTATTAAATAAATTAGTTAATGAAAAGAGTGAAGGAAAATTCAAAAAAAAGATATAAAAGATAAATAATTTTTTAGGCCATAGAGAGATGTCATATCACCTTTTATATATATATAAAATATCAAGAGAAACATACTTAAAATATTAAAATATATTGTCATTTTATAATTAGAAGAAGATCAAAAAAAGAGGAAAATAAATAAATTTATTAGGAGTAGAAATTAGAGAAGTGTGATTTGTGGATAATTCTTTGTAAATTGGCATGTGAAGAGTCTTTGTTGTAAATGTTCCTCCATTAATAAAATATTTATTTGTAATAAATTAAGTAATTCACTTTTACAATAAAATAATTAATTTAAATAAAATAAAGGTCAAAAAAGGAGAAACAAGATAAATATAAATGGACCACCTTGTCTATGATTCTCCATTATATTATATATATAGATTAATTTTATCTATCTTTTTGTTTGGGCCAGCTATATAACTAGGGTTAGACATAATATATACTCCTAAAAGTATATACCAGTTAGCTAGCTATCTGCCCAGTCCAGTTTCATTTATAATTTTCTTTTTACTCAAGTATCGATTGATTCATCGTTTTATGTTTCAAAAGTCTTGTTTTATTATTCGAACTTGTTAATTTTAATGGATTCTCTACAAGAGAATTTCTTCAATTGTTGGCCATAGTTTTGATAATTTCATACCATAGTTTGCAACTACTATCTAAACTTGATGAATACTTTACAACAATGAATTGGTATAGAGAAGGACATAATGAGATCCCCATTACATAGTCTAATAACTATACCAGCTCTACTAGTATTGTTTTCATATCTACCATTACTATTAACTTTAAACTACATTAACTGGTAGTTTATACTTTATTCCATACCACTGATCTCAACTTCTCAATGGTTGAGCATTTCTGCTAATATTATGGCCTATATGGGTCACTTTTGCCAAAGCTCCCATACATGTTCAATTATCATGCAAAAAAAATTATTTTACTATTGATTCAAGGTATAATTCCCTCATACCATGATGCCTCTTTATCTACTGTGTGATAATTTGTAACTTTCTCAGTTGCTTCATTTACATACATTTGTGTACCTTTAAATCTAACAAATTAAATATCAAATATAGTACTATATTTCAAGAGGAATATTTATCAATTATTATTACATTTTTAAAATGTTGCTTTGGTTGCCGAGGTATATGGAGAAATTGATAATAGTATAAGGTATTTAATCTTGACGAAATAATTTAGAACATATGTATTAATAGTACATATGTTACTCTTTTTTTATCAAAGATCAACTTGATATGATGGGGTAACAAAAATCTTATGCTAACAATTACATGAATTTTTTTTTATGAGAAATATTTTATTGTTGCTCCAACATCAGTCCACATGTATACACGTAATACGTGTTTGCTACTATTTCAAACACATGTTGCGTGTGTGCACGTAACACATGAGGTATTGTTTTTCTTAATTAATATGTGTTACACACATGTCTGAAACCTAGTTCTAATTTAAACATTTCTTTTAATGTAAATCCAATGGACTATATATATACACACTTCTTCAATTCAGATTTGATCAATTTTTATTACCAAAAATTCATGATTAGGTTAATGAAAAAAAAAAGCTACATTCTCCTATATAACATTATTAAAAGCCTGATTAGGTTAATGAAAAACAAGTAATTAAACAATAGTTAACATAATAAGCAATGATATATTTATATATATGAAAAAAATATAGACACTATAAGTCTCGTGCAGCAACTCAAAGTTCTACTAGAATCCATTTATTGATCTGTAATAAACTTAACTTTGAGAAATTTATTCAATTTTCTGTTATAATTTTATTATGAGAAAATTTAATTATAATAATACAAACGATGTTTTTCTATTAATTGGTTTGGTTGCATAAAATTTAAAATTTATATTATATTATGTCGTGCAAACAAAAACAAAGAAAAACAAATAATATTTCTTTATGTACTGATCTAATCATTAGATGTGAATTTGGGTCAATTGAACATAAAAAAATACTTTTTATAAGAGATTGATTTATGTAATCAGTTAAACTTAAAATTACCTAGTACAATTACATTTGAGAAAAATATTTTAATGTAAACCAATATATCATATATGGGATGTACACAATACACTAATTCAAGGATTGCATATATATATATATATATATATATCGCTAAAGACTTTAGCTATACTAGATACAATAACATTAACTTAATTGTCATTAAATATTTTTTTGCCTCTAAACAAAATCTATTGTCACTAAATATCTTTTTTGTTATAGTGATCGTGTGTGTGTATATATATAGAGAGAGAGAGAGAGGGGGGGGGGATGAGATGAGATATAGATATATTAATTTTGTTGGAAAATATGACAATAAATCACACTAAAATTAAATCAATGTTATAAAGTAATTAAATTAAAAGAGTAAGCAAAAGGCAGAAAGCAAATTAATAATAAGAAGAGAGGAAGAAGACGAATTTAGACTGTATTTGCATTGATATTTTCTGCACATTCTTTCATTCTCTGCATTGCCTTATTTATAGGTAAATTGAGGGATGATAAGAGGGGACAATTAATAGTGGTAGAATTTGGTAATGAGCAATTACAAATGGTGGACATCCACCATTATTTATTTCATAACACTCCCCCTTGAATATCCACGTGTAATCTGCCTTATTAAAAACTTTACAAGAAACAATATGCATAGTTATCATAAACACCCATAGATGTTGTACCTCGTTAAAACCTTACAAAGAAAAACTCAGTGGAAAAAAGTCTAGTGAAGGAAAAAAAGTACACACATCTGGTAATACGCCTTGAGTGTTGCCTCATTAAAAAACTTATCAGAAAAATTCAGTAGTACAAAACCTTGGTTAAGGGAAAAAGAGTACAGCGCGTATTTTACTCCCCTTGATGAAAACTTCATTTGATATTTTAGAGAAGACGCATTCCAATCTTATATCGTAGCTTCTCAAAAGTTGATGTTGGTAATGTTTTAGTGAATAAATCTACAAGATTATCACTCAAACGAACTTATTGTACATCAATATCATCATTCTTCTAGAGATCATGTATGAAGAATAATTTTTGTGAAATATGTTTCGTTCTGTCTCCTTTTATGAAGTCACATTTCAATTGAGCTATGCACGCAGCATTGTCTTCGAATATAACTGTGGGTACTTTGTCATCATTTTTCAGGCCGCATCTTTCTTTGATGATCTGTATCATTAATCTCAATCACACACATTCTCTACTTGCTTCATGAATTGCTATTATTTCTGATTGATTTGAAGAAGTAGCAACAATAATTACTTTGTAGATCGTCATGATATAGCAGTTCCTCCGTATGTAAATAGATAGCCTGTTTGAGATCGAGTTTTATGTGGTCTGATAAATAACCCGCATATGCATAACCAATAAGGTCTGCACAACCTTTGTTAGTATAAAATAAACTCATATCAATGATACCCTTTAGGTATTGCAAAATATGTTTGATACCATCCCAATGTCTTCACGATGAGGATGAACTATACCTTACCAAAAAATCAACATAAAATGTTATATTGGGCCTGGTTGCGTTAGCAAGATACATAAGTGCACCAACAGCACTGAGATATGGTACTTCAGGACCAAGAAATTCTCCATTCTCTTTTGGAGGCCGAAATGGATCTTTATCCACTTCAAGTGATCGAACAACCATTGGAGTACTTAATGGATGTGCTTTTTCCATGTAAAATTATTTTAAGATTTTCTCAGTGTAGACAGATTGGTGGACAAAGACTTCATCTGCTAAATGTTCAATTTACAGACCCAAATAAAGTTGTCTTTCCAAGATCTTTCATCTCAAATTCTTTCCTTAGATATTCAATCGCCTTTTGGACCTCTTCAGGGGTTCTAATGAGATTTATGTCATCAACATAAACAGCGAGTATAACAAACTCTGATCCCATTTTCTTAATAAAAATACATTGACAAATGACATTATTTATATAACCTTCATTTATCAAGTACGCACCATATACACCCTAATTATTTGAGATAATATAATGATCTTTGGAATTTGATTGAGTACATCTTCCGAGACTTAATACATGTTTCAGGCAATTTTAATCGTTCTGAAATTTTCATGTAAATGTCATTATCAAGTGAACCATAAAGGCAAGTTGTAACTACATTCATTAGATGTATTTCAAGATTTTTATATACATCTAAACTAATGAGATATCAAAAAGTTATTTCATCCATAACAGGTGAATATATCTCTTCATAGTTAATCTCTGGTCTTTGAGAGAATCTTTGTGCAACAAGGTGTGCCTTGTATCTTACAATTTCAATTCTCTCATTTCGTTTTCGCACAAAAATCCATTTATAGCCAACTGGTTTTACACCTTCAGGGGTTTGGACTACAGGTCCAAAAATCTCATGTTTAGCAAGTGAATCTGATTTTGATTGAATTGCCTTTTGGCATTCTGGCCAACCACATCTACATCGATATTCTTTGACGGATTTAGACTCAAGACTTTCACTATCTTGCATTAGGTTAAGTGCAACATTATTTACAAAAATATTATCCATCGTAATTTTCTACCGATCTAAATTTATCTCATCCCCGGTAGAATTTATTGAAAGTTCTTCATTCACTTGAGTCTCGGGTTCATTGATTTCTTCAGAAATATCAGGATTACTCAAATCTTAACCTTCTTTAGGAGGTTCTTTTGTAGTATCATCTTTATTATTTCTCATGCTTCTCTTTCTAATATTTTTATCCTTTGAACCCAATAGTCTACTACACTTCAAGTTTGTTTGGGATTCAGAAGCTATGATACTAGTAGATAATTCTTTTGGGATATCAATTCGGATAGGCACATTCACTGTAGAGATATGTGACTTAGTTATCTATTTTAAATTAGTAAATGCATCTGACATTTGATTTGTTATTTTCTGCAACTGAATGATCTTTTGGACCTCCTACTCACATCTGCGGGTACGTGGATGAAAATGAGATAGTGATGAAACTTTCCATGCAATTTCTCTTTCTCTTTTGGGTTCTTTTTTCTCTCCCCCTAATTATGGAAAAGTTATTTCATCAAACCGATAATTTATAAATCGAGCAGTAAATAAGTCTCTTGTCAACGATCCAAGGTAGCAAATTATGGAGGGTGAGTCAAACTCCAACATATATACTCAATCTTCATTGAGGGCTCATCTTTGTACGTTGTGGTGATACTACAGACACGTATACCGCACAATAAAAAATTCATAGATGAGTTATATTTGGCTCATTACCAAATATTAATTATGACAGAGAGTATTTATTATAATTTATCGGTCTGAGACGTACAAGTGTTGCTGCATGTAAGATAGCATGACCCTACACAGTAATTGGCAATTTTATTTTCATAAGTAGAGGTCTTATTATCAATTGTAGGAGCTTAATAAATAACTCTGCAAGGCCATTTTAAGTATGGACATGAGCAACATGATCTTTAACTTTTATCCCAATTGATAAGCAATAATCATCAAAAGCTTGGGGCGTAAATTCTTCAGCATTATCAAGGCGAATAAATTTAATTGGATAATTTGAGAATTGTGCCTTTAATCTTATTATTTGTGTTAATAACATCGTAAATGCTAGGTTGCGAGATGATAAAAGGCATGCATGAGATCATCTTGATAATGCATTTATTATGATCATAAAATATCTAAATAATTTACTATGTGGATGAATAGGTCCACATATATATTTCCATGTATACGCTCTAAAACGTCAGGATAATCAATGCCAACCTTCAGGGTTGATGGTCTGACAATTAATTTGACTTAATAACAAGCAGTACGTGAAAATTTATCATTCGTAAAAATCTTCAGGTTCTTTAACAGATATCTAGTTGAATTTTTAAAAATCGTCTCACCATTATTGCTCCAAGATGACCTATTCGATCATGTCATAGCACAAATGTATTTAGATTAGTAAACTTCTGCTTTACGATCAAATGTGCTTCAACTTCACTAATTTCTGCATAAAATAGGCCAAACAAAAAAGTTGGTAATTTTTCCAAAATATTAATCTGTTCTGAGACACTCTTGGTTATATCAAGGTATTCAATATTCATTTTATTTAGTGTCTCAACATAATATCCATTTCTACGGATATCTTTAAAACTTAACAAGTTTCTTTGGGATTTAGAAGAGAACAGTACATCTTCTATAATAATCTTTGTCCCCTTGCACAGAAATATAATACCTCTTCCGGAGACTTCAATTATTTTTAAATTACCAAAAATTATAGTAATATTTGCTTTTCTTCTAAGCAAATAGGAAAAATATTTTTCGTCTTTAAAAATGACATTAGTCATTTCTCTATTAATTACACAAATACCCTCATGAGTGATTATTGATCCAAAAAAAATTTGAGGCATATTCATATTTTTCCTCAAAAAAAAAGAAGTAAATATTATAATTAAAACATGACTCATTATACAAATTTTATTTACATGCATTAATCAGAAAAATATAAATATATCATTTAGTACAGACAAATGAAAAGAAAATTATTTAAATATTATTAGGCTTATTAATATTCATATTTTCTTCTGAAAAAATTAAAGAAATCAGCTACATTAAGATTTATAGGCTCAATATCGCCTTCAGATATATAGTTTGTCTCTCGATTATTTTTTGTTCTCTTAAAGAATGTCTGATATAGCTAAATCAGACGTTTTGATGACCAACAGGTCGTGACTAGTGCCCCATACCTCCACATCTATGAGATATACTTTCTGAATTTTTCTTTGGTATAATTTCTTGCTTTTCACTCTTCTTTTTATATTGCTGATTATTTTTCGATGGCAGACAAGTATCATGATTATAAAAAAAATTTCAACCACGATGACGATCACAACTAGGGCCATGACCTCTTTTTCGTTGGTTATAGTTTGTCTGATTCAATTTAAGGAGTGTCAAAGAACCAACAAGTCAACTATCATATTTTTTATTAATAGCTCGTTATGTTGTTCAGCAATAAGAAAGTGAGAAAGTAATTCAGAATATTTTTTAAAATTTTTTTTGCGATATTGTTGTTGTAGGAGCATATTCGCGGGTAAAAATGTGAAATATGTTTTTTTTAATTTGTCTTGCTCAGTGATTTCTTCTCCACATAAATTTAACTTTGCTATAATTCTAAATAAGGCAAAATTATCTTCAGTTATATTTTTAAAATCTATTAGTCTCAAATTGAGCCAATCGTGGCGTGCTTGTGGAAGGATGACCAACTTCAGGTGGTCATATCTTTCTTTTAGACTTTTCCACAGTTTAAGAGGGTCTTTTAATGTGAGATACTGTAATTTTAACCCCTCATGAAGATGGTGGTAGAGAAATATAATGGCTTTGGCACGGTCATGACAAGATGTCTTATTGTCATCTTTGATGACATCTGTCAGACCTATCGATTCTAGGTGTATTTCGGTATCTAGTACATATGATGAGTAATATTTTTCAGATATATCAAGAGCAATAAATTCAAGTTTAGAGATATTAGATATCTTAAGAAAATAAAATTCTTACTCTTTCATTACATGTTTAAAATAACTCAAAGTGAAGAAATCTCGTGCTGATAACGTGTTATAAAGTAATTAAATTAAAAGAGTAAGCAAAAAGCAGAAAGCAAATTAATAATAAAAAAGAGAAAGAAGACAAATTTAGAACTGTATTTGCATTGATATTTTCTCCACACTCTTTCATTCTCGGCATTGTCTTTTTTATTGGCAAATTAAGAGATGATAAGAGGGGACAATTAATAGTGATAGAATTTGATAATGAACAATTACAAGTGGTAGACATCCACCATTATTTAATTCATAACAATCAACAAATTCAAATGTCAAGCATAAATATTTTTTCTCCAAAATTATCTTGAAAAATATAAGTAAATTTTAGATTTTTCACAATATTTTGAAAAAATGTATGATGTGTTATATTTAAGTTTGTTTGTCTTATGTGCTAACACGTGAACATTTTCGTTGCTACGACTTTAACAAATAATGATAAAGGAGAAGTCAAATGTATTTCTAACAATTTTATTTTAAATGCCAATAAATTATAATTTAATATTCATTCAATTCCAATTTATTCAGAGAAATTATAATATATAAAAAAAATTAAACTCGTTTGTAGCACGGTGTGATAGTACAATAAAATAAATAAAAAGTATGCTTTTTTGACAATTTAGACTTTTACTAAGATGTTCACTCATTCAACATGGTATCAGAGCATACAAAAAGTCAATCATGAAAAAAAAATAGTGATTCAATTCAAAAATAAACTTGTATTCCCAATATATATTTACATCAAATAAGTAAATGTAAGATATATAGAGCCTGTTTGGATTGACTGGAAAAAAAAGTAACTTTTAAGTCAAAAAATAAAAAGTCAAACTTAAACGACTTATAAGTTAAAAAATAAAAAATAGGGAGAGTCCTACTTTTGATTTTTAACTTATTTTAAGTCATTTTTAAATTTGTCAAACACTCTCATAAGATAAAAATGACTTAAAATTTGATCCAAGCTCATAGTGTGGACTCAACCTCTAATTTGTTACTTTTAAATTATTAAATCAATATTTTTTTTTATATTGAACTAAATATTTTTTTAAGGTCGGTTTGAACATACGATATGGAATCATCACTTGATATCATAATATCCTAATGTGTCATATTGATAAAACGTATATCTCCACGTTTGTTTTATAAATAAATATTTTACTATTACAAACTTTCAAATGTACATAATCTTATACAGACTCACTGGTCAACAACAATAGAAATTAGTTATTCTTTAATATAATCCTTTCACATAATATGGACAGTCTCTTCACGTCGATCATGAGTTTCTTTTTGCAAAATTAGAAACGATGATTTACAAAATATTGATTTAAGACATTATATCACATTTTCATAATCAAGCTTAAAATAAGATGATCATATGAAAAATATAATTTCACCTCTAATTTGCCTATTCAATTAAAAGATATATGAGTAGAGATAGAGGATTATATCTTTTAAGAGGTAAACGTATGTCCCTACTAAGTATTTATATCATATTAATAAATGCACATGTCGTTACACATAAATGTTTTCTCATCTAGTAATACGATTACTTAATAGGGAAAAATGTCAAAAATACCCTTCAACTTTTATTTATTAATTGACTTTACCCTTAATGTTAAAATAAAATTGTTCTTACCCTCGCCTCTACAAACTTGTCATCCATACCCGTCAATTGGATGAAAAGCTCTAAATCAACTAGAATTACTCAATTTTAATTAAAATTAGACAAATTTCATTTTTGATCCAAAACTGCCCCCCAAAAATTGACATTTTCAGATCTTATATATTAAAATATATTATTATTTTATTATTAAAAACATAAAACTAAATTTATTTTTGTAAATGACTAAAAAATCATTTCTCCTTAACAATATTAGTACACAAGTGAAAAACAGTCGAAAATGTAGTAGCATGCAACACTGCGAGGATATATTTTCAACGGAATTTTTCTTCAAAAATTAGTTAAGCAAATGAATTAATTTTGAAAATCATTATTTCAAAAAATATTTTTTTGTGAAGGTGTAATAAATTGGTTCATTAGAAAATAGTTACTCCACTCGTTCACACTTCCAATTTAGATTTTTCAGAACCCTTAAAAAATAATGACTAATATAAATAACTTATCATAATATTCATATTTATTGATGTTTAGTCTTAAATTTTATAAAATAATTTGATAAATAATTAATTACCAACTATTAACAGTAAAATAATAATTATTTCTTGTTAATATGTTAAAAGTGATAGATAGAGTGAAAATTTAGTTTCATGATTTTTTTAATAAAAAATTAATAATATATTTTAATATATAAGACTTGAAAATGTCAATTTTTTGGGGTCGATTTTGAATTAAAAGAGGAAATTGAGTAATTTTAATTAAAATTGGGTAATTTTAGCTGATTTGGGGCTTTTCATCCAATTGAGGGGTACGGACAACAAGTTTGTAGATGGCGAGGATAAAAACAATTTTATTTTAATGATAAGGATAAAGTCAACTGATAAACGAAATTTAAGGGTATTTTTTTACCATTTTCTCAAATTAATATATATTAAGACTTATTTAAATCATTGTTTTCAGTATATATCTTTTCAAATGTTTTTGCAAAGATAGATAATCTCATCATTAGATTATGTCAAACAGAAAATTAAATGAGTTGTTGACAACATAATCTCATCATTAGATTATGTCAAACAGAAAATTAAATGAGTTGTTGACAACTAAATAAAACATTTATTAAACACACTATTAATAGATATAGATATGTCAATTTTGTTAAAAAATATGACAATAAACCCCACTAAAATTAGATCAACAAATTCAAATGCCAGTCATAAACATTTTTTCCTCAAAATCATTTTTAGAAAATATAAGTAAATTTCAGATTTTCCTCTATATTTTGAAAAGATGTATGGTATATTATATTTAAGTTTGTTTGTCCTATGTATTAATACGTGAATGTTTTCTTTGCTACTACTTTAACAAATAATGACAAAGGAATAGTCAAATGTATCTCTAACAGTTTCATTTTAAAGTTTAGTAAATTATAATTTAATTTTCATTCAATTTTAATCTATTTAGAGAAATTATAATATGAAGAAAAAAAGAATTAGACCCGCTTGTAGCACGACATGAGAGTGAGATCAAAGAAATAAAATGTATATTTTTTTGTTAGTTAAACTTTTAGGTGAGATGTTCACTCAGTTCAACATGGTATCAGAGCACACAAAAAGCTAGCCATTAAAAAATAATTAATAATGTCTAAATTAAAAAAAAAATTGTATTCCCAATATCTATTTACATCAAATCAGTCAATGTAAGGTATATAGTGTGAACTCAACCTCTAATTTGTTACTTTTAAATTATTAAATCAATATTACTTTTCTATATTGAAGTAAATATTTAATTAAGGCCGCTTTGGACATACGATATGAAATTATCACTTGATATCAGAATGTTATAATGTGCCGGATTGATAAAGCGTATATCTCCATATTTGTTTTATAAATAAATATTTTACAATTACAAACTTTCGAATATACATAATTTTATAAAGAGTCATGATCAACAATAGTAATAATTAATTATTCTTTAATACAATCCTTCCACATTATACATGCAATCTCTTCACACCAAGCATGTGTTTCTTTTTGCAAAATTTAAAATAATGGTTTACAAAATAATTGATTTAAGACATTATATCGCATATCAAATACAGGTTTAAAATGAGAGGGTCATAAGAAAAATATAATTTCACCTCTAATTTGCCAATTCACTTAAATAATATATGAGGAGAAAATATAACTTAGGTAATTTTCATATGTTACTATAGAGAGAGATGGATAGATATATAGATAGATAGATAGATGCCACTAAAATCAACAATTTCAGATGCCAATCATAAATATATTTTTTCCAAAATCATCTTTGGTAAATAGAAGTAAATTTTAGATTTTCCTCTACAATTTGAAAAAATATATGATGTATTATATTTAAGTTTGTTTGCCTTATGTCCTAACACATAAACATTTTCTTTGCTACTACTTTAACAAATAATGACAAAGGAATAGTCAAATGTATCTCTAATCGTTTTATTTTAAAGTTCAGTAAATTGTAATTTAATATTAACTCAATTTCAATCTATTCAGAGAAATTAAAATATGAGAAAAAAGAATTAGACCCACTTGTAGCAGGGTGCAAGATTACTATTTAATAAATAAAAAGTATATTTTTTTGATACTTTAAACTTTTAGATGAGATGTTCACTCAATTCAACATGATAGCAGAGCATGCAATTAGTCAGTTATAGAAAAAATAAAAATAAAAAATACCTAAAAAAATTTTTAAAAAATAATTGTATTCCCAATATATATTTACATCAAATCAGTAAACGTAAGATATATAATGTTGACTCAATCTCTAATTTGTTACTTTTAAATTAAGTTATTAAATCAATATTATTTCTATATTGAAGTAAATATTTTCTTAAGATCGGTTTGGACATGCGATATGAAATCATGAGTTGATATCGGAATATCCTAAAGTGTCGCATTGATAAATCACATATCTCCATGTTACTTTTATAAATAAATATTTTGTGATTACAAACTTTAAAAAATATATAATTTTATAAAAATTCACTGGTCAATAATAATAATAAATAGTTATTCTTTAATATAATTCTTTCACATGATACAAACAATTTCTTCACGTCGAGCATGAGTTCCTTTTTGCAAAATTTAAAATGATGATTTAAAAAGTCTTGATTTAAGACATTATATCTCATGTTCAAATACAACCTTAAAATGAGAGGGTCGTATGAGAAATATAATTTCACCTCGAATTTGCCAATTCAATTAAATGATATAAGTAGAAATAGGGGATTACTTCTTTTAACAAGTAAAAGTTTGTCCCTATACATAAATGTTTTCTCATCTAATCATATAACTAATTAATATATATTTAGACTTATTTAAAATCATTATTGGCAGTATATATCTTTTCAAACGTTTTTGCAAAAATAGATAATCTCATCATTAGATTGTGTCAAACGGAAAATTAAAGAAGTTGTTGACAACTAAACAAAACGATTGTTACACATATACTATTAAAGAGGGATCAAACACAAAGTAAAATGCAACACAAAAGCTTTCAGTCTTTAAGTCAAGAAAAAAAAGAGTAAATGGCAAACAACACAAGCTCAAATCTAAGTGATAATATGATGATAAAATATGGTGTATGTCTAAAAAATCATGCTACTAGGTTTGGTGACTACTTGGTTGATGGATGTCGTGAATTTACGAAGAGTGGTGATGATGGAACTAGAGAAGAATATATTTGTGCTAATTGTGGGTGTCTTAGGGGTTATCATCGAATAAATAATCAGTCATTGCATCGTTATCAAGTAATTCAATGTCCTTGCTTTTTTTACCCATATGTTATTTTAAATGGTAGTGAAAATCCGCCGCCTATTTTTCATCCTTTCATGACTCGAATTGTGCCAGTTCAGTACATCAGAAGGCCTGTTTACTATTTTTTTACCTGATCCGATAAGAGCTTCACTCCGTGAGAATGTTCTTTGTGACATGACTACTAGCTCTTATTTATCTCTATTGGCGTTATTTACTAAGGATGAAACGAGTCAAGTTCCTAAGCCTTTTTTGTTATTTTCAGAGACACCATCTTCAACTAGCGATACAATTATATTTGAGATTCTCAAAAAGAAAATAAGCTATGAATATAAACTAAGAGGCCAATCTTTATTTTATTAGCATGAAGTTGTGTTTATTAATCTTAAGTTTGTTCTTTCACATTAGAAAAAAAAAGGAAAAAATTAAAGTTAGATTCCTAAAGTTTTTCTTATTTTGATGAATTGTGTAAGTTTTTATTTCCATCTGTTTATCTAGTTGCTTGATGAAATAAAACTGTGACTTGCTTGATTAATTGCTTCCTGCAATATTTTACAAAAGAAGTAAAGAGAGTAAATGCGTAAGTTTGACTATGAAATAAATATGTTTATCAGCTTTGTTTTCTACTCATTTAAATAATTATTTATTGCAAAAATTACCTTATAGAACCATATCTAACTATTTGTTGTTTAAAAATGCATGATATCATATTTTTATGAGTCTATTATTTAATTATTTAGTTGTTTTTATTTTGTGAAAAACATGTATTTGTTTCACATTAAAAGCATGGTTTTGTTTCTTCATCTGAGAAAAAAAAATTAATAATAAAAAAGCATGTTCATTTTTCAAATCAATTTAATTAGATTTTTCTTTAAATCAAATAAAAAATTATCAACTTTTAAAAAAGAATTTAATACCAAATCAAATTAAATACTAAAAAACTTAATATATGCGGCTTTTCAATTTTCTTTGTACAACCTTCCTTGATTTATTGAAGAAAAAATCACATACATAATGTATTTAAGAACTTAAATTACAATACATAAATATACATTTATTTATTTTTTACAAAACACAAGACTGAGGATTTAGGCTGATACGTCCATCTTCCACCGTTGTTAAATCAAGATTAAAATGTTGCCACCATCTGCCGTACTTGCAAACGTTTAGAAGTGGCTCCTTTACTGTAAATAAAAATTGAAGTTCCTAAAGCAGATCGACGAAAATTGAATACAAATAATGATGTTAACGAGAGAGAAACAAATTATGTAAAGGAAGAAGCGGAATCGTGGAGGTTAGAAAAAACAAACTCCAAGAAAATAAAGGAAAGAATATCAATAATCTAGTTACACACTTAATTGTTGTTATTTTATTTATCGTGTTTTTTTTTAATTTAATTTTTTACTTTATTTGCTAGGTTTTGTTAGAGATCAATTGCTATTTGTCACGATCCAAAATGGACGATGAATGACACCCACACTTAACCTTCAATGTGGGAGAACCAACGATACAAACCTCAACTTATATTAACGATTCAACTTATAAAACACGACAATATTGCGGAAGCTCAAACTTTATTAAAGTAAGAAAGAACAATCCACTAGAGTCTACTATATAACATTCCACAAAATTTGAAAGTTATCACATCAAGAACATCTAATCTCAAAATATCAAATCTAAGAGTATCGAACACCAAAATAAATAAATAACACAATGTGTCCGAAAACTAAGGACATCATGTCATGCCCAAGAGAATCCAACACGAACTAGGAGGATAACTCACCCTCGAATCCGATATACCGGAGACTTGCTAGAGCTGAGGACGAGTCGAAGTTGCTGGTACATTCCCTGCACTCAACAAAAGAAAAACGAAGAAAAAACTAGTAGGGGTCAATACATGATAACATGTACTGAGTAGGTACCATCGGCCGACTCAAAATAGAAATCAATATGCATAAAATAATAGCAGAAAATCAACTACAACACTTAACATGCGGCAAACAACAAAATTAAGATCAACTGACAACATAATAAGACAATTATGTAATCAGTCAATAATATCCAAAGTATACATGAGAACTCAGGCATCCACACCACGCACTTTTGAGAAATGAGTTATTTGGAATTGAGTAGATTGAGTCATTTTAATATGTTTTTCTTTAATATTATCGTGCCGAAATATGACACCTGATCTAATAATATCATGTCGGAGCGTGACACTCGATCCAAATATACCATGTCAAAATGTGACACCCGATTAAAATATACCATGTTGGAATGTGACACCTGATCCAAATATATCGTGTTGGAATGTGACACCCGATCCAAATGTACCGTGTCAGAACGCGACACCCAATCCAAATATACCATGTCAGAATGTGATATCCGATCCAAATATACCGTATCGAAATGTGATATCCGATCCAAATATACCGTGTCGGAATGTGATACCCGATTCAAATATACCGTATCGGAATGTGACATCCGATCCAAATGTACTGTGTCGGCTCGTGACACCCGATCCAAATATAAGTAATTTATCATTCTTTATTATCACATTTCACTTCATTAACAATATTTCATCAAGCCTCTTTATCCAATACATCATTTTTGATAGGACAAGTTCAATCAATCATCCAAACCACAACAATAAAATGCATAACAAACTTCACAATATTACTCAACGACTACCGAAAAACCAAATCCAAGCAAACTAATTCACCAATAACTTTCCTTTCTTCGATGCCTCAAAACATTTTCAAACTATCAAATATATAATATTTATAAGTACACGAGTCCATAAACACTCGTATCACTATATATCTAGCCTAAACTCAATAACCCTTTCAAATCTATAATCAAATTCCTAAATTTTGATACTAACTAATATTTCAAGTCTCATATACCTAAATCTTAAGCAAGGCTTAAGTCTCAATTCTTCTAATATTATAAATTTAATGATATTTATATAATATAATACACCTAATATTTAATTATCTATCTCAATAAATCAAACATGAATTATAATGCAATAATTAAATAAGAATAATTAAAGGCGAAATAGTGGCGGGCATATGCAAATACGTTGCATAATGTTATATGTAACAATTCCATATACACTTCTCAATCATATGATAATCATTACTTAATTATTCCTTTCCACTAAAGCTTTGTCCAAAGTCTCAAAATAATGATATAGCAGGTGCCAATTTGCAATGCAATTGATCAGTAACTATTATGTCCCTTTCACAACTCAAACACTACATATAATAATAGTAATAATATGACCCTTAATTCAATCTTATCTGATCGATTTGCAGATTTTGTTATTTGTGATGCGGTGTTTTTCTTCACTGTTAGCGGCGGAAGCCGCGTTCCTTTCTCCTCTAACACGCTCTTCTTTTGTGCCCTCAATTTATGATCTAAAAATTATTAAATCGTACTACTTATTTTAATAAATACGGACAAATGGTATAGAGTATTAAATAAATTATCAATTTAGCCCATCAACTAAATTAAATATCTAAAGTTACCCCTCAACTAAATAGTTGTACCTACCAAATAGTCCAAAATACTCATAAAAATTAGTTCTAGTATTCAAAACGACTTAATGAGTCGTTACACTATTAAAAAAGTAGAAAGTATTGTTAGGTTTTATTTATTATATCGATCCTTAAATAGTATACGCATGGTTTTTTTTCTTTATTGATTTTTTTTTGCTTTCGATATCCGAAATCCATATTGGAGCCTCGATTAAATTCAGGTTGCACACTGCAGGGCCCATTCGAATGTGACGTTTCCAATAAGATTTTCTCTATATCCAGGACCCGTACTCGAGACCTCTAATTAAAGGTGAATCAATTTTACCACTACATCACAACCCATGCTGATTCCCTTGATTGAATTTGATTTTTTATTTTGGTAGAATAGGGATATTTTTATATATATCTTAGAGCATTACATCGGAAGGAGTAGATACAATATTAGCATCTCTACTAGTTTCATCATTAGGAATAACCATTTAGATTCCCAAACATTGATAGCTTAGTACAAGTAGATACTGATATTCGTTTACCAGTTGCCACTCCCAGGCCGTCTCAACAAGTTTGGGATCTAAAGCCAAACTTCATAAAAAGACTTTTTTTTAGTTATCATGTATATATTGAATAACTATAACATACTCATATGCAGACTTTATGAAATAAGAATGTTAACAATGAAAATATTCAATGAAAAAATATAATATAAAGTTGAAATAACAGAATCTGGTTTAAAATTTAAAAAGTTTATATAATGATACTAGTATGAATTTGTTGCAGTGCTTAAAATTTAAATAATACATCAAAAAATAAATTCGATCTTTTTATAAACACAAAACAATAGATTTTACATAATGCATAAGGTTTGACCATTTGGTAGACGTTAGAATATTTAATAATAAAATAATAAAAATTGATTGGGGAATAAAAAAGATAAATATAAGAATTGTAGTGTGGTTCATGATAATCACCAAAATATAAATAAGTTAATAAAATAGATAGCCACCTAAAAAGAATGCTATAATTAAATAAATACTATTCAATTTCTCAATTATTATAACGACATCCACATTAAATAAAGTGAACAAATACTATATATATATATATATATATATATATAAATAAAGTAAACAAATACTAAAAAATTTAGATCCAAGCAGTTGCTTTAGTGCCTTATGGTCGAGACGCCCGGCCACTCCGTCTCTATCTACTTGCAAAATAGGTCTGGCACTACCGAGATAGAGGTTTGATTAGTAGTACCTAATATGCTTCCTTCCTTTGCCACCTATTATCCTGTCGAAAGTTATGGCGTACCACTAGAATCCCCAACTTCTTCAATAGAGACCTTCAGAATTCCACAGCAGACTGATAATTAGGATGAGTATGCTGAAGAGTTCAATTACCTCAGTGAAATCAATTTTCACTTCTATTGGCACCATATGCTTTTCGAGATCAAGTTGCAGTCCAGTTTTGATAGCCTGCAGTTCTGGCATTAGTAATAGTAGGTTGGAAAAATAAATAAAGGAAAAATTACTAAAAAAAAAATACTATTTAATAAATAATTACTGATTTTAGTTATACTTTTTATTTATTATCATTTATAGTAATATATAACAATATTATGATATATCTAATATATATTAAAATTGAATTATGCATACAAAATAAATGTATTATAAGTGTTTTAAAATATATTATACTTGTTTGGTTAGAAATTGACACAATGTATTATAAGTGTATTAAAGTATGTGATAAATAAATTATCCATAAATAAAACTTGTATTATATGAGTTTTATAAATTATTCTGGCTAATATGTATTAAAATTATATTATACTTGTATTATAAGTATTCAGTGAAAAAAATATTATTATTATAAATAATAAATATTTTCTTAATGTAAATTTCCCATAAATAAATTAGTAAATAGTACTTTTGGGCCCAACTTATTATAGCCCAAGAGAATGCCTTTTTGGGCCCAACTTAGTGCCTAAAGGAAGTAAACAGGAATGCTTTCTTTTTTGGGCCTAACTTAGAGCCCAAAAGGAGTTAAACATAAAGGCTTTTTTAGGGTTGCCGTTTAGATCCTGTTATATATACGTAAACTTTATACTTCTCTTCTTCCCTAACGTCCCCTTTGCCTTTACTGCAGCCTCTCAAAGCAGATTGCTTCGTCTGTAAGCTCTTGAAGGTCAGAAACTCTTTTTCCTAAAACTCAACTGTTAACTCATGATTTTGGTATTTTCTTTAGTGCCTGGGAGGTTTAATTGGATCTTTTTACACTACTGTGAAATCAATTTTCTTTTTTAAATTTGGTGGTAGTTCAATTTTGGATGAGTTGACACGATATATTTAGTATGAGGGTTTATGGAGTCTTTTATTGATTCTATTTACCTGACTGAGTTTCGTGTTCGACTTTTTGGAAACAACAGGTTGCTGGGTTTTGTGGGTTTTAACATTTACCAAGAAAGGAAAAAATGTCTGGGTAAGTGTCGCCATTTGTAAGATCTCTTGTTAAAATTCAGTTTTTTTGATTCTTTCTAGTGATAAGTTGCTATCTATTTCGTTTGTAGTGATCTAAACATGTGATAAATTTTGAACGGTTTGATGAATTGCTTGTCCATAATAATGAGAATAGTCTTTACAAGTTCAACGTGCTAATTTGTTTTGTTCCGTACATTTCATGAAACAAGAACGAGAACATTCCCTGTACTCAAACTAATCTGTTGTTATTTTAATTGTTATTAAGGAAACCAACTAGTAAAACTATGTAAGACTTCACATTTGATGTGCCAATTGCTTGAAGCATAACGAAATACATTAGCCTAGCTGAGTTTTTTTTTAATTCTGCGTTATTTATTGTTAGAATTTCATTACATTATACTCCACTTGAGTTTTTTTTTTAATTCTGCGTTATTTATTGTTAGAATTTCATTACATTATACTCCACTTAATGTTTTATTCATTTGGTTGACCACTTAATCGCTATAGCAGTGTGGACATTGTTTATGTGATCTGGATGTAGACAAAATCTATCATTAAAAAAGGTGGATTGGCTTAGCCTGTATTAGAAATTGCATATGTAGATTAAGTTTTTTTAATTGCTTTGCTGTTCCTATCTTTAGTTAGAATGAAACTTTTTACAGCATTCTGTTATGATTTTTGTGATTCCTGTGGAATTTTCTTTTGACAATGGATGGTTATTCTTTTTTTGCCAATATGGTCATTGATGTTTCCTCATTTTGAACCTTTGTTGTAAGGTGTAGTTTAGCTGACATTTGTATACCTGTAGAGAGGATGCTGCTGTTGCTGTTCCTGTTGCCGAGACTCCTGCTCCGGCTCTTGGAGAGCCCATGGATATCATGACTGCTCTGCAGCTGGTCCTCAGGAAGTCTAAAGCTCATGGAGGTCTTGCTCGAGGACTCCATGAGGGTGCTAAGGTCATTGAGAAGCATGCTGCACAGCTTTGTGTGCTAGCAGAGGACTGTGACCAGCCAGATTATGTCAAACTGGTGAAAGCTCTTTGTGCTGATCACAACGTCAGTTTGATTACAGTTCCCAATGCAAAAACTCTCGGCGAATGGGCTGGTGTAAGTAGTTCATGTTTTTTCAATCTTTACTTTTCCTAATTAACTGCTTTCTTATGTGAAAATGAGAGATTGGACTTTGTTTTGTATTAGTTACCCTTGCTTTTAGGAGGGGAAAGCATATTTGGGAAATGTGTTAGATAATCCTCAGAATGATGTGACTGCAGTCTTAACTTTAGGTTCCACGTGAGTTATTTGATTTTGTTTAATCGATCTATGCTTGTTTCTCATTGTATGGAGTTTGTTTTGGTGATGGGGTTGGAGGCACAGGAAGGTTCTGCTTATCAACTTTGTTGATGTCTCTTTGAAATGTTTTGCTGTATTCAATTTTGTTGAAGTATATGATGTAAAATCAAAATCCAGTTACTCATTGGCTTGTGATCTTTCATCATTTACAGTTATGTAAGATTGATTCTGAAGGAAAAGCAAGGAAGGTTGTTGGTTGTGGCTGTGTTGTCGTGAAGGTACATACTATATATCCTTTTGTTGTTTGCATAAACAGTTCCTGATAAGTTACCAAACTAGAAGTTGTTTTCAATCATAATGAATTTTCTGATCGTTCTTTAGGATTACGGTGAAGAGACTGAGGGTCTCCATATCGTCCAAGAGTACGTGAAATCTCATTAGATAGAAGTTGGAGATGGAGCTTTAGGACTATGGAGCTAGAGATCCCGTTAAGCTCTCTTTTTTGATGATTTATCCGTACTTGCATTAGGATTGAGTTTGTGAGATTTCAAACAAGTTATTGTTATGTACTTTCAATTTTGTTTTTCCAGCAGGGAAGATCATCATACTCCTTGAAACTGCACTCTAGTCTATAATCCTATTGCCTACATTTTCTTCTTGAAGGTAGAATGGCTGATCCAATTACATGTCCTTACTCAAAAATGTTATAAAAATATTTTCTCTCGAAAAGTAAAGTTCAATCATGAATGTTAATGTTGTCTATTCCAATTCAACCTTGCTCCCTTTCTCCTTTTTCTGAATCCAACGTTCGTTCAGCTTGGTTGCAATATGGATGTTGAGGACTAAATAAAAGGTGTCATTTGACAACATTCTATTTTCTTTTATAGTAAATAAATAAATTGTAGTTTTAATTTATTAAAGTGAGATAAGGGTATCATGTTTGTTTAATCACAGAAAAAAAATTGTGCTTACTACTTTATTCATCAAAGTCCTTATTCCTTCTTCTCTCCACGTACGGCTCATTTTGTTTACAATTGGCAAAGATCATACAAATCTTCCGAAACAATAATATAGTACAAGCTAAACAATAAAGTAATTTTCTTTTTAGATTAGATAGACTTTTGTGAAATGGAATACAGGAATTATGATTCTCAATCTCCCCCAGAAATCCTAACTAATAATTTATTTATTTTTTTAAATAAATTCCTTTTGTTGCATGAACAACAGACTGGACAACACGATACAACTAGATATTGACACGAGCAAAAGAAAAAAACAAGACATTAAGGGATTATGATGTGTCATATTGGAGTACGAAGAAATTTTTGTCTAATCGAAACTTTTCTCAAATTGAAAATTCCAAGTGCGGTGCACCTCTTGTGTGATGTTACGTGACAGAATTAATCTTGAGTAAATAAAACAAATTAGAATGTTAATGAAACGTTAAGGTTGAGATAAATTTTCGATAGACCCTCCACTCGACAAACAAGAAAATATAACAAATACAAATGTTTCAGAAACGTGAGTTGCAAAATCAAACTACAAAACATTCTCCCAATGCAAATGTTGGAGAATTTCTCTATATTTCACTTGAGAGTATCCCAATAAAAAAAAGCCATAGATAGAAGCGTAACGTCAACAAAGTATAACACGGCATTTATAGGAAAAAAGAAGCATGCAAAATAAGCAGTAAATTACAGTATCTCTGATAAATATTCCCACTTCTACCTACTTTTGGGAATCTTGTGTTTGGCAATGCATGCCCCTAAAAAGCCTCATTATTGACTGCTCCGAGTTGTAATCCACTCAACGAGTCCATTCACTTATTAACTCAATCCGACTCGATTTAGATCAAAACAAATTCTCCAAAAGTTACGAATAGAGTATTAGACTTGTTCTGCTTCCATAACAGCATGATAATTATAACTAAAATAACAATCACTTAGTTATCCTCATATACCATCATTCATCAAATCATAGATAAATATATATATATTCAACATAATGTACATAGGTTTTTTTTTGGATAAAATTAACAAAATTGCAAAAATCTAATAAATAATAAAAAGTCAATATTCTGAATTCGCCTCTCGATTTACTCTGTGACTTTATCCGCCAATATTTCCCTAATCAACTTCTTTTCATGTTGTGCACATGTCTTGGTAACATTATTTGTAGTAATAATACTACAATTTTTTCTGCATCTTTTTCTTTTCCTTTTCAAAAGTGTTAGGCCTCGTAATATATTCCATAAAGGATACTTAATTGGCTCAATTATCACATTCTCCATTTCCATCACAATTTCTTCAATTGATGGTCGCATTATTTTCTTTGGAGAAACACAACGTGTGGCTATGCTTAACATGTTCTTTATCGTGGCCTCCATGTACCATGGCACATGCATTCTTTTATCACAAATTTCCAAAGCTTGTCCCTCTTTAATCAATTTTGTTGCCCAATCAACTATAGAAACGGGCGATTTCGATACATCGATCGCTTTTCTTGAAGACATAATCTCAAATAGTAAGACCCCAAAACTAAATACATCATTTTTCGTGCTTAATTTGCTTGGTTTGGTGTAAGCAGGATCGAGGTATCCGATCGTGCCAGCAGGACGAGCCACTGAGTTGGAACTATGAATCGGTGACTCGTCATCATGGCGATTTTCACGATCAATTTTCATCCTTAGGGCAAGTCCAAGATCAGCCAACTTAGCATTCCAATTTGAATCAAACAAAATATTGGCCGACTTTATATCTCTATGAACAATTGAATTAGGCTTAGTTTGGTGAAGAAATTGAATTGCTTTAGCAACTTGAATGGCTATTTGGGCACGTTTAGGCCAATTAGGAAGGATATTATTTTGTGCATGAAGCATTTGATAAAGGGTGCCATTTGGCAAGTACTCCATGATGAGAAAAGTTTCATTCTTGGACGAGTCGTCATGATAATGACAACTCGTTCCAAGAAAATTAACTATGAAAGAGTTTTCTGACAAAGACGATAAAATACTTACTTCGTTTTTGAGTTTGGAGTTGTCCTGAATTTTTTGAAGACCCAATGATTGTTTCTTTATGGCTATGATCTTACCTTCTTCTAAGATGCCTTTGTATACAAAACCATGGCTTCCTTTACCAATGAGTTTTGATTGTGAGAAGTTCTCTGTGGCTTTTACAAGCTCTTTATACTCAAATTCCTTCATTTTTCTTTAATATTTCTACCAACACTTGGAGAAAATTAGAGATTTTGGTTGTGTATAATCATATCTTGGTTATGAAAGGAGCATTCAATCTGTTGTGACTTTGGAGGTCTAATATAAATAGATAAAACCAGGGAATATATTATGCAGCAACACTTTTTAGTCTATTGGAGTAGTACATATAACTTGTAAATAAAATATTTATTGTTACAACGGATCACTTATATCAAGGCGAATTATTTTCTTGGATATGACCAAATCTAACAAATTTGAGTTATATGCATTTCTCACATTTTAATTTGATTGGCTCCAACACATTCTTGACCATGCTTTTAGGTTAATTAACAACACGTTTTTAGTGTAAACACTTAGCCGTATTTTTAGTACATATACAGGTATAAAAAACTTCTTATGTTTCAATCTGTTTGACACGGAATTTTTAAAAAAAATTAAGATTTTTTTTTGAATTTTATGAACAAATTAAAGATGTATGGGATATACCAAAATGTCCTTTTAACCTTATATTTTAAACATGTCATATTAAATGCTAGAATGAAAGAGTTCTAAGAAATAAAAAAAGAGACATTCATATTTAATTGAATTTTAAAAAAAATTAGATAAACAAATTAAAACGGATAGAATAAATTTCTGAAGAATAAACCTAATATCTTCTGAAATGTAAGGGTGTTTCTTTTGTTTCTCTCTTTTCACATTCATATTAAGCTTTTCCACTCCACAAAAAAGCCCTTCTAATCAGCATCATTTACAACAAATGTTTAAACAATTGTGTATTAGAAAATCTTAATTTATCGAACCTCACGATATAATAATGAGTCGAAAAATGCTACAACTATAAGTCCAACTAGACAATATAAGATAATTGAGGTTTTATTTATTTTTCCAGTGGTGGGGTTAAAAAAAGTTACAAAAGAAAAATGCGCCTAGTTGTCATCTAATAACTAATATGTGTTGAAAATAATTTATTCAAGTTTAAATTTGAACAGAAATAAAAGTACTAAACACTTTTTTTTTATATGTCCAATCAAAATTACCTGATATTTTTATTGGCGTAAAATAATATGTATCTCGTGTAATTAATTGACATGCTCACAAACGGACTGTACCATTATGATTTTTAAAAAAAATATCAAGGAGCACAACGAAAAAGTGAAGGGAGTTGGGCAGACCAAAAGGAAAAAATTAAAGGTAGCAACTCTGACGATGAATGAAAGTGGTAAAATTAGCTGGTTTTTGGGCCCTATTCTCCTTTTTCTTACTTTTTTTGTGTACCATAAGGACTAGTGAATTTTTTTTCTGGGGATCTATAAAAGATTCTCATTTTATGGAATTATTAGGTCTTAATACGCTTAATTCACTTTTGTAAAAGCTGAACTAAACTTTTTCATATTTTAATTTCATTGTCTTGGGCTGTCCCTTACTTTTTTGCTTTTCGAAATTTAGAAAATCTCACTCTCATTTTAGTCCTGGCATAGTTGTGGTTGTCACAGCTAAAATCACCCATTAAACTACAATTTCTTTACGAAATGTTCTGATTTTTTTTTATACCAACCTTAAAATGTCATTAACTTTCTATGGAGCAAAACACTCTATAGTGATTCACATTCGAGACATCTAATTAATAAACAAGAATTTCAACTCAACTCTTACACGTAAAACTCCAGGATAATATTTACTCGGAAAGTGGTTATTTGTGAATTTTTCCCTTAAACCTGCATGCAATTGACAAAAATAATAAAAAAATGGATTCTACCAACAGACAGCTGAATGTGATACATCCTTCAGGCTGGCCCAGCTTAAGATTGTGGATGTACTTGATTTTGGCCCACAAAATAGTTTTTCCATTAAGAAGCAGCGAGCCCATTAATGGCCCACAATACATATTCATTTCACAAAGAACTAATAAAAGCCCAGTACTCAACAACAAAAAAAGCCACACAATCAACAAACACTTCAGTTTCAACTATTGCGAGGCCCAGGTTTAGAGCACTAAGAACTAATAAAAGCCCAGATTCTTTTGCCAAGAGTTAAGCAATTACAGGCCAATACTTTTGTGTGATCTATTTTACAAAATATGTATGCAATATATTGATAGTGAACAGAGATGTCAAAAGAGTAGATTGAGCAGAATTTAGAGGAATTAAAACGAGCTGAGTTAATTAATGGGCGGGTTATTGACTCACCCAAAAGCTACTTAAACTTAAATGAGTTGGGTTGAAATGGGCTAAAATGCCGGTCATAATTCAACCCGCCCAATTCTTGTTAAACTTTAATTACATTATTTGTTCTCTTTAGAAAAATTTTAGTAACTAACAAAATAATTTTTTTCTTTATTATGGCTATATATATAATATAACATAACACATTTTATATATATATATATATATATATATATTGACAAGATTTATCATCAGTCAATTTGGGCTATATATGAACCCAATTTTTAATGAGCTGAAATAGGTTGAACTTATAAATGAGCGAGTTAACTTGAATGTATTGTGCAGGTTGAGTTTGATTTTGATTTTGTCTTCCCTAATAGTGTATACTTCATGTATATATACACAAATACAGTACATATGTATAAATACTTTATCTATGTTGGTAAACTAGATGGCCTAAGGGTTCACTTAGATAAGTTTCCCTAATCATTACTATTATTTTTAAAGTGGAACAATATTTACAATGTTTATAACGCCATCTTATATTAATTTGTACAATCTGGCACACACTAATAGAAAGAATATCAATATTTAAGTTAAACACCTACCTACATCCATATAAGGTACTATGGATGCTTAAAATCGACGAGTGTAGATGTGCCTAATAAGTAGGGAATCATATAAGTTTATAATCAATGTGTTGTGTACAACAAATTTGAAAATGGATCATTTTACACCAATAATAAATGCCCTACAAAGGAAGCTAAGTTCAAAATTTATGTAGTACCATCATAGAGGCAATAATGTTTCATAAAAGAAGGAATTTAGCGTCTCAACTTTGAGGGAAAATAGGCCCCCATCTTTCAAGGAATTGTCACAATCCTAAAGTTATAGGTTTTGTAGTTTATAGTATGATATTCTATTTAAAAATTTTATATCAAAAATCAATTTAATGCATATGAATGCTTTTTATTTGGAACGACATAGTAAGAGGAAATGATACTCCATATGCTTTTATTGGCATCTTGAAGTGGGTAAGAACAACAAATTTTTAGGTTCAAATTTTAATAGAAACAAAAATATTAGATGATTTCTTTTAATCTGTCTTAATTTTGATGGATAGAATTACATGCTATCTATTGCTAGTGGAAAGTGTTAGATATCTCGTAAAATTAATCAAAAATATGCACAAGCTGACCTAATAAAAAAAAAGGAGGACATAATAAAATAAATTTGTATCTATCATTCCAGCTTTTATGATGAGACTAAAGATTAGCCCTTAAGAAATAAGAATTACTTGAGAAGAATAATTGCGCTGCCACTCTACCATGGTTTTCTTTTAATTTAAATATGGAAAAGCTAAGTGATAGTGCAAAATGGTGAAAACTGATTGGAGTCCAAAATATTGACTGCAAAATTTTCACTCTTTAATTGGATTTGCAAAACTTTTGGACTTTTTTCATCTAAATGCAATCTTCTTTCCACCACCCCAAATCTTCAAGATCATATTTACCAAATATAATTAATCCTTTCATTAACCCTCAAATGATTGCATTTTAAACGTGTTGCTTTGCTATTGATCAATTGAACTAATAAATATCTTATGAATAATTACTCAATTAAATATCTCTCCTCCATTCAAGTTAAAAACATTTCAATGTTGATATACTGTACTAGTGGAGAATACAAAACTTTTGTAGAGCTTTAAATATTTGTTTTTATTTTCTCCAGTAGTACTGCACAGAATCTTTTATGTCATTTTATACATTTTGAATGATTATAAAAACAACTTACTCTAATTTCACAAGTGCAGTTGTGTGATTAATTAACACTATTTTTTTGTATTAATCATTTACTAATTTTATTAACTGATCAGCCCATTTTATCGATCCACTTAATTCACCCAATATAAAATAGGTAGATATGTGATCTATGAGATCTATTGTCTAAATATTTTTTAATTTTAATTTTATGTTATATATAGTAATATTATAAGGAAAGAAAGGTTATGATAACTATTCAAACAATTTACTTTTTTTAAAAAAGAAATTTAAATCATAGTTAGAATTGGATGTGTTAGTTTATAATCCGACTTTTAGCTCAATCCAATTTGTTTCAGCTCAAGAAATTTTTGAGCGGGTCAATGATCTGATTATTTATTAACCTCAATCCGTTTTGATACACTTAATTTTAATCTAATCCGCCCATTTAACACCCTATAGGATAGTGATGTTCGGATCAATATATGAGCAGTTCTACTAATTAGTTTTGTGACTCATCAATGAATATTTTACTTTGTAATATATATATATATATATATATATATATATATTCAATCTTCTAACTAGGGCAAAAAGGGTTAATAATTAAAGTATCATTTTTACCACCCATTAGGGAATTCAGGTAGCTGTACAAAGTTAGTAAAAATGAAATGATGGGATCAGATAGCAGAATTCAGGTGATGTAAAATTAATTCCTATTATATTACCCTAAAATGGCAAATAATTGGGTCAAATTCACTCATCACCATTACTAACAATACCAAATAAAATAGTACTATAAATTTATGTTTGACTTGGTTATAGGTGCATTGATTTTTAGCAGAATAGTACAAACCTACTCATGTGGTACCAATTCAGTCAATAATTCCACACACACGTACAATTCAGTGAAAATTAAAGAGGTTGTTCTACCAATTAATTACTCATAACTGATTGTAGGGTCATTTTTTAGGTGCTGTGTCTATTTCAATTTTATTTATTTATTTTAACTCTCCAGTGTCAATTTTCAAACTGTTCAATATCCTTGGAATTACGTACAATCAACTAAAGGAGGTCAAAAAATATATATTTTTTCTTTGAGACACTTTATGTGATATGTTTGAATTAATACGAAATTTAAAATTATTTTTTTTTTGTATTTTGTGGTCTAAAGTCTTCATTCACCCTTTTGACTGACCGTAGATCATTTTATTAAGGATGAAAGTGAAATTTGAGGATTAAATTAATTTTAATTATAAAGATGACATTATTGTTTAGATAAATTAAAATAAAACACCGTATGTTGCATAAATTAGAACAGAAAGAATATTGTATTTAATACTAGTTCATTGGATTCTTCCCATCTTAATCGTTTGTCTCCCAAAAGAACTTCATTTCTTCAATGGTCAAAAATATTTGTTTTCCCTTTCTTTTTACCGTGAAATAATTCCAACATTCATCTTAAAACGTTATTACAACAATATATGAGTGGTGTTGTTCAAAACCTTTATGAAACCCCGTTAGATTCTGAGAATACCATGTAGAGCATCGATCCAACATAAGGTGAAAATAATATTTTGGTATATATAAATTCTCGAATCTCCTAAACATAAAGGGAGTTTAATTTATAGGTATTTTTTTTGCATTTTTGAATTCCTTTATTAGGATTCCCGTAAAAAATAATTGGCGTCTCATATCTATTTTGGAAACTGACTAAATCAAATTTGCATTGTGAAGTCTACTTTGGGGGTACTCCCTACTAAGGACGACTTTATATTAGGGCTATAACTCGAAATCTGTAATTAAGAATTAAAGAGTATTTTATATTCTAGTTATATGATCTAGTAATACAACCTTTGGTCGTAATCATTTCCTTAATTATATACTCAAATGTATAACATTATTACATAACTCAACATGAAAAATCAACATACTTATGGAGAAAAATGAGTGCAGAAGCTGTTGTAATTGCATTAGCTCTATAGATTTAGTGTACTTTTTTAGAGGATGGGTGTTAATTAATTAACTTCCCTTAAATAAGGGTATGTAACTCCGCCCCTGGTAAAAGTTTATCTTATTTACTTGTACGTTAAATAATGTGTAGGTAAAATGCAATTAAACCAATATTTACTTAGAGTCTTTCTCATCTTGACGAATATAGAAAATATAGATAACTTTGTTGTACTAAAAATTCTAAATTATATTATTGAATTTTGGCTCAAATATAGCGAAATGAACATAGTGAAGATTCATATAATTGTTTGTTTTTATGTTCCTTACCTAACCTTCTGACATTTTAATCCTCTCAAAACACTGAAAAAAAGAAATTGAAAAGGAGATGCTTATATAATAAATCGAAAAACATTTACCTAAGTCGATCGTACAAAAAAATAAAAATCGAAAATAATTCTAAAAGAAATCTTTGGAACATAGCAAAAAATTCCAACTACTTTACATGACACACAAATTAAAATGGAGAAGTCTTTTGTAAACAAAACAAAATAATAGCATTTCCATTCAAGGCCACAATAATATAGAATCTCATAATTACTATAATCAATGTTATTGAAGAAAGTGACATTGATAATGAGAGATTAAGAGACAAATTGCCAGTAGTTGTCTAGATTGAAAAGACTTACGTGCACCATTTTATAGTATTCATAATAAGTTTATTCCATCAATTATATAAATATATATAGAGTTCACACCTCTAATTGAAAAGGTTTGTTTCTAATCCAAATATATATAAATTTGGTGATATCATTGTTTTTTATTCTAATTACCTCTTATCATATAATGCCTAAAAATAAGATTTGTATGTATGATTTGCTTTGGCATATAGACAATAATGATCTTCTGTCAAATTCTTTTTTCTTGATTGAATAGGTTGTTGTATCTAATTTGTTAGATAAACTCATAATCGAGATATTTTAATTACGCCCACCTCCTATTATTGATACTATCTTGTGAATTGTGAGATAAAAAACATTAATCATTTCGAGCTCTAGTGAAAACTAAAACCATAATACAAACTATTGAAAAATTAAACAATAATTGAATCCAATGAGATATTTAGTTTCCAAGTCAGTTTTCTAAGATAAAAAGGCGGGTTTTCCTCTTAGTGTGACAAATTGCCACGACACAAACTAGAGGCCCATGGTCGGTAACACAAACTAATTTGGTGCTACTAGCAAACTCATTGAATTCACGGTGTGTTTTTAAAGTGCTCACTTCTAAAATTTGAGGTATATAATTATTATTTTTCAAAACAAGTAAATCAATTTTAACCCACGACGATTCGATAATGACACAAAAAAAGATTCTATTCTCAACTCTTTAAAAGCTATAAGATAAGCGGACGAATTTTTCATTGACGTGACCCAAATTTCCTTTCTATAAAAAAAAAATTCATCTTCAATTCCTCCTCTTTAAAATTTGTCATTTCTCCCATTTTGAATTCTTCTATTTCACACTTATACTACTTTTTCAAGCCCACCATACACAATCATTATTCACCTAAGCATAGATCGAAAAACGAGTCAATGAAGAATGGATTACATTACATATACATGGCATAGGTCGACATACAGCGGAGGAGCGACCTATTGCTCACGGGTTCATCCGAACCCCTTTCGTGGGAAAATTATACTATTAATACATAATAAAAATAATTTTTATGTATCGAACACCTTTCGACAAATTCATTTGTCTACCTCTTCAAATTCTGAACTTCTAAATTAAAATTTACAAACGACAACAGAAGCCTCCACAAGGCTATTGGGGAGATCGCTATCAAAAGTCACTTAGAAGTGTGGCAGGACGTTTAAGCTCTTTGATAATGTCGAATCTTTTAGTGGAGAGCATTGTTAAAGTATCTATCATGTGCAAGTTCGAATTAATGATGAACTCTCGAATACTGAATGGTTAAATAAAAAATAAGTACAAAATTAGTTTCGTATGTTTTGTTGGTTTCATTGATAAAGTAATAATGAAACAACAACCTAGATAAATCTCACCAAACACACTGTTTTCACCCCACAGTGTATGTACCCTTATGATTTGCTATTGGACCATTAAGACAAAAACCCCTAATTGATGTTGAAAGTGACACATGATACATTTCACACTTTCTCATATAAATATTACCAAGCCACTGTAAAAAAAAAAGTACTAATGCACTAAAATAAAGGCCTACTTAACAAATAAATATATAAATAAAGAAATTCACTTCTTCAACATATAAGTACACTTTTTCTAAAGGACTCGTTATGTTTACACTTACTTTTTACCTCATCACAGATTTGAAATAAAAATAAAATTTCCAGAGAAAGTTAGAGGCAAAGTTGCAGCTTTCAGTTACTTTAGGGTAACTAACCCCACAAAATTTCAGTCTTTTTTCTTTTCTTCTTCTTCTTCTTCTTCTTCTTCTTCTTTGGGTTTTGGGTCAATCTGGACAGTAATATTTTCTTTTTTTAAACCTTGAGAGGAGAGTAAATAGTAAATATTTGGAATTTAAAGAGGCCAAAAGAGGTAAATTAAGGGGAACAGAAAGAAATGAAGATTAACATTTAAGTGCAGAGTAATTTGAGTACAAAATTTTCAGGAGTGTACTCTGACCAATAATAAGTTTGTTTCTTCTTTTAGCCCCTAGCTATAGGTTTGAATATTTCTGACAATTGTGTAATAATCAATTACTTTAGTTTGTTTTTTTAAAAAAAAAAACTCCTTTTGGGGGGAAAAAATAAAATATTGGTGATGTCATTTTATTAATTGGAAAAGGATTGAAGAGAAAATGGAAGGTCACAATCAATTAACTTCTTTGCATATGAGAAAGCAGACAAAAATTAGTGTCTGTAAACAGTAAATCCACAGTGAGCATTGTCTTTGCATAGCAAGCATAACAGTGAACAGTTTTCACTAAATTAGGAATAACAGTCACCAATTTTGGAATTTATATCTGTTCCCAATTTAATGTTAAAAGATTATTTTTTTTCAACCAAAAGAATTTTATTCATCTTCCAAAACAAATAATTACAGCTGATTTGAGGTAGACGTGTAACCCAAGTCTTCCCTATAGATGGAAGATGGGATGATCTACTTACTACAGTTGAGATGATGAGGTAAATGTCTATGATAGAATTTAATGTTAAAGACGTTTGATTCCATACGTAATTGAAATATTGACTTGTTGTATAATTAGGAGTTAGGACCACTAAAGTTTGAGGTGAAATGGTAAATAGTACTTATTTATGTTTAATTAGATTTTTTTGAGTTTAAGTTTAAATATAGTCGGTAGAAAACATTTTATTTGAAAAAAAAACTTTTTTTATGTAAATTTGAATTAATTGAACCTTAACAGGAACATGGAACCATGGTTGAGAAATCACAAAAAGTTGACGGAAGAAAACATTTAATTTAAATGGTTCTCTACACAAGTATACTCAAAAAGATTATTCTGAAAATAGTTTTTTTTTTCTAAAAACAAGTTTTACGAATTAAAACTAAAATCAAGCGCCTGGGGATCCTCAAAAGTTGATTTATAGAGGTTGATGTACAGAAGCTTTACAACTAATACCAAGTCAATTTAGCTCTTTTAAAAAAAAATTATTATGCATTTGTATAATGATAAAATTAGATACCATGAGAAGTATGGTGTTCCAAAATGAGTGGGTAGTTCAAGGACAAAATGATCAACACGAAATATGATGGGATAATTAAAATTCTTTCAAACTTATTCAAAAATTTCAAAATTGAACATCTGAAAATAACAAAAAAATCACGTTATCAAATATCAACCATGCTTTCCAAAAGTGGACCTTCCAATTTACCTATTTTGATTTAATCAAATTCTAATAAAAATATTGAATACAAAATGAAAAATGGAAAAAGAAAAGTGGGACAAAATGGGAACAAAAAGAAAGACATCTATAAAGCAGATGCTCCAAATCTAAAAACCTGGAAGTATCATTTGCCAGAAAGGAAGAATGAAGCAAGCTAATTGTCTTCCTTTTTCTTAAGACAATTAAAAAAACATTATATACAGATTGTTTTAGTTTTGATTACTTATATTATTTTTTAGTTTACTTTTTAAGTCATTCATTCAGGAATACTATAAACAGTATATCTGTATATGTCGTTTGTTAACATGGTAGTGCAAAAAAAAAAACTCAGGGCGTGGAAATTTAAACTTTTTAATCTTATATTGATGGGATTAGAGATTATAATCTCGGGATAAATATTGAAATTATTTATATCATGCTTGATATAAATTTTGATTCGACTTAGTAATTCAGAATTGTTTATATGTACCACTAGGGGCGGAGCCACATGGTGGCTAGGGAGTTCATCCGAATTTGTCACGCCCCGGAAGGGTATTCTAAACGTGGACGGCACTCGAAAATCATTATTGACCTTTAAGTTAACCATTTGGTCCAATCACACTTTCATTCAATCACATTCTATCAGCGTAAGACTCAACTTCCAATAATACTATTTATAAATAAGGCCAAAGGCCAACCACATATCCAATCAACAACTAGTAAGAGTGAAACTAGTCAAAATGAAACAATCAACATCATCCACACTCTAGTCCATGAAGCCTCTATCAACAATCTAAGAGGTGTCAATGACAGGTTCATGTCTACCACAAATCAAATAAAGGAAAGCTAACTCAAGCTGAAAAGATAACTACGGTATCCTCCAGAAACAGGGAGGACTCACCAACTACGGTATCCTCATGAAACGATGCAGGACAAATGACGTCAGTACGTGAAATGTACGAGTATGTAAAATGGAGGAATGAAACATGCATCAGGGTAGGATCAATCAACTCAAAATCTCAACTTAGAAGAAGGAACAATTAAATCAAGATGTCCTAAGTCTAAATAAGAATATGATTTTGACAAGACCAATCATTTACAACCCAATTAAATCCATTCTAATCCGACTCAGAGTACTATCAAGACTTATATGGGAGTTTTTCTTATCCGACAACTATCACTTATGAGCCAGTGATAGTACAACAAGCCGACGTTGTTGCCATGTCCGTTCATACCTTGACAGGGTAGGAACGAATCAACAAACATGGATCTGTAACCAATTAAGTCCTATCATGTCAGGACAGTAATTTAGGAAACATCCGATTTTAACGATTCAACCCTCTCCTGCGTTTGGTGACGTAGTTATTGAGTTCGAGTTATTACTTATCCTTACCCAATTCGGTGCTCGATACTCCTCCCAAGAGACAATGCTAATAAAACTCTATCCAATCAGTTCAATCTAATCATATCGACAAGTCTCCTTTGGACCCTTATCAATTCTATCACAATCAAACCTCTTGACCGATCGTACTATCCAATCAATCGCAATCACATTTTTTCAAAAGTAATTTAGGTATGCATTTATGACAAAAATTAATCCTATCCAATCATTTCTCCATTCATTTAACCAATCTTTTGGAGCTAAATCGTGACTCATCAACACTCCAAATAAACAATTAAGGATACTCAAAATATTTACGTTTATAACAAAAATATATATAACAACTCATACCAATCAACTCTTAGACCCAACCATAGTATAAAAATATTGTAATATAAGAATCAATTCGGGTGCATGGGGGTGAAGATAGGAAGCATTTATCAATTTCTCAACTTATCAACATCAACATAACAACATCAAGTTAGTAGATGTAAAAAACTCAGTAGGACATAGATTTATCAAGAAAACCCAATTTCTATAAACATTCAACTCAAAGAAGATGTAGGACACATGGGTGAATTCAATCCATGTTATTGACAGCCTTACATACTTTAGAGTAGAACTTGAAGAAAACTTGATGTTAGGTCCTAAATGGAGAGCTTGAATCCTTGAGTTTGAGAGCAATTTTGTTGGAGATGATTTAAGAGAGAAGAGAAGGAAGTTTGGGGGTTTTGAGGAGGCTAAAGACTAAAAAAAATCCCTAAAAACGCGTCCAAGATCGTATGTATATAATAGGGAATGGTCCAAGTTGCCCTTACTAAAATTTGGAAAAACTGGCCAAGTCTGCGCTAGGTCTGCGTCGCGGACTTGGCGCGCGCCTCTCTGGTCAACAGGGCATAACTTTTTACTACGAACTCCAAAAAATGCAATCTTGGTGGAGTTGGAAAGAAGACTCAAAGACCTTTAATTTGATAGGTCATTATCCACCCAATTTGTTATACTCTACTAGATATGATCGTTTAAAGTTGATCCTTATACGAACTCATATGAAAACTTAGCCGATAGAAATTCTTTGGACTCGACTTGGTGTTAGAGATCCCTTATGACCCTAAAACACATCTAATACTCCTTAAATACTTATTAATTGATCCTATCTCATATATACAATTTGAAGTCTTCGAGTTCAAGCCTATACACCTACAAAGAATGGTTCAAATCTTAGAATAGAGATTTTCAAGGTGTAACATAATCTCTCGGCTAGTTCGTATGTCTATTTCTTCAAATTTTAAAAAATTCTAGCTCCGCCACTATGTACCATCATACTCGATGATGGACAATAATACTAGAATATTATTCACGAGATATAATATCAAAATGACACATTTATCCTTCTTCAAAAAATTTCTCCCATAATTTTTAACAAAAATAATATTAAAAACACAAGTAATATGTATTCCAATTTAAATAAAACACCTGTCTAATATTATATCATGTATATTTTATTTATAATTATTAAGTCGTCTTATTATAATCACGGTATACTTTGTACCCAACCCTAAAAATACTATAATCGGATTAAAATGATTGAGGATGAGGATGTGGGTTGTGTGGTTTTTATGCTTAGTTTATATTATCTTTTATTTAATTTAATGGTAGATATACGACTGGGTCCAGATGGGACTTGTCTGGTTGATTATTATTATAAACTTTTTAAATATTTGTTGGCTTTTTTGAAAATATTTTCTTACGGTCAAGATGGTATGACTAGAGCCGTGAATTAAAGACTTTTAGTAGGTATAGAATTAGGAGTAATACCAATCAAATCAAAAAAATATTTACACCAATTTAACGAATTACTTAATTTTACATTCACACTTAAAAGTAAAAATATTGAATTATTCATCAAGTAATTAATAAAAAGTAATACTATACAAGAAATTTGTCCATCCATGAAGAATTGACAATAGTAGTTTTGTGAAGATAATTTTCTAAATCAACATGTTATGAATTAAAATCATATAATATGGAATAAGTCCATAAAAATGACTTTACAAAAGGTAATTTGTCAACATTATATTTTTGATTTTTTTCAAAATCTTCTTTTTGTCCTTTCCTCCGGGTGAGCACTTTGTGAACACTAGGTAAACCTCCATTAACTACTAGCCTACAAACTACAATAACATGCTCAATTCATAAGACGAGTGGGGATTAATCCCGAGTCATTCTTGTGAATAATCACCTTCCAAACCAACTGAATCATTCCGAAGAAAAATATTTTTCAAAAGTAGAAATTGTCATTATTTGAAATTTCAAAGTAGTTGAAAATCCCATTATAAAAATAACTAATATATTTTTGAACTTTGAAAAAATTCATTCATTCTGAAATTTGGACTGTCTAACAATTCATTTATATTGGACAAAAGAAAGCATATTGCTATTGGTGTTTGTTTGTACTGTCTTTTTGTCCAAAGTACAGTTAATTTTTAAGAAGATTTTTCGGGAAAAAAATCCAAATAAATAAATAACTATACAAATGTTAAATAAAAAAATATCAAGTAAGAAGCAGTGTGGGGTTAGGTTGGTATGAGTTGTCCTACTGCATTTGATGCTTTATCTGATGCACCCCTCACCCCCCCTCCCTACCCAACAACAAACACAAACAACACAGTTGATGTCTATCTGCTACTCTGAACAATATTTATACACGTTTAATGGTGTTTTAATCTTGGAACATCTGCACCATACAGTTAATCTCTCTGTCTTAATTAGTTTTGGGTTAGGCAAATGAAGAAAATAATGCTATACTAATACACCCATAATTAAACATGGTGGCATCTATTGGCAATGTAACACCTGTTACCAATTGCTATGATTATGTTATGCTTAAATCATGAGGTTAAAAAAAAACCTAAAGTAATTATGAAACATGGCATACATACTTTACACTCAGTTTCATACACTTACTATTTGTTTCTTAAAGTTTGTGTACGATCTAAACAAACACATATGATAATCATTAACCATAGTTATATTCACTTAAATCATTTTCATCTCCTCTATTAAGAGTCTCAAGGGAGTAACTAAACCGGTAAAAATAAAATTAGGAAAAAACAAATAAATATTTTTGAATTAAATTTCGCGAATTATCAATATTACTAAAATTGAGAGTAAATAAAGTAATAATAGTTCGTATGTAAATGATGCAACCACAATTATGGAAATTCAAACTTGGCAAAAAGGATACCATTGCCGTTGTCTATCAAATTATAACTCGTTTGGATAATTACAGTTTAAAAGAATGTTACGAACCCGTTAAAATTTTTGGATTTGGCAAATTTTATCTATTTTGATGTTAGTTAAACTGTAAAAAGTGAATTAAATCAACATCAACATAACATAACCCACCCCCCTATTGCTTGTTAGAAATAATGTAGTATGTAATTAATTATCGTAAGTAGATTAATTTGTGAGTATGTAAAAATCCTATGGTCATTTGTATTTTGTTAAGCATTTTTCATGCCCATGGTAAAATAATTTCTGGTGGGCACCTAACTACGTGGAGGATAATGACGACAATCTTTGTCTCAATTTTCTAACAAATTTTTTATTGTCCTAAACATTAAGATTAACAGACACAGAATAGTACTACTGCTTATATTATGAGAATTATGTGTGTCTAAATTACAGAAACACGATATTTATAGCCCATCACCTTAAAATGCATGCAATTGTTAAAAAAAATAAATAAATTTACTTTCATGCCTTCACCATGAAAGTATTTCACAATATCCTTTAAAACACTAGAGAACTTCTTTTTATTATAATATTAATTTAGGTCAGCTTAATTTTATATTTATCTATTAGATATTAAAATTTAGTTAAAGTAATTTTTGAATAACCTCGATGAAAATCATGTCTGCAATGGTCACAAAAATAGTAGATACTTTAAAAGATAAAAACGCGCAAAAAAACTACTCATTACTTATTATAACAAGTTAAAATATAATGATAATAATTATGAAAAAAAAAAAAATTCTTTTCATCCAACCAATTTTTTTATTAATTTTTTTAAAAAAAAAACATTTTATGAACAATACTTCCAACCCCACCTCCCCTACCCATTCCCATCACCTTTATCAAACTCCAGAATTCTTCTTTCTCCCATTCAGGTCCTCATCCACTTCTCTCTCTGTTTCTCACTGGGAAGAAAACAATAGTCAATCAGAGAAGAACCTCATGAACCCCACAAAAACTCTTACATCAACTTAGCCCCTACCCGCCCTTTGTGAAACACTTCTCTATCTCTGTTTTTCTATTACTTGGCAAATTAAAGATTTTATTTTAAAAAGAATTTTTCTTGTGTTTCTCTCTCTTCCCCACCTTCCTCTCTTTCTTTTTTAAGTTTGGAAGAAGAGACTAGGGGGGAAGAGATGAAGATGGGGTTGAGAAGTTAGAAAACAAAGAAGAAGAAAAAAAATAAATATCAGTTTTCTTGAACCCACCAACAAAATTCTTGATTACCCCACCCACCCCCACATTCCAACCCAGGTCCAGGCCACCACACACTCTCTCTCTGTCTCTCTCTCCCCTAAAAAAAACCCCAAAATATGGAACTCACTGATTTACAAAACAACAATACAAATAGTAATAGTAAACAACAAAGTACCACCAATAATACCACCCCTTCTCCACCTCTACACCACCACCAGCAACATCCGTACCAGCTACTCTCCCAGCACCACCACCACCAGCAGCTTCAACAACAACAACAGCAACATGGGAGATCATCAGTTCCTTTTATGACCTCTATTTCTATCCAACCTTCTGTACCAGCTGGGCTTACTAATTCTGCAAGTCCTACTGCTGCTAGTGCTTCTCCGTCTACTTCATCTCCTACTCCACCGCAGCAGCAGCCACCTCACCAAGTCGATGCTTCTCTCGCAATTGCCACTAGATCCGACTCCTTAATTGACCCAAATAAGAAATCTCAGCTGCTGGCAATACAACAAACACAACTTGTGCAACAACAGCCGCAGCAACCACCGCCTAAGCGACAAACAAAGGATCGGCACACCAAAGTTGACGGCCGAGGGCGCCGCATCCGAATGCCAGCAGCCTGTGCAGCTAGGGTTTTCCAATTGACCCGAGAATTAGGCCATAAGTCCGATGGGGAAACTATTGAATGGCTCTTACAGCAAGCCGAGCCAGCCATCATCGCTGCCACTGGCACCGGCACAATCCCGGCTAACTTTTCAACTCTGAACATATCCCTCCGTAGCAGCGGCTCCACTTTCTCAGCTCCTCCTTCTAAATCTGCTCCGCATTCTTTTCATAGCGCTTTAGCTCTAGCCGCTGCTCACCATACCCCTCATCCTTTTGAAGAAGGATTCTCGCACATGCTAGGGTTTCATCATAATGCTCATCTCCTGACGCAAAATCCAATCGCAGAATCAATACCCGGAGTTGGAGGTGGAGGTGGTGGTAGCAGCGGCGATGGTGGTGGTGGAGGTGGAAGTGGACAAGAGGGGGCGGATAATTACCTTCGGAAAAGATACCGAGAGGATTTGTTCAAAGAGGAAGGTTCAAGTAATCCACCAGGAGAAGCTTCTGGAGGATCTGGTTCACCTTCGAATAAGCAATTCAAGGGAAATTCATCCCAATTGCCTAATAAGCCTAATTCCCAAGAAGGTGGTGTAGCTGGACCATCGTCTAATATGCTTCGGCATACTAATATGATGCAAGCTACTGGCTTATGGGCGGTGGCACCACCGCCCAGCAGCGGAACGACTGGCAGTCCCTTCTGGATGTTGCCGGTCACAGCTAGTGGGAGTGGACAGACTATGTCCGCTCCCATGGCAAGTACATCAGGAACTACAACACTGGAGTCTCAAATGTGGCCTTTCCCTATGGGAAGCTCAAACACTATTCAAGCGCCATTACATTTCATGCCTAGGTTTAATATCCCACCAAATCTCGAATTTCAAAGTGGGAGAGGAAACCCATTACAACTAGGCTCAATGCTAATGCAGCAGCAACAACCATCTCAACATCTTGGGTTGGGAATGTCTGAAACCAATTTGGGCATGCTAGCCGCCCTTAATGCGTATTCAAGAGGTGGTTTGAATATGAATTCAGACCATCAACAAAGTCACTCATTGGATCATCACCAGCAGCAGCAACAACAACAACAGCAGCATCATCAACCTCAACCTACAGATAGCGAAGAAGATGATCCAAACAACTCTCAGTAAAATCTATAATATTGGTCAGTTCTTTTTAGTATATGCATTTACAAATGCTTATTTTCTTGATAATTTAATTCAACAATGAGATTTAATTTGTTATATTGGTTGTGCAGGATTTAAATTACTAAAGTGTGATGGAATGAGAGTGCTCGAAAGATTCATTTCATGGAAGACAGACAGAGAGGTATATGTTAGTTGTCATTTGGTTTTGTCTGTCATTATTACCTTTTATTTTTTGTTTGTTTTGGAGAACCTTTTGCTAGAGAGTTGTGAAGGATTTGAATTGTATTTTGTTAGTTTTGGTCCTTTGGGACATTAGCTAGGAGTGAAGAGAGAGAGAGAGAGATTTGTATAGGAGGATTATATATTTTGCTGTTGTGTGTATGAAAAAAAATGCAAAAAAAAAACAGTTTCAAGAAAAGAAAAATTACCAAGTACTACTATTACTATAGTATCCAAATATATTGTTTTTATAAAAAATTATATAAAGACCATTTTTCTCAAAGTTACTGACAATGGATAGTAAGACTGGAAAAGCCCTTTTCCATGGTCTCGTTTTTTCCCCACGGTGAAAGATGAGGAATTATAGCAGCTTTTCTTTTTAATTTTCTTCACTCCTCTTTTATTTTTCTTCCCCAATTTAAAATTTTTTTAAAAAATGAAAGAAACAGAAACTTTTTCTTGAAGGGGAATGCATAAGCCAGGAGCATGCATGTTGTTGTATTTATGGTACTAAATACCTTTTTTTGCTTTCAATAATTTCATTTTATTCTTTAACGTGTCCCCATGTGACTTCTCTACACATTTCTGGATAGAAATTTTAACAATGAAAAATGTAGTGTAAGTATTTTTGGAAACAAACCATATCTCCAGGCTACTGTTTTAGAGAGTGACATTATATTAAGGGATCTTTTGTTGGCACTTCGAGAAGACGGAATAAATTTTAACTTATATAAACACTCCACATAGTATCGTGTTTTAATCGACGGTAACAAATTATTTACTACATTTTATATGTTAGTAAAGATAAACTCTTTTGATCTCTATGTTCTGTTCATACGTTCTTAGAGTGACATTTTGCAATTTGACTTGCACAGTCAATTCATGAAGACTTTCTTGTTTTCATTGCATAGTGATTTTCTTGCATTAAATTATTAGGGGCGAGGGTAGGTTTGCCATTTTCTACCATTTTTTTTTAAGCACATCTGGCAGCAACATTTTGTCGTTAATTAGTGATTTGTTGGTACTAATAAATCATTTTTTCATGTAAACCCAAATGTCATTCTGACATTTTATTACACCTCTGGCAAAAAAGAACAAATATTGTTTTCAAGATTTTGTTTTGTAAATTATAGTAGTGGGTCACATGTGACTAGCAAGAATTTTATACGACTGAAAATTTATTTCCCTTCTGTCTTTGTTTTCTAATTTTGAAACTTTTATTTTAATGTACTCTGGCACTATTTATTTTTTATTTTAATATATGATCATACTTCTCTATATATAATAATATTTTGTTTTAATGCTTAATCTATTTTTGAAATCGACTTTTTTTTGGTATTATAGTATATGTTTTTTATAATAATATTATACTATAGAAATTTAAATATATTTGAAAAACTGATATCGTTATACAGAGGCTCGACTGTAGTACAATATTTCTTAGCATTGGATTCTCTTTTGGTGGCTTTGTTATTTATTCGTAATAATAATTACAGAATTCTCAGTCTCGTCCGTTGAGATAATTTTCTTTTAGTTTTTTTTTATCGGAAATATTATAAGATCGGATATATAGTATTATTTAAGATACAAACTAGGTCTATGATAAAACTTAGCTTTAATCAATTATTTACAAGTAATTATATTATTTTACTTTATAGGGGGGAAAAAGCCCAGAAATGTGCTTTGGGATGTGAAAACAATTCGGTGAGAATACACAGATTGCACATGTCTGTCTGAAAGGCTGAGCAGTCACTACGCACCACTAAATTATTTTACCTTTTCTATTTAACTACTATTAGTATAATATTATATACTCAATGTTCAGGCTAATTTGAATTCGTAAGATGCAAGTCTATAAAAATTTCTTCATTTTTAAATCTTAAATGTCAAAAGATTTATAAGGGAAGGATTACTATACGAGAAGACCACACATTGTTCGGTATTAAATGCTCCACTATCACTGTTCGACTTTGACACTATATTAAATGAATCTCGACTATAACTTAATTTCAAAAATTAGTTCACGATGAAAGAATTGTCCAAAATCATATAAGTAGACCACTAATTTCATTAATCGTGTGGAATTTTATTTATCAAATTTACTTCTAATGCTACAATTAGGGGTGGAACCACTTTGAGTACGGGGGTTCATTCGAATCCTCTTTGGCGAAAAATTATATTATTTATATATGATTAAAATAATTTTTTATGTATACCTTCTTCAAGTGTGTCTATTTTTTAGATTTTGAATCCTTAATGCAAATTTTAGCTCGGCTGAATTAAGTGTATTATATAACTTATTGTTAAGAAAGAGTAATTGCGCTAGTTTGAAAAGTAATGCTAGTTGAGTTTCCATTATTCCGTGATTTTCGCAACAAAAGAGTGAACCTTTTGGACTTGCAATCAATTTTGTATAATTATTATTATTATTATTATTATTATTATTATTTCGGCAGGAAAACAAGCTTTTACGCTATCCCCATGGTTTACTATATTATAATTTTTGTTGACAACCAATAATATATGGAATTGGGCGATTGACTTACTTAGGTGGTAGCTTTAGAACTCATTTGCTTGATAATTGATTTTTTGTTGATTAAAAAATTATATAATTATAAATTTTATATATCCATATTGAATAAAAAATAATATATATGTCATACGCTGTCGAGTGTATTTAGCACTAATATAAATTTAAATTAATAGAATCAATAGATTTTTGAATACTACTATCATATGCCTAAAAAAGGAAAATGTTGTTGCATTGTCATTTACGTCATACGTTGTGTTGGTGTTGACCTAAATTGAATGGCACTCAGCTTATTATATATTGATATTAGGAAAAAAAATATATCTTAAGAGTTACATTGCGGAGGCTGCTGTTTTGACGAAATGACTGGAGGACCACATTTCACAACTTTCTTCTCTCCCCTATTTGTTTTTTTTTTATTTCTCATTCATTCGATAATGAAGCCGGTGAAATTCCAATTAAATTCGAATCACGCACGCATTGTCAATTTGAGTGGCTCTTCTAATAGGATTTTTTTTCATTTTTAGGACTCAAACCTGAGACTTGTGGCTAAGAGGTGAAGCAGTTCTACTACTGCACCATAACCCATATTGGTCTCTCCCCTCTTTGTACAATTTGTTGTTTTGTTTTTGTTGGTTTTATTTTTCCCGAATTTTGCATTTGTTTTGGGGTTTGATTTGTATATTTATTTGGATTTATGTCGGAATTTGGTGAATAAAATATTTACAGGACTCAAACATTAAAACTTCTTATTAAAAAAATGGAGATATTTACTTTTCCGGTACATTTTTTTTGATGAAATCTGGAGTTTGGGTATTGTTTATTAGATGTAGTAGAGAATACTATTTTATTTTAGTTGTTTTTTACTAAGTGGATGAACGGTGTTGTCAAATGGTCACGGATGAAACAGTAATACTACTAGCCAACAAAATACAATATATATGTAGTAATACATGTGTTTGTATGTGTGAGTGTATATGAATGATCGAAGAAATAAAAAACACTTCAAATATCCTTATTGTTTAAGTTTCATATCTAAATTATTAAATGTGCGAATACGTTTATTGAAATGCATCTAATTATTTCAACTATCAGTTGTTCACTTTTTTTTAACCTAAAATTTCATCACAGTTCAGGTAGAAAAAAAGTGAACAACGAATAGTTAAGGTGTGTTTCGATAAGTATTTGATGATAATCAAGATAGAAAATTAAACTTACATATTTAATAATTTAGATATAAAACTCAAAAAATTAAAATATTTTAGATATGTTTTTGATACTTTAAACTCGAAATAAATATATTCCATATACTCTTGAGAAATTTGGAGTTATTGTTATGGATTTGTTTCTTCTCCCACGGTCTTAACGTGCACCCACTAAATGTACATTTTTTTCAGTACATCCTCCTCTTTTCTTGCATTGATTCTTTGCAGGACATCATCAATCCCTCTTACCTATAAAATATGTATCCACGTAAAAATAAAAAAATTACTCAGTAAATTTGGTTGTTTATAACCAAGTACACTAATTTGTCTTAAACGAAAAGGACAACATACACTAATTAATCATGATTAGGTATTGAAAATAATTCAACATCCATATTTTCGCAGTCTTTGGAAGGTTAATTCTTCGGAAATGAGTTTATTTTGGACCGAAGAAAAAGTAATAAAAATTCACTATTTTTTTTTTATGGAAGATAGTATATGATATTTTCTCTTTTTATTTTTATTTGTCACGTTTCATTTTACGAGAATCAAAATAACTAATCTTCGAAGCTAAATTAAATTAGATTAATTCAATATGTTAAATTTAAATATTTAAAAAATATATATAAAAAAATATAAATTACAATCTTTATTATATTAATAAAAAGTAAAATGACCAAGATGTATTTGCCAATACCCACATATTTATGAGCTCAACACACTTAATGGAAAGTAAAATTTCCGCAATCTTTGGAGGCATGGAAATCCCTTTTCCAACTGTAAAGACCATAAGAGCAATTTTCTAGAAAAATATTGACTAGCCAGCAAAAAAGCAGGGCTGGAAAAAGTAAAATAAAAAAATATATAAAAAAAGTGGGAAACTCAAATTTCAAAAGTTTTATGATACTCCATCAATCCACATCATGACATAGATATTTCTATTTTATACCTCAATTTTCCATACAAATTTTCAAAGTCTTGCTTTTGATTTTGGCTCAATCTTATTACTATTAGTAATATTCTCTTTCTATCTGCCAACAGCAAAATGTATTATTCACATTGTTAGTCTTGTTCCACAAGTTTTAACTTGTTACTCACAATAATTATTTTTTGTACTCAAACAAGAAATTAACTTTATTAAGACAATGACACTTTAACTTTCTTAACATACGATGAAAAACTAAAATATTTTAATAAATCATGACACGACCAATTGATTCGGTTAAATTAGTTGCCTACAATTAAATGTAACTAATGATATAAGATACCCCTTAATAAATGAGGGGTTAAAATTTCACACTCATAATTTTTTTTACTTGATACATAACCAATTCCTTAAACTTGTTAGGACAATTTATTTAGGCATTCAAATTAAATTTTATTTAATTAAATATTTTAACTTCTAATAAAGTGTTCCAATGCACTTTTGGTTCAAAATTTGGAATAAATAATGTGTGTCTTCTTATTTATCTATTAGATAGTTAACTTAATCTTATAAAATATGTCATTTTTTTTAATTATATGCATTCGCTTTGCATATAATTAAAAGAGATGACACATTTATGTGGTTAACTTAACTATCTAATAGAAGAAAGAAAACTCATGCAAACGGTTTCTAAAAAAATTGAATCGAAAGTGTCACACTGAAACTTTATTAGGAGTAGAGGACCAGAGGTTTTCAATTGAAACATGATATAGTTTAAATGTCTTAATGAAATATCGTGACAAAATTAAATGCCTATTGTTTTTTAAGTAAATTAATTTTTTCTATCATATGTACATGCATAAGCTTTAACTATTCAACGAGAATCTAAATTCAGCCGGGCCCTATTATAATGGTATTACATGCTCGGAGTACATAATGCTATTTAGGAATAAGTAGTTCCAAGACGTGAATAATGTTAAATCAGCAATACATACTAATCGAAAATACATGTAGAGAAAGCTAAGATTTATGTTTATTAATGAAAGCTCAGCTGTTTCAAGACTTGGCATTAAGATGAGTGTCTAATTCCTGAGTAAGACATAATCTGTATAAACCTATGTATATTAGTATATATAATTTATGTATATAGATTAGAAAAATTAAAGAATATTAAATTTGCTTGTTTATTTGCATAAGCTAATAGCACCACTATATAACAAACAAATCTAGAACATTAAAAAGACAAATTTGAGGTACCCATCCCATTACCTATTTGGTAAAGCTAAGGCAACAATTTTGTCAGCTTGTAAGGTCAATTGAAGGCAAAACAAACTACAGGCAACAACAGTAATTATAAGGATTCTTTTACCCACTAGCTAGCCAACAACAGCAACAACTGTGGAAAAAGTATAGCCATCATCCAGTAGCTCACTTGCGTTAGGAAACAACTATATATCTAGGACACAATGATTTAATTGAAAAACATTATGGCACATTAACATTTGTAAGATAGATAATCTTTGACGGATCGACTAAAATTTTCGCTAAGGAAAATTAAAATATAAATAAGTAAACACATGAAGTAGCTGGCAAGTGAATTCAATATATAGCATATATATACTCTCTTTTTTTTTTATTAAAAAAAAACATTTTTTAACTAATCTACACAATATAATATTCCGACGAAAACAAAGGTGGTTCCATACAATTTCATAAACTACTGATATTCTTGACTCTTGAAGCAGAAAATTTGTCGAAAGGGATAAGTGATTGGGGAAGGCCCGACCATAAGGGTCTATTGTACGCAGCATTATCTTGCATTTCTGCCAGAAACTGTTTCCAAGGCTTGAACTCGTGACCTCCTGGTCACATGACAGCAACTTTACCAGTTCAAGGCTAGGGATAAGTGATTGTATGATTAAAAAAATGATTCACCCCAAAGAACTAGGCTATTAAGTTTGAACAAACCTCTGCTGATCATAACTCTGCTCAAGGTAAACAAAACAACCAAATAAAAGGTAATATTTCCCTCAACCTAAGGTGCCGATAGGATTTGCAATAACTTTCTAATAAATAATTTTCTTACTTACTTTATATGTAGATATAATATATACAAGGGTTATAGCATGCTGGGGTCTTTTAGTTATTGATTAATTTTAATTTTAGTCCTTTTTATATATGACTAAGCATATTTATTCTTTAATAATTTGAAATATGCACTTTTGATCCCTTTGTTTAAGAATATTCACAATTTTTCAGGATTATTACTGAATGTTACTTCATATACGAGGGTAGTGTACTTTTATATAATAGTTCAATATAATATATTTTAAAAATAAGGACTATTATTTATGGATAGGGGTAGCAATTAGGCGGGTTGAGTCAATTTTGGACGGATAATAATGGATTAAAATAATAAGGGTCAAGACCTAACTCAATTCAAATTAGATTGGGTCAAAACGGGTTCAGTCAAATTGAGTTAGGAAATAAGTTATATAACGGATTAAGACCCAACTCAATCTAATTTTTACTAAGCTTAATTATTTTATTTGTTCTTTTAAACTATTTTAGTACCTAATAAAATTAATTTTTCTTTATTATGGCTATATATGACATATCAAATTGAAAAAAAAAAATCAAAAATATTTTAACAATATTTTTCATAAGTCAATTTGAGTTACATATCAATCTCATTTTTAATGAATTGAAATGGATTGAGCTAATAAATGAACGGGTCAATAACCGACCCAAATTTAAACGGACAAGTTGGATTTGATTTTGTGAGTACTATTTATGGAGTACTTTGCTTGTTGCAAAGCCTCATAAACGCCGAAAGGGTTTGTTATGGAAAATTTAAACACTCTTTTTGAATGTATATTTTTTCCAACTAAACACCAGCTTAAGACTCCTAATGGACATAAAAAAAAAATACATGCAATTTGCATGGTTTTCCTTTAAATTGGTTGTTGATCGCTAAACATGAGTTTTATAAGAATGTGGACCATAACTTATGAATATAATGATATGAAAAATATAAATTTATGTCACACTTTGTCTCGAGGTCAAAAATGAAAGATGAACACAAAACAGGCCCAAAGGGCAAGTGGCCCATCCAGTTTGACTACGGGTAAGTCAAAAAACAAACGGAGCTCCGAATAGAACCTTACATATATATACCCGAAGTCGGCTTCAATTCAACGCATTGAAAGTTGAAACATGAACAAAATTTATTGAAGATCCATTTAGAAAGTAAGAATTCTGGAAAACCCAAGAAGAGATTTAAGGGTTTTTAATGAAGGTTTGAAGATACAAATCATTAAATTAAGAAGAAATGGCACAGGCGAGTAAAGAGCCCTGTAAGAAACAGGCTTGCGATATTCAGGCTTGTCTTTCCAAGAACAATTTCCTTCCTCAAAGGTCTGTTTCCTTGCGATAAATTAAGTTTTGCTGCTCTTTTGGTCTGTTATCTTTTAATTTGACATGTGTTGAAATACACAAACATCAAATGCGGGATCCGCCTTTGCCTTTCAGTTTATTTAAGAGATTAGTATGTTAGTAGAAAATGTAGAGAAGAACCCCCAATTTGCCTTGGACAAGTTATTTAGGGTTTGAATAAAACAGGCCCATATAGGGCAAAATGGATTTAGAAATTATACAAGAGAGATTGTGTATTAGTAATTGTTATATAAATATTTTTGGGGGTTGGAAAAGCAGGCAGAGAAAACTAAGAATTGTTTGATGCTACGGGGAACTAAATTATTGAGAGGTGAAAAGTCTTATTAGTTGCTTTTGGATTGTTGTCACGTCCTAGAGAGAGTTGTTTTTCAAGTAATTTTGTGTGTAATCAATCAGTAAGGTTTCTGTTCAAGTGAATTTGCATACTGTAGCTGAACTGCCACTGTCCTACCAGAATGCAAAATCAAATTATTTTCCTTCACCTGCTGTTCTTTGACAATAATGGTTAGGGGAAGTGTCTGAGGAATATCGTAAACCTACTGGATATTGTGTTCAAAATGAGGAAAAATTTGCTAATAAAAAAACTCTGCTTTTTTATATGAGGTGATGTACAGCATTTAAGTTTAAAAAAGATCTATTTAAACAGTCTTAACCCTAATGTGATGCAAGATTAGTTATTATCTATCCTCTATTTTCTTATTCTCACTGCTCTTTGGTTGCCAACAAAAGAAGGGAATTATCATCAACCATGGAAAAGTGCTAGGTTTGCAGATATGCAATCTTTCACATACATGCTCAGATCGAAGTGTTCTTTCTAGCCACTTCTTGAATTGAATTGAGAGAGTTTGTTTTTTTGATGAAGTAAATAGATTTGTTGAAGCATCACGATTAGCAGAACTACTGAAGTTACAAGAATGATTTTGTTAGCTCCAATACATGACATTTAGACTAGGACTTAGGGAGCTTACCAAATCCAAGTAGATTCATAAGACACCTAGCCCTCAAGGAGTGATTTGAAGTAGTGATGCCATTGAACATCTGTGATTTCTTTTTATCCAGATACACCAAAAAATACTAGCAGACGCCATTCTCCAGATATTCTTTATGGTGAACTGAATTAGGAGACAATAAAGCGATAATGTGGCTATAAGTTCCTAGACTGCAAACTAATTGACAAAACCTGGCAATAGATGTCATTTCTAGTTGCTTCATAGTCTGACTGGAAAAATTTCTAACATTGCTCTACGTCCACTTACTTCTGGTCTTTATTTTTAGAGATACCTATTTATCAGAAGAAAATTGTAGAGAACCTCCGGTTTTCGAGAAATTTTTTATATCCCCTCTTAGGCAGATTTTTTCTTTTTGAGTATTTCAATGAAATGAGTTCAACTAGTGTGGAATATATATTGAGAATTTATATAGCTGACCGACTGCCCCGAACTAGTTTGGAATTAAGTTGTAATAGCTTTAAACTCTTTTTTCAAGATGAGAATCATAGACTTTTTTATTGCCCAGGCAAGGGAATCCATTTGCCTTTGACTCTTATCATTGTGTATTGTACATCTGCGTGGCTGCCTCCATCTGCATTATTATAATTTTAGCTAATAGATCCATAGGCACATTTCATCCCTTAGTATTTCTTTAAAATTTATGTTTAAGTACATGCTTATTTAGTGAGCTAGAGGCAGTAGCTTGTAGATTCCCGAGGACGATTTGGGAAGCTACTAGCTCAACCCATTAGTGTGGAATACTTTTACTGACTATTTCCTATTTTGCCTGTGTTGATAGGTGTGTAAAAGTGATCGAAGCATTGAAATATTGTTGTGAGCAATGTGAATACAAGTCAACACATTGTGCTTCTCTGTCTGGGCTGCTAAAGCAAATACAGAAAAAATAGAGTTCAAGAAATGACTTCAGACCTCAGATAATACAATATCCTGGTTGTTCTCCGTAGCAAAGGGAGCCAAAGTGAGGTCCTCCTCAGAAGATCTCAGAGCCAAATATCTTGTTACTTTATGGACGTTCTTAGTGCAATCAAGAAAGCTGGATCACTGCTCAGTTTTAGAAGTTGAGCATGACATTTGTGGAATTATTTTAGTTTTATGTCATAGGTACCATAGCGTATTGAACCTCAGAAGACAGCGGCATACTTAATTTCATTAGCAAATAAATAGTAGTGATGATGGCCGTGGCGTACTGGAACTTGTAGATTGAACGCATTCTCTCATTTTGACCAGCTTGTATTGATGAACAGAGCAAGATTTTCTCATTCGGCATCATATACTATTTCAGAATTTGAATGTTTGAAATATAGAATTGAGATTTATTTCATTGTTTTAATCCATGAAACGTTGATTTTTTTTTTAAAAAAAATAGTATAATGTACATGCAAACACAATTGTGCAAGTTTGGATATAAGCAGATTTGATGCTAGAGTCGATTTTAGTTCCCTTTTTGTTAACTTGGTACAATAGGTCGAATTTTTTTAAAACTTATTTCAAGCAATCCCAGGGTCTGCGTCCTCATGGTAAAGTCGAGCAGATTGCTGAATAATGAAATACTCTTTGATTTTCCAGAATTCTATTCTTAGCACGCTGCTCTGGGCTCTGAAGTATATTACTAACTGGCAAGAGTGTAATCAACTATAGGCACTACAATTGCATAGTTTCTGCAAATTTCATGGCTATAAGGATTGGTAGAAAAGCTCTTGTTACTCTCACTACATATAACAAAAACAGTCCATAGAATACAATTGGTGTGGTCTCTTCTCGGAAGAAGAAGAAATGAGGGAATTGTGTAACTGAATTTGGGTGGTTAAAATGGTTTCATGGACAAGGGTGAAAAGAAAAGAGAGGAAAAGGGGGGAAAAAAGAAGAGGAATACAAATATCACCCTATGATCTCAAAGAATCTTGCCGCTTCAAAGGAATACCTTCTTGTCCAAAACCATCCTCCTCATCCGTGTGCTTGGGTAGTCGCACAGGTAACATTGGGGGACCTGTATCAGATTCCACAATTTGAGAGCATGTTATTTAGAAACTATCGATGTAGTAAATGTATTGAGTATAAACTTGTGCAAGAATACCAACTTAAAACCCAAAGAGCTTACCATCAACCATGTCTTTGGTTTTGTGAAGAAGAAAAGTCCCAGAAAGAATAGTCACAAACCCACACAATTCTGTTACTATTTGTGTTGGATTTTGCCTATCCCAGTCCTGTTCACACAAGTGAGAAGACGAATAAGGAAATCTGAAGCATATCCCGAGGATTAAATAAGCTTTCTAAATTAAAAAAATGAAAAACAAGTCCACTTGCTCAAGGCCTCAAGCACTAAAATGCATCAGCTGTATTGAATGTCACTAATATTTTGCAACATGCACTACTGAGAGGAGTTACCTTGAACATGATGACACTGGCCAAAATAGTTAAAGAAGTAAACATGACATAGTATATCGGTGAGACAACAGCTGTATTGAATGTGTCGAGCGCCTGCATTGACGAATCACAAAAAGGGAAGGTGAGGAATATCACAGATGACAATAGGGTAAATATCCTTCGCATGTGAAAAAATCAATATCTTCAATTTGGCCTTATTTGGGGGGAAATGGTTGCTTCACGTGTAGGAGCATAGTTGAATCTGATCCTAATGCACTGGCTGATACACCAAACAATCTGAACGTAAACCTTACCAAGCTCTACTCTTATTTTGAGCTAATGTTGATTTTGCATGATTATCCCCCTCGAAAGCAAATACCTGATATGGGCTACAAGTTACTGGTTTCCGGTATATCTCATTCATCCATGTACAAGAAAATGCATATGAATTAAGATGAATAACTATTCTCGAAGGGGTCGTTTAGTTGGTGGATAAGGTATTATTATCCCAGGATAAATTGTGGGATTATCTTATTCCAATAATTGGTACAATTTTTTATTCCGGAATTAGCAATCCCAGAATAATTGTTGTGTTATTTTTACACCATACTATATGTCGGATAACAATTAAGGGATTACCAATCCCGGGATAAAACAATAAAATGACACATTTGCCTTACTATAAAGCTTTTCTCCCAAAGTTCTTAAGAAAGATTACGTTACAATTGTAAATAGAAGTTTATCTCAACTTTTCCAATTTAAACCAAACACATGTTCTATATTATACTCGATATATCTCATTCTTAGTCCAATGAACCTATCATCTAGCAATAAGAGTATATCCATTATATAATCCCGTCATTATTATCTCAGGATAACTTGCTCCAAAACCAAACGATCCCTAAGATTATTGAGGCTCTTTTGTTTTGTCTTTGCGACTTAATTCTTATTATGAATTTTGACATTTGAATTTCATATTACATGTAAAAGTAATTGACTTGCTCATTTTACTATGATATTTTGCTTTTAGCCCAAGCTTCATCATAGAAGTAAGATCGCAATCCAAAGTGAGCATGATCCTAACCTTTATGATCCGCAGTCTTAGATCACAAGACACTCCTAAAGAAGATTAAAAAATACATCTAAACTTGAACTAATACTACCAAAATAAAAATACAGAGTGCATTTTTTACTAAGAAAACAATCATTAAGCATAATGTTGAATAAATCGTGAAATCATAGATTTGCGAAATGATTTGTTGTTAGAGCAGAGAGGTGATATTCTCCTTTATGAAAACAAAACAGATGGCACTTTATTGCTTATATTTATTTCAGCAATGAACCAATAATGTCTAACCCCAACCCCACTTCACCCATATAAAACTATGTTCCAAGAGCAAGTAGGGACTGCAGCATGCAAAAGTACTGGAAGAAATTTGGGGACAAACAAGGAGACAAGAAGAAGGAACAACTCTCACCTTATTTAAGTAATTCATTTGTGTAATAATACAGACAATGACAATCATAGTAAACGCCCAAGTCTGTGGATATATTAACTGATTCATTCCTGATAATGTCAACTTCAAAGCAATGCCAATTGCTTTTACACTCATAACCTGTTATACCACAGCATAAATTTCTATTAGAAAAAAAAAACACGTGTTGAAGTTAAAAAACTCAAAAGCAACATCATTCAGATAGAAATAAATAAGATAGTTACAGTCACATACCGATAAAGAACCTACTAGCGAGCAAACTCCAATATAAAACATAATGTGTGTCTGCCCATATCGTGGAAGATAGTGAAATATGAGAACTAGGGAAGTTGTCATCACCAAAGCGGCATAAAAGAGAAAAGCTGCAGGTGAGCCAAAAGGTGCTCAAGGCCTTAAGCTCTAGGAGATTATATTAAAGAAAACAAAGCAGCTAACATTACCCATATGAAAAAAGAAACTACCTGGCTCAGTAGCAAGATCCCACACTTCTGTCACAGATTCAATCTCACGTTCTTGTGGAGCATGCAACACAATTGTGATGGAACCAACAACACATAAAGCACAACCTAAAATTCCAAACGTATGTAGCCTCTCCCGCAAAATAATATGTGCAAGGACAGCACTGAGATTTACAACATCATCAATACTCAAGATTATAAAAGTCAAAATTTGAACTAGCTATGAAAATTACACAATACCTTATTATAATACTGAGAGCACCAAGAGGAGTCACCAGAATGGCAGGGGCAAATGCATAAGCCGCAAAATTAGCAACCTCTCCAACAATCACTGTTGGAATAGAAGCTAGATGTTAGAAGCATATCTTCAATAGAATTAAGCCAAAGGTTAAAAATATCAAAAGAAGAAAAACATTTGCACGCCAGACAGGATAATGTGCAACATTTTCATAGCTCCACACAATATCTTTAACAAAACATAAAGAACAATGGAAAACAAGGTGCAACAAACACCTAATGAAAACCATACTTTTAACTAAACCTAGCTCCACTAGAAATTAACCAAGTAGATGGGAAGAGGAGTGCACCTTGCAATTAGTTAATCTACACATCATGAGCCATAATGGCACTTCTTATAAATCATTTTCAAAAAAGTTTTGATCGATGAACAAGTACGGAGAAGCCATGAAGCTCCTGCACAAAGGACTGCTATACAAACAACTTCATCTTTATTAATTAAGGTCATGCCTAAAAGGCTAAAACAACCATGAGAACATAAGAAATAAAATGGTAACCAACACCAAGGGCCACCACATTTTGGGCAACTGAACTCCAAAAGAAACCAGAGAACGTCTTTTAATTGTAATAAATATGCAACTTGAAGAAAAGCAGCATCCCCAAGCTTGTCGCAAAAGGGGGCTATCACATGCAAGAATAGTAGTCCATAAAACTCACTTGTTATCATGCCCACCCACCAGAGTGGCTCAAAAAGATACGAGTATCCTCCAACTCCTGTAAAAATATATCAATGTCAAGTCACAGAAAATGTGCATCTGAAATGAATAAAAGAACATTGTGAACTGTAAACTAAATTAGTGATAGGAAAACATTTAATTGCATCTTAGATTCTTAATCATTTTTATGCTAGCAGTTAACCTACCACAACCCTTCTTTAATAGAAACATATAAATCTGGAAAAACTTTTGACAGACAAATGAAAGAATGAAGATCACATATCAAAACTTTTAAATCATAAGTTAAAGACTATATAACATTAAGCGTTTTTCCAGGTAATAAAATCATTCAAACAAATGTTTTGGGTAAATAACTGGCACCAAGAAACTTTTGTAGTAAAATCAAACAAATACAAAGAATGTCAGCAGTACTTTACAGATGGATCAGGTCATCCATATCAGGCTAGATTGCATCCATGAATCCTAAGGAGTAAGGATACAAATTTAAGTTCAAATTTCATTTGCAACGAAGCCCAATCGATTCGAATCGGTCAGTCGAACAAACAAAGACTATAGTTCGCGATCAAGTCGTTCGCTTCTATAGCGACGAGATTTATTCTACTGTTTCATCTTTAATGACAACCAAGACCTAACAGCATAATAAAGAAAAATACAATGAGAATCACGTTCGGAGTAGCAAGGAGTCTGTTATTCAAAGAGATTAACATCATTCCTCAATGCCACAGTTGAACCTGTGATCATCAAGTGAACTCTCAGCACTTTAGTGTCCCGGAAAGGCGGAAACCACAAAGCCACTTATAACTAAATATCAATTTCCGACACAAGGCAAAGTCCAGAAAGAAATATCCATTTACAAAATCCTATTCCAGATGGGCATGGAATAAAGTATGGTATCTGCCTGTATACCCCCACACCACACCCAAAGCATCAAAATAGTAGCTTTTGTCACTTAGTTAGATAGATGGTACTTTTTCCCTTCTACTATCTTTGTAACATATGACACATCCAAAGTTGAATTACTTAAAATACGTTTGTTCACGTTTTAACTTCCAGCTGATTAGTTTGATTTAGCGAAGCAGGTAGGTTACTAGCTAAATGACACTTTAACTCAGGACTCATGGAAACTTATAGTCCTCAGACCACATTACACTTCAACACTCTTCTGATCTACCAATAAATCCATAAAACCCTGCTAAATATGACAGGTTATGATCTACCATCCCGTAGGTGATAAACATCAATCAACTACACCCAATCCCAAACTAGTAGTAGATAGCCACATATCCATTCTCTCTATTTGGGCCCATTTCATTCCATCAATTGATAACAAAATCTGAAAACGTCACTCTACTTGACACATCTACATGATAACTTGAGATCTCAGCCAAGAAAATACCATTACAGCTATAGCAACAGTGTTTTATCATTCATGAGATCAACTTAATACATCGACAGACACAAACTAAACCCACTAGTAAATTAAACATAAAGCAAGTAGTTTGGTTTTCAAAATTTGAATAGGAAGTTACCAGCCCTGACGCCAGAAGCACCAGCTTTCTTTAGCCCCTTTTTCTTAACGATGAAGCTAGCACCAATGAATATGCTTGAAGACAATGCAAGAACCAATCCTTTAATATTATCAGATGACATGCCTCTGTACACATCTTTCCAGCTCTGAGTAGTACCCACAACCTCTGACGCCATCAACACCCCCAATAAACCCAATCAAGAAATGAAAGATCTTGAACCCTAAACTTCACTACTCCATCATACCCACGATTAAATTAGCACTCCAATGGGGAAAAAAGGGAAAAGACCCAGGTGGGGTTACATACACTGCAACAAGTGTGCAGTGTAGGATCTATGAAATACCAAGAAATGGATATGGGTAGCCAAGAATTGAAAAGGGGAAAGTGGGAATTGAAGTGGGTATGAAGATCTGTCGGTGCTGAAGCAGAAGAAAGCAGAAGATGACGAAGAAGAAGAATGAGAAACACACAATTAAGATGAAATAGCTATAAACAACTGGGGAATTTACGGGTTTAGTGAAAGAGTATAGTTGATAGATCGAGTGGGAATTGAACGAAAGAGTAATATATAAACTTTATTTACCAAAATTAAGCCTCTTCCCCGACTCGGGTTTATCTTTTCATTTTTTATTTCTAAATGACATTTTTATTTTTTGTTATTTTATGCATTGTTTAGCTTTATATATTTCAATTTACTACGTTTATAAGCTGGTCAACTTAATTTATAAATATTTTTTAGTTTCTTTTTTATATTTGCTAACACGAAAAGTTTCTTATAAATCAAGTGTTTATTTTGAAATATTTATTTTTTATAAATAATTCTCAATTGTATCGTCCATATTGCAATATTTATTACAAGTTTATTCGTTGTTCTAACATTGCTAACAAATAAGTTTAAAGTAGACGAAAAAAAAATCTTATGAAAGACTCGCAAAAGAAATCAAGAAGCTTACAATTTTACATGTTTATATTCATTATTTTATTAAAAACCTCACAATAAAAAAGAATAAAGATGATATTTTGCCGCTACACTACATTAGTGGGATGTGGACAGTAGTAATGTCATTCTCATAATCTCATTAGGTTACTGTTGATCGTCAATATTTTTATTTGATATGTCTACTTTCTATTTTTGAAGTGTTATTCATGTGTGGATCACATTTGGTGTGTTACTTTTGAATATTTGCTTCTTTTTTAAAAGTAATTCTTGTTGGCTATAAATATATGATTCTTTTACAGATAAGAGATGATTTTTTAAAAGATTTCTACTTTATCTTTTTGTAAAATATAAGTGCGATTTATAATCGATGAGTGAGTTTGAAGTTCAACGGAATTTAATGTATTGCTATTTTGCTGAATTAATATAAATCATTTTATCTTGAAAGGATATATTGTATATCTTCAAATGCTTGAGAAGAATAGTTTTTTGAATGTCTCAATGTGATTTTAGTAAACTCAATTTTTTATTCTTTTATCTTGTTTTACTATTTTTTTAAAATAGTATTTATGTATTCATATTTTATTGAATACATATCCAAGATAACACATTCACCCATAGGTGATATGATTTTCTTTCTTAATTTCATTAAATTTAAGTTCATACACAACTTCTTCTTCTAAATTAATTAAATGACAAAGAAATAGTTATTCAATTTTAATTAGAAATTACTTTTATCGCAATTAATATTTCAGTTATCCATGTAGTCTTCTTGCAATTAAGATCTAAAATACCAAAAATAAAATGATAAGTTTGAGAGTTGAGACCAGTAATATAAATAGAAAACCCTGACACATAAAGAAAATAATAATTTGTATAATTGTATGAAAATAAGGAAAAAGAAAACACGTTGAAAAAACTACTAGTATGATTTGTCTTCTCTAAATAGAAAAAAGAAGAGAGGAAAATTTACAAGACAAATCTGACAGTGTGTCCTATATTATCGAAATTTATAGAATATGTGTTCAAAATTCATTAGAAATTTATATTATGTGTAATTGTTATTGTACATATGTGTGGGTTGTAGGGACATGAAAACATAGAGTTTGTCATCATGTATCAACTGTCTTAACGTGTGATAATAGCTAATTGCCCATATACGTGTTATAAAATATTAAAAGTTATGCATCAGGCTGTGCTTTAACAATTGTGAGAGTTATTTCTTTTGATTATATTTGGTTGGGTTATATTCCTATTATTTTTTATAGAATTAATAGTCAAAAACATATTTAAATTATCTCAATTTTTTGAAAGTTTCTCATCTGAACTATCACGCAATAGTTAGCGAAACTCACCTCAACTAATTTATGATGATTTATGTATAAAAATTAATTTATTCCTATAGTAACATCCACCATCTTTTTCTCCACTGTTATACCCAAGAAATATCACAGGGCGCTCGCATAACGTATCATTCCTATTTTTTTTTACCAATCCGAGGCCAAAATATCGATTAGGAGGGAAATCATGTGATAAATGGTCTCAATTGAATTTTAGGCCAATCGGATTGAAAGATAATTTTTTGGGGCAAAATTGCATTTCCAGAAAGGTGCGCGATCAGTCTGCGTCAAGGATCTGCTCCCCACAGTACAATTTTCCCGAAATCTGGCCAAAACTCAAAAATTGCTAAAAATCGCATGTCAGGAATGCGATTTAAGAGTTGTTCATAAAACGCATTCCTCGAATACGATTTACGTGTATTTTTTTTGTCCATTTTCAGTTTTAATAAGGGGCGTTCTGATCTTTTTTCCACCCCTCCTATACCTAACTCACGATGTTTGGGACCAAAATCCGTCCCTTATCAGTTTCTAAAGGAGCTTTTCTCTTATTAAACACCCAAAACTTTTGAGAACGAGGATTGGAGAAAAGAGGAGAAGCTACAGTTCAAGAGTTTTTAAGCCAAGTCTTTAATTTACACTTAGATAATCTTCATTTCAGGTACGTAAGGCTAACCTAAACGTTGAACTAAGTTTGTTCACATGCACTTTCAATTCTATTGACCTGAATTTGAGTTTGAGATCCCTAGTTTCTTGAATTGAATTCTTGAATTATTTGTTATCTTGTTAAGTTTCTAGTACCTATTTAAACATGTATTGATGTTATTCATGAGTTGAGTAATTTATTTAAGACACATGTTTATGTTTTCATTCACATGAACCTTAATTGATGATGAAGGTACGAATTGTGATGGTCCTAATTGGATTGAGCCGAGCACGAGTTGAGTTGAAAGAGTCTTTAAAATTATAATTATTTTGATCATGATTTCACTATGCATTATTTTGAGTTGAGATTAACGATTGTCGTGTATTTAACGAAGTACGATTTTTAAATTGAGTCTTTGCATGTTTTAAAAAGATTTAAGATAATTGAGTACTAAGCTCAATGAGTTAATTTGATTGAGTTGATTTGAGATGAGATTGAGTTTTGAAAAGAGTCCAATAAGACTAGTCGAATGGTTTGATTGAACTAATTGATTTGAGTTAACCGAAGGGATTGATTGGAGTTTTATGAGCATTGAGTTTTGGGAGAAGTATCGAGCACTGAATTGAGTGAAAGTAACTAACAACTCGAACTCAATAACTACGTAGCCAACGTAGGTGGGGATAATACCGTAAATCGGATGAACTCCCTTATTGTCCATGAAGTGGACTTGTTGATTGATCGTGGATCCTTGATTGGTTGATTCGTCCCTTACCCTAGCAAAATATTGGACGGATGTAGCAATGACGTCGGCTGGTTTTAACTCACTAGCTTATAAGTGATGATTGTGAGATAAGAGAAACTCCAGACAGGTCTTGATAGTACTATAAATGATTAGTTTGATTGGTATAAGATTGCTCTTGTGTAAATCATATTTACTTTGGACTCTTGATATCCTCATTGAGTTTCTTATTCTAATTTGAAATTATTCTATCTTGATGGTTATTATTTTTCTGTCATTTTACATACTCGTGCATTTCATATACTGACGAAATTTGGCTTGCGTCTTTTTATGATGCAGACACATGTATTAGAGATTCTCGATAGAAGTACCGTTGAAGATCCATTTTCTTCTTGATAGTAGTGAGACCTCCTTGCTTTCGGAGGAATCAAAATTATTTTATTCATTGTTTATGAGTAGTTTCTTTTGAGGTAGTTGTGCGCTTGTCTCAACACCTTCTTGATAGTTGATAGAGGCTTCATAGACATAGACTGAGTAGATTGGAGTTGACGTTCCTTTTGAGTCTGTTTTGCTCAAACTTTTATTTATAAGATTGGGTTGATTTTCAAAGATTGTCTAATTAAAACTATTGTTTTATTTGAGTTGTTGAATTAGTTAGCCGTCTAGAACGGCTTTTATTACTGCATTGAGTCTTCCGCTGATTGATTGAATGAGTGATCGGACCAAGTGGTTCGCTTGGGGACCAACAATAGTTTTCAAGTGTCAGTCATGCCTAGGGTACCCTCTCGAAGCGTGACATCCACTTTCTTAGCCGTGGTCTCGTCTCTGCCGTGATGTCGATATCTTCGACTTTGAAGGGGAGAATTTAGGGTATTAAAGAATCAATAAAAAATATATCAAAAAATTAATGTGGTCAGCTAATAAAGTCGTTATATAGGTAGGTGGACAGAGATTTTATGGGCAAATGCACCTAGAAGCATTTCGAGACAAACGTTTGGTCTAGTCAACGTTTAGATGGGTTTCGTTAGTCACTGAGTGATAGTCCAAATAGAAAATTCACACTCTCGATAATTTAGATATGAAACTCAATAGAATGGATAATTTTAAGTGTTGACTCTCAACTTTTGGTATACATAATAGTGGTGCAATTTTGATAATATTCTCATACTAATTCCCTTTTCATAATAAATGAAATAAGATGTTTATTTAAGTTTTTTAATGAATTTAAAATTCAACATATAGTTTAACACGTTGTATCAAATAAATTTTAAGCACTAAATAATCCAAAAGTTATTAATCTCTTACCCATAACTTATTAATCTCAATGTTGTTTTATTTGCCAACTTGAATTACTCTCAAATTATTACGAGGAGTTATAAAGGCGAGATGAATTAAAAATTAGTTAGTCGGCCTACGATGCCTTTTTTAAAAATAGGACAATATATTTTATATTATATTAATATGCATGACCTAAAAATTAGGACAATATATTTTATATCAGTTACAATGACCCTGCGCATAGCGGGAGCTTAAGTGCACCGGACTGCCCTTTTTACAATGACAACTTTTAAAATTAAAATAATAGAATATTCTTACATTTCCTTGTTAAAGATGCTATTTTTGTAAAAAAGTTGTATCATTGGATTATTTTTTAAAAAAATACGTTGCATCCTTGTGAATTATGGACATCATAATCAAGATTTACAATAAATAATATTTTATTATGAGAGTTTTTCGCGCAATTAAGTGTGAATTGGTATTTTCAATTCTACTAGTACATAATTTAATATTTGGACCATGTTTAAAATTTTAAATTGATCTCGAATAAATTATGAAAATATATCTTTTACTATGCCCAAATGCAAAGAAAAAAATAATATCTTAACAATGATTTTAATCCCTGTGTTATTAATTTATTTGGATTTTGGTCCTTGTGTTACTATAAATTGTGTAAATTTAGTCCTTATACCTAACTTCCTTTTTACGTCTCTTTTCCTCTATTGTATAAATAATTTGAAGTCATACATCCAAGTATTAGTACAAGAACAAAGTATAAAAAGAAATAAAATCACAAAATATCTACCATTAACATATTTAATATCAATATTGAAATGTTAGTGGCAATAAATGCAAGGACGACATGGTTTTATCAATATGAGGCCATGAATACTGATAATTGTAACATATTAATTCTCTTTTTCTTGTAGTCGAATCATAACTTTACTATTTGTTCATGTTTTAAAACTTTTACGAGTTTTTTTTTTAAGCCTTGATCACTTTTTTTAAAAAATGTTTTAGATTAGAAAATTTAACAAGATTAAATGATGGCAATGGATCGAATCATTGGAGATTGTTTAAGAAAACTAAAAAAGAAGAGCCAAAAGTTAATGGTGTTAACATCAAGATAAGTATAAGAATTAAAATCACACATTTTATTAAATTGAAAATTAAATATGCTTACTCTAATAATAGAAGAACCAAAATCATTATAAACGGAAAAAAAAAAGAACACCGGGGATAAAATCAACATTTTTCCTTTCCCAATCTATATAAACAAGTTGATGTGGCATTTCTCAATGGCCTCCATTTGCATTTATCTTTTTTCTCCTTTTTTTCTTATTTAAATTAATTATTGTATTGTAAAAGTAAATTACTTAAGTTATTATAAATAAATATTTTATTAATGGAGAAATATTTACAACAAAGACTCTTCACATGCCAATTTACAAGAAGTAATTATTCATAACTCATATATCTTTAATTTCTCTCTTAATGAATTCATTTTTCTTTTTTCTCTTTTTTTTTCTTTCTTCTAATCATAAAATGATAATATTTTAAGAATTTATATTTTTATTATTTAATTTATTTACAAGGAGTAATTACCTATATTTTTATTTTTAGTAATATTCACAACCCCCATAATTTTCATGTCCATAACCTCAAAATTTTATTTTGTGAGTTTATGATGTCTTATGGTATTCCTCTGTTTGCCTATAGTAATTCATATTTAATTTTATAAGCATTTACATTCAAGATTATTCTTTCTTCTTTTCATCATATTGATTCATGAATGAGGTAACATGTAACAAAAAAGAAATATATGAAGGTAGGAAGTGTTTTATTTTCAAGTCTTTCTTTTGATTTTCTCTATTTTACTCACATAAATTCATATTTAATTTCATGGAGATTTACATTCAAGATTATCTTTTCTCTTATATAATTTATTGATTTGTGATTTAATTCACATATAACAAAAAAGAAGTATATGAAGGTAAGAAATAGGCGGAATGACCTGGGAGGCTCTTATACTTGATTCCGTTTGTCAGTTGGACCCTTACACTCACAATTTTGCCAACTAAACCCTTAAACTCACTAAAATATAATATTTTAAACTCCTTTCTCGTTCCATGTATGTGCGTGTAGCACAATTGCTTACGCGTGGAATTTTATGTCATTTTATAGAATTTCATGTCATTTTTAATGCCACATAAGAAATTAACTATTAACAATAAAGAAATACAATTAAATAAATAAGTTTGCACATTCTGGAAATTTTCAATATCATGTTCTTCATATTTGCTCATAATTGAGCACTAAATTTACGTCAGATTGGTCTAATTCTTCCTATTATATTCAATTTTTTTCACACTAAAAGTTCACCAACACAAACTCAACAAATTTTCATCACAATTTTAAATTAATTTCATTCACAATTTTGCCAACTAAACCCTTAATTCACTAAAATATAATATTTTAAACTCCTTTCTCATTCCATGTATGTGCGTGTAGCACAATTGCTTACGCGTGGAATTTTATGTCATTTTATAGAATTTCATGTCATTTTTAATGCCACATAGGAAATTAACTATTAAAAATAAAAAAATAAAATTAAATAAATAAGTTTGCACATTCTGAAAATTTTCAATCTCATGTTCTTCATATTTGCTCATAATTGAGCACTAAATTTACGTCAGATTGGTCTAATTCTTCCTATTATATTCGAATTTTTTTACACTAAAAGTTCATCAACACAAACTCAACAAATTTTCATCACAATTTTAAATTAATTTCATCAATTCACAAAATTCATTTATTGTTCTTGAAACTTCTTCACAAAGCTTTTCAACTTTTTAATCTACACAAGTACTTTTCATAATAACTCATAAAAGATTCGAAAAATACTCATGAAATTGATGGGAGTGTGACAGAATGATTCTGGGAAGTTTGCAACAAAAGAAATTTTTGAGTTGAAAATTTTCATTTTATTTGAGAAAAACGCTACATACAACTAGAGTCGAAGATGATTTTTTCAATCTTATATCTCATTTTCACCTTCTATTCCTGCAAATATTTTCTATTTTTGACTCTCAAAATTTGAAGATTATCTAAATTTCATTCTTTTACCAATAAAATTTGAAAATTCAGATTTCAAAAGTGTGTAAATCGATCAAGATTCATAGAAAAAGAGTTTGAATTTTAAAATTAAAGAAACTAAAATGGAGTTTTGAGATAAGAGATTTGATTGGCTGGGGTAAAGGGGGGGGGGCGGTCAAAAAGAAGAAGAAGAAGGAGACGAGGGGGGGGGGGGGGGAGTGGGGGGGGGCGGGGGGGGGGGGGGTAAGGAAGAAGGAAGTTGCAGGTGGGGGTGGGGGTGGGGGCTCAAGGGTTAATTTTTCTCTTATTTATTTTTTTATTTTTAAAACATTTTTTAATATAAAAAAAACTACTCGCTTGCTTTAGGACACGTGCATTCAAATATTTTTTCAACTCAGCAATATTAGTGTCACATAAGTTCGGTCAATGGTCAAAAGAGTTTAAAATATTGTGTTTTAGTAAGTTTAAGGGTTTAGTTGGCAAAATCGTGAGTGTAAGGGTTCAACTGACAAACGGAGCTAAGTATAAAGGTCTCCTAAGTCATTCCGCCTAAGAAATATTTTATTCTCAATTTTTTTAATCTTTATATACTTTCATGCTTTCATAATAATTTATTAATTTATGTATTATTATCCTCCAAGCAAGTATCATAGCGATTGTTTTCTCTAACAATCAATTTGCGGTTGACACTAACATTATAATCATATACTGTAGTTTGATTACAATATTTGTTAGATTTGAAGACATGATTATTGTTTATTGTTAGAACAATTGAAAAAATAATCTGTACATATATTGTATAGTTTAGATTTCTTTTTTTTGATATGATTATTTTTTAATTGGTATAATATTTTATTTATTTATAATTATGTTTAAAGTTTTTATTCATTTTGTAGCATATGATGAAGAGTTTGACATAGCTACATAACAGAATATGGTGATGGATCTAATTAGGAATTACTTTTGCTAAATTTTTTTTCTTACATCGACTTATATTAGTAACTTAGCTACTTTTGCTAGAATTTTTTTTAACTTTGGTTTGTATTAATAATTTAGCTAGATGTATTGAAAATACTACTACTATCCTACTTTTTTTTTGATTTCGAAGCACAATTAATATAATTATTCCATTTCATTTTCATGGTATTTAAAATTATTTAATTAATATTTTAAAAATTATTATAAGCGAATGTAATAATAAAGACAAAATGAAGAAATTCAATTTTTATACGAAATCAGAATTTGAATATAGAATTAAGTACTAATACAAAAGATAGAAAATTAAAATATAAAAAATATTTCAAAGTAGAATAGTATATTGTTATTTCAAAATCTGACGTCTTATTCCCTTTACTTTATCACAATAAATATTTTTTTTCTACTATACATATATGAATAATTTGCATTTAAAAAGATGCAAAAAAAATTCTATTTGTATATTAAAAAAAGGCAAAAAATATATCATGTCGCAAATGAACAGAAATATTAATATTATTTTATATATTTGACACTAATCTGAATATAAATATTATATACTATTTTATTAAAATAAAAAATTATTTATTTAAAAATTATTTTATACATATATAATAATATAGAGTCCGTTTGGATGAGATTAAAAAAGTAACTTTTAGGTATGAAGTGCTTTTAGAACTTTGAAGTGCTGAAAGTTATTTTTATAAATAAGCAGTTGAGTATTTGGATAAAAGTGCTTATGTTGAAAATAAATGTTTGAATTTTAGGGTTAAAAAAATAAAAAGGATAGTTTGAAAATTTAATTAAAATATAAGGGATATAAAAGTAATTTTCATGGTCAAACAAGACTGAACACGTCCAAAAATTAAAAAAAAATTTTAAATTAATTTTGATCAACTTAAAGCTAATCCAAACGGGCTCAGCCGCGAGCCCGGATAATTTCAGAATAATTCTCTTGGCCCCAAGAGAATCTTCCTTACACCACACGCGCCTGTTACTCTCAGTTGCATCTCCACCATCCTAATCACTCCTTCGCGGCGGCGATTTTATCTCTTCCCACCGTAAAGCTCCGTCTCCGTCTCAATTCCCGCCGCCGGCATTTCATTGGACGGAAAAAGTGAAAACATGTCGGCGATTCAGACGTTTTTCCTTCAAGGCTCCGTTTCAACTCTCCTTTCTCCTCATTCATCAGTCACTAGCTGTCGAAAAGTTTCCGTCAAATTCACCGTCTCATGTTGCTCGGCGACCTCTCCTCTGTCCGTAGTGAACGGTAATGTGGAGAACAGACCTTCCGATAGAAGCGAAGTTCGTCTCGGCTTGCCTAGCAAAGGCCGAATGGCTGCTGATACTCTCGATCTTCTCAAGGTATAGGAATTCGCTGGTGGATTTGTCTTTTATCTTCTTGTAAACTAATTTATACATGGAACTACAATGAAATGCTGAATTTAATTTGTTTATCTTCTTGTTGGTGAATTACAGGATTGCCAGCTATCAGTTAGGCAGGTGAATCCGCGGCAGTACGTTGCACAAATTCCACAGGTTTGCAGAATTTCTGCTTTTCAACAATTGTTAAATGAGAAGAAAGTGGATTTTGAATTAGCTATTTGGATGTGTTAGCTATTAGGAAGAATGTAGGTGCTGCCTTCCTTGTGTGCATAGATATATTAGCTAATAGATGTGTCTTTAATTGAACTCTTAACTCATAAGCTTTTTAGTTAATTGAACTCTTAACTCATAAGCTTTTTGGTGATTACAAGTTTACAACCTATCCAGGTTCCATTTCTTTCACATGCATTATTAGTGTTTTCCCCCTCTAATTCTGATTTTTGTTTGACGTTTTCACACTTAGTAATTAGGACGAATGTAGGTGCTGCCTTCTCTGTGTATTTGAGCATTGAATTTTTCTGATAAATCTTTGGAACCTAGAGCTTATATTTCAGGTAAACCCATGATTTACTTGGGTTACATGGGAAATTTCTCTCTCTGTTGTAGATATCCAATCTGGAAGTGTGGTTTCAACGGCCAAAAGACATTGTGCGGAAGTTGGTAGCTGGAGATTTAGACCTTGGCATCGTTGGTCTCGACACAGTTTGTGAATATGGGCAGGTAAGAACTGAGTGTTTCAGCTTGTTCGTTCATATGAAAGCATAAACAAGAGTCAAAACGTTTATAATTTGAATAATAGTTTAAATAACTTAATGTAATGTAAGCAGATAAATATGAAATGAATCTAGCTTTCCTGGGTAATGCATCTAAACTTATGTAATAACTCTAATGTTAAATAGTTATTGTCTTCTAGATTGTTATATTGTCAGTGAAATATGCTCTGTGAAATAGTTATCGTCTTTTAGATTAGCCAGTTGCCATTTCTCCTATGAGATACTATAACATGTCATATCATCTCTCTTTCCAGATTGCTATTACTTTCACGATCCTTACTTCTTCTGTTGGTGTTAAAGGTTTGCGATGTTTTATGAATTAAAGCTAAGTAAGTTAAAATACAATAAAAAGAAAAAATTGAAGTAGACATCATGTGAGTAGGCGTTAACTGAAATTCTGTATAAACTGTCTGCACTGGTAGTTTAATAGTGAGTAGTTAGTTTTGCTGAATCATCACCTTAATAGGAAACAAAGTTTACCTCATTTTTATTTCTTGTGGTTGAATTATCTTTGCTTCACGTTTAAGTTAAATGAATGAGAAAGAAATAATTATGTAAAGAAAATAAATGATAAGAAGAATAGAAAAAATTAGATGTCAAATGAACATCTTATCAACTGTCCCATACCCTCGAGCATTGATAGTTCAATAGATAATTTTCTTGAGTCTTTCGGCTTATGAAAAAGGAGAAAAGGTTCTCAGCTAGAAAATTCTCATTTCTGGGATGTTCATTGGAAAGTTTCAGCTCACAGCTGATTATCTTTTAGTTATAAGATTATATATGTTTATTTTGTGATAAGCTGGATAGATGAATTTACTATACATATCAACCATCAACTTTCAGAAGACACTTGTATTGGCGATAACTTTTTTTATTTGTGGAACTTTCCCTATTAAACTCATATGTGCACTTTCATTATGTTGTGACTATTCTCTTAACCTTGAAATGTGGACTTTTTTTTTGAGCAGTTATCTATATGCGGCATGCTTATGTTGTAAGTAAACATGTCACAAGCTCATAGTTTGACTAAGCTACTATATTACTTGGGTTACATTTAGTTTGTGTTGTATGAACTGATTTTAAATTAAAAAAGTGACCATACTCATCAATTTTTTATTTTTTTTTGAAATAGACCATTCTCATCAATCTTGTATGTTGCTATCGGTTCAAAAATTATTTCTAAGTTTGTGGAGTCAGTTTATTGTCCAAACTAAATCTAAACCTATTAGTTACTAACATATTTACAAGCAAAGTCCTTAGATTGGATGCTCAGTACTTTCTCTTTGGCAGGGGGATGAAGATCTCATCATTGTCCATGATGCCCTTGAGTATGGTGATTGTCGTTTATCTCTGGCTGTAAGTCATCGTACTTTACAGGAGAACTGTAACACGCTTATTGTACCATTCTTGCTGTTTTGATGTATTATATTTCTTGTCAGTAAGATCTACATTTTGCAGATACCAAAATATGGGATTTTTGAGAATGTGAACTCAATGAAGGAGTTAGCAGAGATGCCACAGTGGACACCTGAGAGGCCACTGAGAGTTGCAACAGGATTCACATATGTATAATGCTATTACTTTTGCATATGCTTTCTTTTTACATGTCTTTTTTACTTTCTTTTTTCCGGGTTTTGATGTGCTCATTAGTAATCATCATTTCCAGATGGGTCCTAAATTTATGAAAGAAAATGGGTTGAAGCATATCACTTTTTCAACTGCTGATGGAGCCCTGGAAGCAGCTCCTGCGGTAGTGTTATCCTTTGTCTCTCTGCAATAATAATAGTTATTCTGTCTCCCAATGTTATAATGTTACTATTAATTGCTTTTTAAACATGCTCCTCTTGTATTCTTATTCTTTGTTTCTCTGTAATAATAATAATAATTCTTCAGATGGGAATAGCTGATGCTATTGTGGATCTAGTGAGTAGCGGAACCACACTGAGAGAAAACAATCTGAAGGAAATAGAAGGTGGAGTCATCGTGCAAAGTCAGGTGATCATTCCTTCCAGTTGCGATGTAGCAGTATCTTTGACATTCTTTTGGTCTGCAATTTGAGTAGCCTTCTTGACAATTATTTGATCTTATCTTGCCCTTTCAGGCGGTCCTTGTCGCTAGCAGAAAGTCCCTAATGCAGCGAAAAGGTGTACTTGATATAACACATGAAATGCTAGAAAGACTGGAAGCACATCTGAGGGCTGAAGGTCAATTTACGGTGTGTGTAACTTCTTTTATGCTGAGATTTTTTTTATACCTGTATTGGTTGTCTGATACATCTTATGGCAGGTAACTGCTAATATGCGAGGAAGCAGTGCGGAGGAAGTCGCTGAACGAATATTGAGCCAAATGTCACTATCTGGATTGCAGGTTACTCAAGTCCCTGACTTACACAGAAAGATTGGTAGTTTAAAGAAAACATCTAAGAATTTTACTGAGTTACAGCTATTAAGAAACATGATTGAAAATAAAAATTCATAAGAGAACATAGTTTACTTCTGTACAGTCCCAAGCGAACATGCTTATGGCTGAATCATTCTTCTGGCGGAACAGTTTTTTATACCTATACCATCCAGCCATTGATCTCATCACTATATCACGGGATCAATGGCTGGGATTGGAGTGGGTCTCAAACCCATTTCACCTAAAATTCAATTACAGCTCAATAGCTTATACTGTCCGTAAATCTTTTGACAGCTCATTAATTTTTTTATCTTCTATTTATACAGGGACCCACCATAAGTCCAGTCTTTTGCAAGCGGGATGGACGGGTTACAGCTGATTACTTTGCCATTGTCATATGTGTACCAAAGAAAGCACTTTACAAGTCTGTTCAGCAGCTTAGGGCGGTGAGATGCTAATTCTGTCCCATAATATTTTGACAGTTGTACTAGTGATGTGTTAAATTGAATTGGTCTTCCAATAAATCTTCCAGTCTCTTGCTGACCAAATCCAGAAATTGGACTCTGGATGTTCTGTTATGCTGTATTTGCTTTCTTCAGTTGTTCAACAAACAGCTTGAGCATATTTCTTTTGTTCTGTTTTGATGTGGTGGTCTATTTCTGGGTTTTTTGGGTGTTTGCTTGGGGGGTGGGGGTGGACGTGATGCTAAACCGGTTGGAAGACTTTGCTTTCTGAGTCTTGCCATTTGCCATTTTTTGCTTTCTGTCCCTATTTAAGGTGAAAATGAGAGGCTGTACTGAAACACATGAATGTGCGTGTGGATATGTTCCATTACCTTGGTAGGAGTAAGGTCTGCGTACATTCTACCCTCCCCAGACCCCATGTTGTGGGATTTCACTGGGTTGTTGTTGTTGTTGTTGTTGTTGCTCCCCAATTCTCTGGCTAAAACATACTCGAGTGGCATTTTTCAATCAGATCAACCTATGATCTCTGTCAGACTGAATCTTAGCTCTCTACAAGCTTATCTGTTACTTTGTACTTTTGTTCTTTCTATGCTGCAAAGCATCCAAATTCAGGACTTAAGTAATAACTTGTTGCTTATTGAATGTCTTCTACAGATTGGAGGGAGTGGTGTACTGATTTCTCCGTTGACCTATATTTTTGATGAAGAAACACCAAGATGGCGTCAACTCCTTTCTACTTTGGGACTTTGATCTATCTAGCAATGCCTCAATTGGTTTTTGCAACCACAGTGCCTTTTTTGGAGAGGCAAACATGAAGACATTGTTAAATTTTGTATTGCATTGCCACTTAGACTTTAACATTAGCTCTTGTTGTAACAATAGTGTGTCATTCATTTTGGTGCTAATGGCAATTGTAAGATTGCATAAACAGAAAAGTGCTCTTGTTATCCTACTAAAAATGTACGAACTCACATGATAACCTTTGGTGATCTTGTTATGGAGACTGTAATGTATAACTCGTTATAAGTGAATGATAATACATGAATTGATATACGATCAATTAATGATACAATAGTTATATGGAGAATAAATAATGCATGTTATACGGTGAAAAGTTTTTAACAATGTGGTGTTAATACATGTATTATTTATCCACATTTTCTTCCATATAAATAAAACAATAGATAGACTGCACTACAACTTATACTTTAAATATTTTATAATATTTGAATACCGATCATCATTCTATTTTTACTTTATTGCATCAAATTCAGTAAAAAAATAATTTGTAATGATAAGTCACACAATCTTAACTAACTATCACAAGAAGTCATTAAATTACTTTTAAGTCTAAACAATCACTCAATTTTGATCAAGTATCACAGAGAATCCATGGGAGGAAATAAAAAAAATTGTGACAATTGACAATAAATATAACATTATCTTTGTCAATTTTTGTCTATCCTTTAAAGTTATCCGAGTATTAAAACTCCTTTACAAATTAAGGGAGAAAATCAAAAACTCTCTGTTTACTTCATACCAAAAGAATAGGAGTCTCTTGCAATTTAAATGCTAACAAGAGGAGCCATCTCAAAAACATAAAACTGAAGGGGTTATTTCGACAGAAATAAAAGATAAGTAGAGGACATTAAAACCCTAGCGCTCTTTTTTCTCCTCTTAAAGCCCTCCCTCGTAACTTACTGCTTCTTCGTCTTCTTCTCCAGCTTCTGTAATAGAGATGAAAGTTCCGAGGAGGAGTACCCGTCAGAAAAACCTGCAGAAAGAAGCAAATAACTCATCGGAACAAAAGGAGAACGCGGAAGAGTTGGTAGAAAGAAGCAACGAAGAAGCAGCAGCAGTAGAAGAAATTTTTGTAGAATCCCCTGTTATTTCTGACGACGATGATGACGAGGTAATTATAAATTAACTAATCAGGCCTCAATCCCAATTCAGTACCATCCTGGGCCATGACTAATGTTCTTATTAGTTGATTGTATAAGCTATTTTTAGACGTACATTTAACTTAGAAAGATTCAATGTTACTATAACAAGTTGTCTGCTTCTGCTTCCCCTAATTAGTTTGAAAATGCCTTAAGCTTTACTGTAGCATGACTCTCTCAGTATTGGTTTTAAAATATATTTTCTTTTAAAATATAGTGGGATTGCATCCCTTTCCTTAATTGTTTGAAAATGCCGTTAGTTATATTGTAGTCTAGTGGTAAGAATTGGGTGGAGCTTCTTCATCTGATTTCTTAGCATATATCGGAATAACAACTAGTAAGTGTGCTGGTAATTGAGACTAATCTCCATTGTTCCCGAATATATCTAGACGTTTTGTTCTCAATTAAATCAGATAAATTGATGATTCCAACTTTTGATATAATAATGACGAGAGAGAAAAAAGATTTCTTTTTGGCACTAAAATTTAGTGCAGTGGATTATAGTTGATTTACACTAAAAATAATACTGACATCAAATTTGGTGTAAAATTTAGTGTTTGGGTTGGAAATGCCCTTATATAAATCTAGCATGTTTGTCTTCTACACAATTCGGCAGTTTTTGAATCTAGAAGATTCGAAAGTAGAATTTGTTTTTCTCTTTTCACCCTTAATGGTGGCGACATAATAATTATAGTACAAGTGAGCTGTCAAAAATGTATTGATGGATCACATGGTTGATGGGTCCCACTCTCCAAAGGTAAATTTCGAACTCTGTTTCACAACAGTTAAAACAGATAAGGGGAAGTGTGAACGATATTTGATATTTGTATTGGAATTTGATTAATTTAAATTGAATTCCATCGTACTTTTCTTGAGATAGAGCTAAGATTTTTAAATATTCAGGATTCAAAATCGAAATTATAGTTAAAGAAAGAACATCTCCATATACTCAAGGGCGAATTTAGTAAGTAGGTTATGGTGCACATGAACATGTAGTCTTTCTGTAAAATTAGAATTTTTTTATTGATACCTTATTTTTTTATCTACAATATTCATATTGAAGTCAAACTAATTTCGATTTACATTGGGTAGTTTCCATTTGATGTGCCGTTTTTTACCCAAAAAAATTTTCATCCTCAAGATTCAAAAACGAAACTCCTAACTAAGGAGGAATAATTTTATTCCCTGCACCACATTATCTATACTTATGTATGTGTAGGAAAAATAGAACAGAAAAAGATAGACACTTATGAGTTATGTGTGTCGTGAAAAGTTCTGCAAAAATAAAATTGGATGAAAGAGTAACAATCACTTATTCATTCCTGCTTTTGATACTGTGCATGATGGTTGGTCATTATTGTTTCAGGATTTTTCTGATGATGATGGATCACATAGTGAATCGGGATCAGAAGAAAGTCATCTATCCGGGGAAGAGGTACGTGGTAATCTCCAATTTTTAGGTTGGTGTAAGATAAGTGGGCATACATGCTGCCTCATTCATAGGATTGCGATTAACTGGAACTTTGTTAATCAAAGATGTTCCTCATTTTTGCAGGATGTTTTTGTATCAAGTGATGGTGAAGATACCTTTGATGCCAAAACTGATGATGTTAGTGGTAATGGTGCAAGTGGCAGTGGTAGAGATGATACTGAACATGGTAAAGATGACGATGCTGAAAGCGATGACTCCAGCTCAGTAGTTGAAGAGAGCGATTCGTCCGAAGATGAGGTCTGTTTATTTTTTCCTGGGACTAAGAATGGAAGAGTCATAAATTGCATTATAGGTGGCAGTAGTACCATTTTATCAATTTTCGTGTAGCCATTCCTTTTTCCCGTTCTCTTTATTTTTACTGGCCCAAAGATTGTTGTTTAAATCCATCACTTAAAGCGAGGAAACAGTGCTAAGCAAGGATTATCTATTTATGGGCAAAACTATGAACTTCATAGAACTGTACATTTCAACCAATGACAGGCAGAGTAATACTAACAAGAAGTGGTCTGTTCTTTGAAGTTTGAACCTCAATTTCGAGGTTCAATTAATATCAACACTATTGTAAATTGGATGCTAAATTTAGTAATTATAATTGCTGGTTAATTATTGCAGTACTAAACTCATGTATGTTCAATATTTCCAATTTCTTTAACTTGTGTGGCTCAGTTCAAAGAATTGTGCGCTTCACTTCTCACTTTCCGCTTCAAGCCCATGGACCTTGTCGCTTTTTGTATTTTTCGCTTTTGAAAACACTTGTCAGAGTTGATAATATGATTCCTTGCCGGAACCTAAAAGATAATGTTGCACACTGTCCTGCTCTTTAATGCATGAGTGGTCCAAGGGACAAGGATAGCTTCTTCTATGAATTTTCTGCTTACTTTTGTAGTTCTTATCTTTCTATTCAATTACATTTTGTCCTGTTAGGTTGATCCTCGTAATACTGTTGGAGATGTTCCGTTGAAATGGTACAAAGAAGAGGAACATATTGGATATGATCTTGCAGGGAAGAAGATCAAGAAAAAAGAGAGACAAGATAAATTGGACTCATTTCTTGCCAGTGTTGATGATTCCAACAATTGGTGAGTTAATCATTGTCAACACAAGGAGTCTTTAATACTGACTATCTTGTTGATAATCGCCCAAGCATTGCATGTGTTAGACTAGTATCATCCTCCTTTGGGAATGTCAATAGTTCATGTGCCCTCTTTCGTTATTCACCCTGGCTTGTAAGTTTGTACCCAACTATTTAATTTATGAATGGTCTAGCAAAAGGCAACCAGAGTAGCACTTTATCAAGAAGACAACATTTCCTTTGCTTGCTTCACTTTTCAAATTAGCAATCACTCTGCTAAGTTTCTCTTCTCTTTGGAGACTTGTGATAAGGTGATCTGTAGATCCATTCTCTTTTGGTTGTTTCTTATGTGTCTATCTGTTGAATTCAGGCGTAAGATTTATGATGAATATAATGACGAAGAAGTTGAACTCACAAAAGAAGAAGTTAAGGTGATCAAAAGATTGCTGAAAGGAAAGGCACCTCATGCTGATTTTGATCCATATGCGGTTCGTGCTCTATAATTACCATTTGGCACTGGAGTTTCTAGCAGGGATACTTGTTCTTGACTTAATCAAACTCATTTACTCTTATTTGTCACTCTGTTCTGCAGCCTTACGTTGACTGGTTTTCCTGGGATGACTCGAAGCATCCTCTTTGTAGTGCACCGGAACCAAAGAGACGTTTTATCCCTTCAAAATGGGAGAGTAAAAAGGTAAGTTCTTTTGATACTTTTTTTTTATCTGCTTTATTTGCTTAGTAGTCTGGAGTGATGTTGGACGTGTATAATTTGCTTTTTCTTGATAACTCATCAGTAGGATCTTATACGGTTAGTTCTCTCCTCCAATTATTGACTAGGATGTTTTTGAAAGAATCTGTTTCCACTTTTCTGGTTCAACTTGTCCATGTCTTGATATATTGTACAACTATGTACATGGTTGGTTGATTATGCTTAATCATGCCACTGATAAGAGCCTTGGCAGATGAACTTTGTTATATAGGTTTAAAATGGACTTTTAGGAGAAAATTGAACTCGTCTTTTGGCTCAAATCAAATGTTATACTTATTAAGGCAATGTGTACAAGCACCTGTACCAGCAGATATACTAACTGTGCAAATATTCATAGGATATTATTGTCTAGTGTTCCTCTTCTAGTTGTCTTCTCTCAACTCCGATGCTAATAATCCAAGATGGATCTAATACTGAAATATCAAAAGATTGTTGCTAATGCTGTTACATTCATGCCAGGAATCCCAAAATGATGGCATATGGATTATGGTTACACTAAAATATAAGTAATCACCTGTAAAATTGAGGGACTCGTTCTAGGTTTTCGCATGTTTGATTTATTATTGGGATTGACATTTTTTTGTGGCTTTTACGATCGGTGGTGTCTTTTGAACTTACAGGTTGTCCAATATGTGCGGGCAATTCGAAAGGGACTTATAAAATTTGACGAGAAGCCAAAGGAAGAGCCAAGTGCCTATCTCTTATGGGGAGATGATTCCAGTGCAATAGATAGACAAGGATTGGCATATATTCCTGCTCCAAAACCCAAACTGCCTGGTATACAACCTGACCATCTTTTGTATACTATCTTTCCTGTTATGGAGGATCTTTCATGTTTACCCTTTTTGCATTATGTATACTGCCATTCTGCATATCTAACACCTTCCAATTTTCAGGTCACGACGAGTCTTATAACCCTTCTTTAGAATATATTCCTACACAAGAAGAGATCAATTCTTATCAGCTTATGTATGAGGAAGACAGACCAAAGTTTATCCCAAAAAGGTATTAGTGCCTATTTGATTGTTTCGTAGTGTGCTCTGTACAGCTGTTATATTTTTTAAAGTCTTAATGCTAACCTTGTCACTGCTTTAGGTTCACATCATTGAGAAATGTTCCAGCATACGAGAAAGCAGTCAATGAAAATTTTGGCCGCTGTTTGGATCTTTATTTATGTCCAAGGGCTCGGAAAAAACGTGTACGTGAATGATTTGATCCCTTCTCCCTTCATTTCATCTGACTATTGGGGCTTAGATCATAATCTGATATCTTTCGCAATAAATCTCTATTTTTGTGCAGATTAATATTGATCCTGAGTCGCTGAAGCCCAAGTTGCCAAGTCGCAAGGATCTCAGACCTTATCCAACGGCGTGTTATCTCGAGTATAAAGGTCATAAAGGTCCCGTTGTGTCGATTTCTACAGAATCTACTGGGCAGTGGATTGCTTCTGGTATGATCTTTAGTCCTGGAGATGTTATGCATCTTTGTTGGATAAATGCTATCAGATTGAAGTGCTTAGGTTTTTTTGATTTGTACATGTGAAGGTTCAAGTGATGGAACGGTGCGCATTTGGGAGGTTGAAACTGGAAGGTGTATCAGGATCTGGGAGCTTGGGGAATCCGTACGTCATGTCTCATGGAATCCTATGCCTGAACGTCCCATATTGGCAGTCTGCGTGTAAGTAATTTACTGGAGCATATGATTATTGTTGATCATATTGGTTGGATCTTAAACGACTATAACATAAATGTTGCAGGGGAGAAGATGTATATCTTTTGAATACTGGACTTGGCAATGCAGAAGAACAGAAGAGTCTTGAAGAGCTTTTGCGTGTTGAAACGCCATCAACCCCTGATGACTCTGGTCAGTTTCATTTGAAGACTCTGCAGTTTGTGTGAGTTCATTACTCATAATGTTACCTAACTCTTGTTGTTTTGCTTAGATAATGATAAAACCACTGTGAATTGGGTTCAAGATGATAAGAACGGGGGAATCAGGTTGAAGCACTTTAAGGTACCTTTCATGCTTCCCATTGATACTTTGTGATGACTCAGGTATTAAAGTGATTATCACTATGAAATCTCCTGTGTGACTCAAATGTTTTTGTCATTGGATTATGCAGACTGTTTCTTCAGTTGAGTGGCATCGGAAGGGCGACTATTTCTCAACGCTTATGCCTTCTGATATCCTTCATCTGCTTTACATTACTGGCCTGATCTTCCAACATGAGTGCCTGTTTCTCACCCCCTGCCCACGTCTTTATGTTTTATAGTGTCTGATAAAGGCTTATACATTTTAGGGATAATTACAGCCCTAAACACTTTTGCCAACTAGTTTACAAAATATGTGCAAAATATAAAGGCTGTGCATACTTATACTAAATATACATATACCATACATAATCAAATATAAGTTATGTATATTTCGTCCATGTTGGTAAATAAGTTTGGCCGAACTGTACATATTGGTAAGTTACCTTACATTTTATAGTCATGTGATGTGATAAATAAAGCATATTTGGTTGGTTCTGTGTTATATCTGTATGATCTAGTGGTGGGACCAACGTGCATGTGTTGGTGAAATTGTTTTGGCAAACCGTCCTTAGCATATCCTGTAAGGGCTGTCTTCTTTTGTTTTTTAGAAGTAAACCGTTCTGTTTGTTTGAAAGAGGAGATGTGGAAACAGAAAGATCAGGCAGGAGGGTGTTTGTGCGTGTTTCTTGCCTCATTATCATGAAACTTTTGAGACTCTGCTTAGTTGATTGTTGTTATTTCTTGACTCTTGTCCACCCCAATCAAAAGCAGTTTTAATTCACCTGCTCTCAAAGAAGCAGACTCAAAGAATACCATTCAAGCTTCATGGACTTCCAGTTTCAACAGCTTTCCATCCCTCTCGCTCTGCCTTCTTCATTTCAACGAAGAAAAATATTCGTGTTTATGATCTCTTGAAACAAAAGCTCATTAAGAAGCTAGAGACAGGGGTTCGCGAAGTCTCGTCTATTGCTATACATCCTGGTGGTATGTCTTGGATGCTCTTTGATAATGTTCTCTGCTAGTCGCTGTACTCAACTGGTTAAGACGCTTTTAAACCTTTTTTTGCAGGTGACAATCTTATTGTAGGGAGTAAAGATGGGAAACTGTGCTGGTTTGACATGGACCTTTCATCTCAACCTTACAGAGTTCTCAAGTATGTTCTTTAAATTGATTTTTGTAATTTTGAAAAGCTTTTCTGCATGTGTCTTTTGTTATTTTTGTGGATTCAGTCTGGTGACTTAATGATTACGCCTATTGTGGATTTGAGTCTTGTACTGAAACATGTCAGGTTGTGCACACATTTTTGTATTTATGCTACTTGATGTGTGCTTGTTTGACATTTCCTTTTATCTCAACCTTAAGTAGTTCTCAAAGTTGTAATTGGCTTTTGTCATTTCAAAAAGTTTTTTCTGGACGTGTCTTGTGTTGCTTTTATGAATTCAGTCTAGTGAATTAATGTTGTGCCTGTTTTGGCTTCGAGTCTTGTGCTGATACATGTTAAATTGTGCGCACAAGTTCTCGCGCTCATGCTATCTTGATTTGATTTGCTTATTGGAAAGATCTTGTTTGAGATAAGTTGCAGGTTTTAGATGTCTATTATTGAAAATATCCTCCAGTTCCTCTCTACAAATGTGATTGCTCAATATATTCATTCTTTGCTCAACTTGGCCCAAAAATGTCCTTATTTGGAGGTTTTTCCATGTTACAGTTGCCATCCGAAGGACATCAACAGAGTGGCCTTTCATCGCTCCTATCCTTTGTTTGCTTCATCTTCTGACGATTGTACGGCATATGTTTTCCATGGCATGGTTTATTCAGATCTAAACCAGAATCCATTGATTGTACCTCTGGAGATTCTTCGTGGTCATGCCAGTGAAAATGGAAGAGGTATGGCCTTACCCTATCTTTTCAGCATATGATGATTCTACTTCAGTCCCCACTTGCCATCCTGTCCTACATTGGAGGAAAGAAATGTTAATCTGATGAAGCTGCAACAATTAGTGTTGTCTAGTTTCACTTACCCTCAAATACATTTTGATACAATATGTTTGTCTATACAATATTGTATTACGAACCTTTGTCTGGTTGGAGCTTTTGATGGTAATGAATATCAGATGAGAGGACACTTTTGAGGTCAAATTTTCCGTGTTAAGGCCATAGAAGCATCTAGAGGAACACTTAATGTTGATATAGAATAAGACAGCTGGCAAGATGGATGGTACAACTCAATCATGGCTGTCCTGGTATTTTTTGGAGGGAATACGCCAGAGGGCTAAATTCACTTTAAGTTGATGGGTCGAGATTTAAATTTAAGGATCCCCAAGGTGTTTTGCAAGTTATACTAATTGGGATGGAAATTTCAATATCATTTATAAATTGAAGCCAAATAAAAACTAAACCAATTGGGTCTTGAATCTTCATTTTATTTGCAATGCATCTATACTTAACCAAAGAGGATTTGATATAAATGGCTTATGGTGTTGATGCTAATGGGCACCTGCACATGCTACCACTTTGTTGACATTTCTTGATTGCCACTGTCTTCAGGTGTCATGGACTGCAAGTTCCATCCTAGGCAACCATGGTTGTTTACTGCAGGGGCAGACTCTGTGATCAAGCTCTATTGTCACTAAGAAGATTATTCCAAAATGCAACTCTGCTAGTAATTGCCGTGTGCATTTGTAAGAGGAAGACAGTACATACATTTGCACTGTATACATTGCTGTGGGGAAATTTGGGAAGTTGCCTGCTTGGACATAGGGAGGATAAAGATGTCTTAAGCCATCTCTTGTTCTTTCTCAGATAGGCAAACAATGAATTCCACATATAGAGAATAGAGAAGTTGGCACTATTTTGTTTGTATGATCTCATAAGCCTCTGGGTGTGTTCGATGCAATTCAACCTAAGCAGGCTTTTTTTTTCGAGAGGAGAACTTGTCCAAGTTGTTCTCATGACAGCATTTTCTGTAGAGCTAGGGCATTTGACGAGTACTTGGCACAATGGAGCTCCATTATTCTTTACCATAAACTGAGTTTTCATCTTTTTGTGATCTTGTTATATTTATGCATGTAAGAATTGGCAAGGATCTTAGCAAACATATCACTGGAATTTTGAAGAAATTATCTCTGCTGTTCTTGGTCTGTTTGGAATTATTTTTGATCTGGTAGTGTCATATTTTTGGTTGAGTTAGGTTAGACAATTCCTAGCCTGTTTGACTGGAATAGTGAACTCTTTTTTACAGTTCATGGTTTTTTAGTTTTAAAAAAAATTCCATAATTTAGTGCTGGTATGTTGATTGTTCTTTCGGTAATTACATTTTCCCTTGCACATCCATTAAATTTTATGTATTTACTTTTGGTGATGGCAGATATTGATCTCCGTAACTTCTTACGATATGTTAAGTATCAATTATTTGGTATGATGAATGGTACGGCTGCTATGATTTTCTTCGTAAAAAGCATTAGCCATCTGGGTACTTAAGGTTACTATGTACATCAATCGTCATCCAAAATTAATGAATTTTCGGTATGCACTTGGTACATATATACATATTTATGATTCCAGATCATCAATTTGCTCATAATGGAGCGTCCTAGCGTTCTTATCTGAATAATTTGCTCACATCACAGGAACATCTCCATCCACACAAACTGGGTATTGCAAATCCCTTCCCAGGGTGTGCCTATTCAAATAATAAATAATACAATATAGAACATAAAGACTGAAATTAGATGCAGAGTAACTGTACAAAGTAGTGTGTGTACTGTTTCCTTTGCTGGCACATAGGTAACATAACTGAGCCAATCATGCTCCTGTTTCCTCTGCTTATGCCGCCCACATTCTACTGTAAGAGTTGTACTGCTGCTATTGATGGGATCTTCTCCCTCAGTTTCTGAGTTACAGCCACACGAACAGTCATTACACCAGCTGCAGGACCTGTGATTCGGACTTTAACTATTGGCTCCTCAATTGCCACAAGTTCCAAACTTCCACCAGCTGCCCCAACAAGATATGGCCGAATCTCTTCAAGAACCTAAAATAGTTGCAATAAGAAAATAAAGTAAGAAGATTTACGGGAAGAAACGGAGATTATTGAGCACGCATTTCCTTTATTAGTGCTAGCGACAATTTAAGCAATAGGTATAGGCTGTTGAAGTGCTGAATGAGTCTAAGATCACATTGTGAACATGCCGATGCCATAAATACTTCTTGTTTTTCACAGACAAGACGAACAAGCATCAATTATGAGAGAGAAGTTTCTAAGCTACAACTGTAGCCACATCTAGGTGCACATATTAAGCAAATCATACAGCACCAATGAAGCACGTATTGCTCTTTTCAACTCCATTACTTTTAACCCTTTTCCTGATAATCGAAAAATCTTTGAGGGCCAGTGACACAATGTTCAGAAGTTGGTGGATATTTGGCCTGCATCCCTCTACCTTTTCTCCACTTAAACCATGCTTTTGTCTGTGGCGAGGACTATCCACGACGTGTGCCTAACCCAAACATTATGCACTACCTTCTTACCACCAGATCGAAGCCCTGGGACAACTACATAATCCAAATATATCCATGAAAATGATGTGAATTGCACAATTCAATCACACTTCATGACAAGCTCTCGAACAAAATACATAAATCCGATACTTATTGGAGTCAGAAGCAACAACATAATCATGCCACAATGGCTTTCCATAGTCATTTAGGATGAGAAGCAAATGGAAGTGCAACCTACTACTCAATTCATGACTGAGTCAGCCTAATTCAATCCGTCTCTTAGTGCTGGATTTCATAAGGGAAGTGGTTAGAGTCTCGCTAATAACAAGAAGCCATTGCCCATTGTTGAAGTTGTTGCAAGAAGACTGCCACAGTGTCGATAAGAGTTTCAAGTTTAAGGATCCTCTAATAGATGAAAAAAAGAAGCTGCACTCTGGTGTGGAGGCTTCTGTAGCCAATCTAGAGAACACTGAAGGAACACAATCAATCTGATGCAGCAGACAACTCACCATGGAATAATATGGTCAGCCCTTGGCACTATTGAAATAGGCTCAAGTATGTGGTCAGCCTATCTAGGAAGGGATCATTGCTGGTTCAGCCAACTTTGAAGGTAAAATGGCATGTTCTTATTATGATCTATGTAACTAACTATACATGAATACTTAACTGGCTTATAAGACCCAGATAATTGGATCTGAGGCAACAGGTCATATAACTTCCCATTAATCATTATTATAACAAATATGGAATCACTTCTAGTTCAATATCTGAATTCTTATCACAGACACCCAGAGGCGGAGCCACATGCCCTGGGAAAACTACATAATCCAAATATATCTTAGTGAAAATACTGACTCTGCCACTGACATTACCCAATAGATATAAGGTCAGTGGGACCAAAACATAATTAGAATGGACTTGTTCTAGAAATAACTCTAAAGACTTTCCATTTCTTAGCGCCACAAACTAGAAGGTCCTATTTCAATGGATTTCTAAGTTGAGAAATCATTCAAAATAATCTATAACTAGATAATCCACTATTTCTTTGGATGACAACAAAGTAATCTAGGACATGACTTATTTTGTCCAATAAGTGTTAAAGATCATCTAGTTCAGGTTTGCAGTTTTTAAAGAGTTGTGCCAGATGTATGTAAGACATATAATAAATAACAGAGAGAAGCATCTACCTTCTCTATGTTTTCTTCGTTAAGCTCAAGGCCAGTTTCTTCATCTGGTACTGATTCAACCGCAACAATTTCTGGTATCTTTTCCATCAAACGACGCTCAATTCCCAACTTCATTGTCGTGACTGAACTTGGACAGGAGCCACATGCTCCTTGTAGTTTTAGCTTAACAACATTGCCATCAATTTCATGCAATGCAACGTTTCCGCCATCTGAAATCAGATATGGTCGAATTTCATCCAGCACACTCTCAATGTTTTCTGCAGTAAGTGGTAACTCTGTAGCTGAATTTGGCTCTACTGCTGAATTTGGAGTTGCAACAGCCTTTACAACTGCACCAAGAGCCAACAAGCAAATCATTTCAGATTCAAAACAAGGTCATCAAGCATTTATTAGCAAGGGTATAACTACTATAGCTAGCACTAAGTATTCCATGGAATGAAGAACAGAAACATTGTGGATCTAAGCTTAAAAACCAACAGGCTAAGCTAATAAGAAGCTTTGTAATCCTTTTCTGTATATAAAATGGAAGAGATAAATTTAGGGCCCTTTTTTTTTTTTGATAATTGAAACTTGCATAATCACCACTTTATGGAAGAGATCAATTTAAGGGCCCTTTTTTTTTGGTAATTGAAACTTGCATAATCACCAAAGTGGAAAATATTTACAAAGCCTAGGTCCAGTTAGCACAACTGGCCTTTTGGTTTCTGATCATCTAAATAAGTGATTATGTGAAAATAACTAATCAATTTCAATAATATAACAGATAGTTATTTTCTAAAAAGGTCTAAAATCATTTAACATATTGGTCCTGAGCATAAAAATGATTTAAGCAAAATTTCCAATTAAAACAGGTAACAAGCGAAAAAATCCTCATATCTTCGGGTACAAGTTAATATATTTCAACAAAATAACAATTTGCTAAAAGAGTTCATTTCTTTATTGGTACTGGTTCTGATAATAGAACTGATTTAAGCACAATTTTCAATTAAAACAGGTAACAAGCTAAATAGGCACCATATTATTCAATTCCGATTCATTAACTCATAAACGAAATTGTATTCATGAAGGTAAAAGTAAACAAAGCACACCTTGATGTTGCGAATCTCTACGCAGGTAGCGCCATGATGGATTGCGCCTAGTCCACGAGGAAATTCGAGTTCCAAAGAAGCCCGAAATCTGCAAAGCAAAAGCAGATGATAAGGCAAATGAAAAAGACAAAATCCGACGATAAAATAACAGAATTAGAAGAAGAAGCAAAATGATATACCTTGATAGGAGGAGGAGGAAGAAAGATAGTGGCGGTGGAAGAAGAAGGAGAGCATGAAGAAGATGAAGATTTTAGGGTTTGGAAACTTCTAGAACCGTATGAAGAAGAAGGAGTCGGAGGATTCAATAGCATGGCTGATTGCATCTCTTTGTATCAAATTAACGAACTCAATCAAATTCAGCAACTGGAAAAGTACCTACAAATTTGATGATTGTTTCTGAAAACTGATTTCTATTTGTATTTTGTGGACCGGAAAATTTATTTCTTTTTTCTGTGTCCATCTCTATTTTGTCTTCTTCTTAATTTTATATTATTATTTTTTTATTCGGTGTCCGGTATCCACATTGAAGTCTGATTAAGTTTAGATTTGCGCCGAGAAGTCCACATTGAGGGTTAAAGCGCTCTCTAACAAAGGCAACTCTGTATCCAAGAAGACTCAAATCCGAGATTTCGATTAAGGACGAAGGAATATTTAGCACTCCACCACAATCCTTATTGGTGCTCTAAATTTTATACTTGCGATGCAACGTTACATTATTTAGACATTGAAAAAGTAGTTTAATGATCTCCTCGACTATGTGAGATGAATCATAATATGAAATTATATGAGATAGAAATTGAAGTTTTATTTAGACAATTTTTAACTTTTTTTTTTACTTATAGACATAAAAAATACATAAGTTATTAAAACTATTAAAATTGTTCAATTTTTTTATACAATTTTACTAAATAAAAAAAAAGTTCGTAATAAAATATTAATACACTATCACAAAATTATTCTTGAAAAATATAATATTTATTGATCCAACTTTGTTTCAATAAAAAGATTAAACTGAACATGAGTTATAGTGTATCATTCTTAAAAAGAAAAGTAAATTTGAACATGAGTTGGTAAGAATGATAATCAGTTGTAAATTTTGTTTACATGTGAAATAAATGGTAAGACATAAATTTATTTATATTGTTTTATAAAATATAAACTTGTGGGCTCATTTTTTTATTTAAAAAAAAATGAGAAATCATGATATGAAATTTTCAAATTAAGTTTTTTGGAGAATTTGAAATTTCGTCTCATGATTAAAATTATGAAATGAAATCGCATGTTGAAATGCTTATTTCATCTTATGATTTGAGATCAAAATTTTGTGTGCATTTAGCTTCAAGTAATTTAATTGCCTAAATATTTTACAACATCGACTACCAACACATAAAATTCAAATAAGCTCAATTGAGAAACACATAAAACATAGGAATAACAAAGCTAGAAATATTCCTTCTAGAACAAGGCAATTAATTTTGATCATTCACACACACGGAAATATGGAACCAAAAAAAGAGCATCACTATATATACATACACACAAATTAAAAAGATGATGGTATTTCCTCAAGCTTGAATCTCAACAATAAAACTAGGAAAAAAAATTAAGTTACATCAAGTAATGATAGTTCTTATTTATTTATTTTTTCCCTCTAATTCAGAAGAGATGAGAAGAAGTAAAAAGTGGATTATCAACACTAGTAGAAGATGTTTTTTTCCTTGAGAACAAGTCTGCCACAAGTGGAATGATAGGCTTCTTCTTCGTTGTCTTCTTTTTTTCCTTTTTGTTCTTCCCAAGCAAACCTAGATCTGTCTCTCCAATAGTTAACATCTCTGCTAATGTTGGTGATGATTCCCATCTAACTTCCTTTTTCTTATTACCATAATCTTCATTATTGTTGAGCTTCACTGATTTTGCCGCTGCCATTGCACCTGTATGCGTTAGTCACAATATATGTATGTTGTTAGGGATGTGTTCAACTGAACTCATATTTTTTCATCGATAAATTAAATATCTCAATTGGGACTTCCTTAACTTTACAATCACCAAGAATAATTTAAGTATATGCACAATGGTGTCAACTTTATAAGTCCCGACTCCCGAGATATTATAGGTATCCTTTTTGTTTAGACGATAAATATATACTCATGTAAAAGATTCCAAAATTATTAGCAATTCAAATTAAAGAGTATTGTTTAGATGAATAATAATGTTAATATATATGTTCAAGTTAAAAATCAAAACAAAATTACTCTGACTCACTTATAATTTTTGTCCCATCATGTTTGAACTTTGCTAAGATAATTAAAATTATGGATCCGCCTCTAACCTGCATGAGTTGCTTCAGCTTGAGCCAATTTGGACATGTTCTTGTGAAGCTCCGCGTTTAAAGAAGCTAACGCGATTTCAGTTTCGGATTCTCTTGCTTTTAGAAGCTTCAATTCGGTCTTTGTTTCTTCCAGCTCAGTTTCTAGCTTCTTCAGTGCTTCCACAACAATAGGATCATCATTGTTGTTCAAATCTGGAGGAGGACTTGGTGACGAAGAAGATCTCCATGACGTGGCACTTGTAACAATATTTTCTTGAGAATTAGCACTTGTAGGAGAATAATTGTTATTATTCCATGGACTTTCTTGATTTGGAAACATGAATGGCTTTGGAGAATAGATTTCTTTAGCCAAGAATCGTTCACCGAAGATAGCTACGGCTTCTTTGACGGAGCGAAAAGGGCGTGAAGAATCCACCTTGGAGTGATAATCCATGACTGATGATGATAATTTTGGTGTTATTTCCATGGTGTTTGAAATAGTATTATATTTGTTTGAGAGGTTGAAAGGGGAGATCATATGAGACAATATTATTGTGATTGGATCATGATTGCTATAAGGTTGGAAGGTTTGATGAGTTTTCTTTGCTTTTACTTCAAATATATTCAGTTAAAAGAGAGATATTGATAATGGGGATTGGTCTAGTGTGTGGTGCAGGGTGGGGTGTACATGTACACTAATTATCAGTAAGTAGTCTAATGGCTAGCTGGTGAATTAGATATATATATATATATATATATATATATATGGATATAGGAAGATACAGTCGTTTGAATGTTAAGTTACAAGGGATTTTGAAGTTGACTCCTCAACTACCAAGCAAATGAATAAAGGTTTTTGATTTGAATTGCATCATGTAATTAAGACCTACTAAAGGGAGTAAATACGCTTTCTATCATAATTTTTTTGATATTCAGAGCTCAACCAACCAAAATGATTTTTGTATATCCATCGATCTCTACACAACTCTTAAATATTGATAAGATTAATTTTATATAGAATTTAACTCATATACAGACAAATGTCAAAAAGAATTTACTAGTAGAATATTAATGTATGTATTTTAACATGTTGTAATAAGTTATTTATCTGATTTTTCAGAATATATGTCATTTATAATAGACAAATGATTGACGAATTTATCGGTATAGATAAATTAATCTCGCTTGTGTTATGGTCAAGGACAAAATTTATAGAAGGACTTATATATCAAACTTGTGTCGTGTGGATACTAATATAAAAGAAGCTATTTAAGTATGCAATTAATATTAACGGTATGCAATTAATATTAACGGTATCAATTACGTACATACGTACCTTAACAAATTAAAAGAAATGCATGTCTATAAAAAGACATGACTCCATACATTATAATTTTTTACCAAAAAAATAGATGCTTGCGGTGGTTACATATATATTGCAGCCTTTTGTCTTCATAAGCAACATGCAGATTTTTGTTTCTTGTTTACGTAATTAAATGATTAGATATGAATTATGATCTTGTTAACAAAAATTGGAAACTAATTAAGTGCATTATTTGCTCGAATAAAATTGTGGTTTTGTTTTGCTTATCATCAAGAATTTTGCATCCAAGCTAAGATACAATATTAATAGCGTAACCTAATTCTTTCTTTTTTCAATTGTAGAATTCATTCGTTCAGAGGTAAGAATTGATCGCCAAATAACTACATACATAACTATTTAGATGTTTTTAACCAAATAAAATAATTAAACTTTTGCAATTTGAAATATAATCAAAGTAAAAATACATATAAATTGACTATGATTAGTTAAATATAGTGATGAATATGTACGAAAGACACACATATATATATATATTATATTAATGTAACATGGAATGCAAGTTTTTACCTACCTCCTCTTCTCTTCATTTATATTTTAGGGATGTTTAATCTTAATTATTACTCGAACTAGAATTACTCCAGTTTTTGTGAGGTCGGATTTACCCAAAAAATATAATATATGAGATTTGACTCCTTTTCATTAAATTTTTTTTCTCTATTTGCTCGAGTACACATATAAATAAATGACACTTAGCTTGTCCAATATAAAATTTAAAGGTTTAAATTAGATTAATTTAAAGAGCAACTTAACCAGGAGTTACTCTAAGATTTGTGTTGCAGCTAATTAACGATACGATTTGGCAATTAATGTGGTTGGTCGTGTTGTATTAGTTCTGAATATAATTATTGAAGTTACTCTGCAATAATAATTATTAGGGTCCCTAATTATTATAATGAAGGTTATTCATAATAATATTTGTGGAGATTAATTATAGTAATTATAATAAATAAAATAATAATAAATTATCATATTTTTATGAATATTTGAGCGAGCATCTTCACATTGAGATGTTATTTCTTAATGCGTACAAATGAGATCCTAATTATGATAAGAAATATTTAAGTAAGCCTCACTTAACTTGTGTGTGTGTGGTTTCTTCTTCTTTTTTTCGCAAACACATGATGTAAATACGACATGGTTGTTGTCACTCAATTTTGATCCTCCACAACGCAAATTAGCTATCGAGTTTCTTTGAATTTTGAACATTTTTGAAATAATTAGTTTTTCTAAAAACAAAGATATTTTCATGTTATTCTTAACTATTTTTATCTTTTTATAGATTTTAGTATAATATACATATTTCTATAACTATATCTTTGATTACTATTTATGTAGTTATTCAAAAATTATTTCAAAAAGTTTTTATTTTAAACTAAATACAATATTAGTTAGGTTAAAAAAAAAAAATTAAAAATTGTCAATCTCCCACATCAAAAATCCTTGAGGAATTTGGGGTTTTTGGAGCCTATATAAATGCTCATATTCTCATTAAAAATAAGGAAGATGTGGTATTTTTTTTAGCCACCCAAAGTTAGAAATTTTCTTAACTTGGCTAGGATTTTGGACTCTTGTTCCAAGCTTAAAAGTTGTGAAATTTTTTAGCTTTCAATCTATATTTTCCTTCGAGTAAATAGAAAATTGAAGTCAAAATTTAGGCTAAGAACAGTGCTCTTATAACGTCGAACTCACAAAAGTTCGAGTCTAAATTTTTAATTTTTCCTTTTATGGATTAGAGTTCTGTCAAGCTCTTGGATGGTGGTGAAGTCGTCTTCCGCTCGTTGTCTTCAGTCTCGCTGCCCGGAATAAGATAAAATATTTTCTCAGCTTTATTTTATTTAATTATTTCATGTTTTATATTTAGTTGATTCATAGCCTTTTTTAGTTAGCATGTATTAAGAATAATTAGATTAATGATATAAATTTCTTATAGTTAGTGTGTGTTAGGATTAATTAGTTAGCATGTGTTAGGATTATTTCATGAAAGCATTTAGTTTTGTTCATTTCTTTTTCAAGTAGTTTTCTTTGACAATATAGATTTTCATGTTTTTCAATTTCTTTTAGCATAATTTAGATAATAAAAATATACTTAAGATATTATTTAGTTAGAATTTTCATGACCTAGTTGATTTAATTCTTTCTTTAAATTTGAGTTAGTGTAGCGTATATATTAATTCTGTGTTCTTTAGTTACTTGAATATATTTATTCTTTCCTTTTCTTTATCTACATATAATATATTTGGTTAGTCACTTCTAGGATGCCCATCAATTTGGTACCTTAACATATCATGATATATTCCTTGGTTTAACTTAAAATGAGTAAATGCTTATATAATTTTATTTTGGTGCATGTGATATCGATTCGAGTTCATCTTTGAACTTCATCCTTGCATATTATTGAGTTTTGAGTCTTCCATCATCTTGCTCAAATTGCTGAAAATTGATACATGGAAAGAAAGCTAATATTCATAATTTGAATATTGATATTGGGTTGTATACACGGAATACAAGTAAAAAACAGTGTCTTATACACTGATATACAGTATCTTTACAGCCTGATATACAAGAAAATAATGATGTATACACCGATATATAGTGTATATACAGTTTGATATATAGTGATACACAGAAGATACAGGAAACAAACAGATGATATACAAAAATAATATTGTATACACTGTATATAGTATATATACTATCCGATATACAGTGTATATACACCTGCAATATACAGTAAAATTGTGCTTAAGGTCTAAAACGCAGATGGCCCAACAACTTAGTCCAAGCGTACAAAAACTAAGTGTCGGGCCATATTTTCATGTGTTATTTATTATTTATTTATATTGATTCGAATTGTAATAATTTATTACTTATGTTATTTATGCTTGCTTAGATATTGATTTTAATTTATTTTGACTTAATTAGATTCCCTAAAGATAAATCAATTCATGTTAATTTACTCTTTAAATGATTTTCTACATTTACTTAGTTACTTGATAAACTTTTACTTTCTTTTTATATACATGTATATTGTTTTTAATGTTTAAGTTTGATCATTTTTTAAAAATAATTTTAAAGTCTTTATTTCCTTTGAAATTAACATTTTCAAAAATTAGTAAAATAATTTTTCAAATCGTCAGATAATCGTGCGTTAGCGGCCACTTTGAATGCTTAACACCTTTTCAAAGTGGAAATAAGAACTTCGTACCTTTTTCTCTGAATTTTTAAGATTTAAATCTATTAAGGTCTTTTAAATTAAACTTTCTTAATTTCTTTAAAATTAACTGTCAACTTTTCTTTTCTAAAATTATTTTTTTCCTGTATAAAGTTGAAATTAACTTTAAACCATCTTTTTCCGACATAACAATAGTCAAAATTCTAATTTCATCATTTTTATGATTGATTGTTTTCAAATTATACTAACTACTTCTCCACCTATATAATGGGAAAATGACAAATATAATTCCTTACATCTAGAATATATTTGGATCTCTTAAATATATTTTTGTTAATTAAGGTTATTTAAATTATCAAAAATAATTATTTTATGTGATTATAAAGTCACGAATCGTCTTGTCCAACATATAGCTATAGTTAACGGAAAATAATAATAATACAGAGAATCATCACTTCAGATGAAAAAAACAATTCATTGATTTCTACTTTCTATCATGCTAAAATTAATATTTTCTTCATCTTAATTTATGTGATTGTTTGTGTATAACAATCTAAAAGTAAAAAAATATGTTTGAAAATTATATTAAAAACTATTCATATATTTGTATGACTATAAATAACTTTATTTAAAAAGAAAATAATAAGTTTTACAATAAATTATTTCTAATTATAAAAAATTATATATAATTCTTTTAAAATAGATTTTTTTATAAAAAAGGCATTATATAAATCAGCCACATCAAAATATTAATTTCGACACACGAAAATAGAGGTGTATAAGATAAATCATCAAATAAAATCGAATCGACAAATCAAGTCAAATAAAAAAAACTTGTTATTTGATTTGATTGATTTGACGTAAAAAAAAATCCGAACATTCTTAATTTAATTTGATATTAACAAAAAAAAATCAAATCAAACTCAAACTAAACAAGAAAATATTAATTATAATTTACTTAGTAAATATTTTTTAAATTAATTTATAATTTTGGATGTTTGGATATATTATTTGAACCTATAAATATTCACTGTTCGATGAGCACATGATTCAAAAAGTCAAATTTAAAACGCCAAATAAAAACCTAACCAGGGAAAAGAATTTTCCTTACTTTATCTTTTGGTAAGTTTTTATTTGATATTCTTTCTTTGGCGTCAGTAGCGGAGTCAGAATTTTTAATAAGGAGATTTAAAATCTGAAGAAGTAGACGCATAAACTAGTTAAAAGGGATTCAACATCTACTATTTATACATAAAAAAATTATTTTAATTATGTATAAATAATATAATTTTTCACCAAAGAAAATTCGAATGAAACCTAGGAACCGTGCGTCTTCTCCACTGTTTGGTGTAGTTGTTAATGCAATTCTGTTGCTTTGTAGATTTGTTAGTATTTGCTCTCTAATTTGCTAGTAGTTTGTTGATTTTAAAATATTCTATTTTTTTAAGCTTGTACACTTTCGTTTAATTGTACCAAATCAAGGAGATCAAAAGAATTGAGAAAATCAACAATAACAAACTTCATGCTTATTTAATTAATATATTTAATAAATCGACATAACTAATTTAGTATTTTTTTAATAAAAAATTAAATCAGTCCGACATATGTATGTCCACACAGAAAATACGTGAGTTAAGAACGGTACAAACGTCTAAGGGCCCGTTTGACCATGTGAGATGAAATCATGATATGAAATCATATGAGATGAAATTTTGTTTGGAGATGTAATTTAAATTTTAAGTTGTATTTTTTGCTAGAATATGCAAAAATTCATAACAAAAAATTGCTAGAAAATATGGTTTAGCTACGGAATTTGTTGGTAATCCCAAGCTATTCCATCGCTATAAAGCTTGTAACTAATTAAATTTTCTTGTAGTTTGTTGCTAATCCGTAGATAAATGAGATTATCATGAAAAAATTGCTATTTTAGCTACGAAATTTGGTATGTTGCTAATTCCTTGTTATTAGTAGTAACACTATCACAAAGCTATTCTAAAAAAAAATACAAAATTTATTGATCAAACTTTAGTTCAATAAAAAAGTAAAAATAAACATGAGTTGTAGTGTATTGTTCTTTAATATAATCTTCCGGCTCATTACAAATAATCTTCTCACGTTGAACATGCATTTCTCGATCGGATGATCAAGAAAACGAACCAACATTATTATTTTGACCCGTTTGTTGGTCAATGTCATTAATATCTATATTATTATGTTTATATTTTATAAATATTTCATCACTCTTTTGATGTTCTCACAAAAAATTATGTAGCAGTCCACAAGTTATGACAATTGTTACTTGTGTGTCAATATCATAATAGTTCATGTCTTATTTTACTATTCATAATCTATTTTTTCAAGCTTCAAAAGTTCTTTCAATTACATTGCACATAAATAAATATCTAAAATTAAACAATTCTTTAGTGTTTTAATGCTCACTTCACTTCCCATCTAACTTGCAATGTAACCCTAAAAAATCTTTTGTATTTTGAATGCGAACATCAACAACATAATATTTATTTACCAATAAAAGTAATATTTTTATAGAATTTTTTTTGAAAAAACATGTGAGAAATGAGATAACTTTGTATAAGCAAGTAATATTTATTCCCAAAACGATTAAAATTAGTAAGGGTGTAATTTAAAATTACCATATAATAGAAGAAAAGTGATAAAAATAATAATATCAACTATAAATTTTATTTACCTATCAAATAAATGATTATAACATAAAATGGTGAATTCTTTATTTTATCAAATCTAATTATATGAGTCAATTTTTATATTTTAAAAATATAAATTATGATATGCAATTTCAAAATCAAGTTTTTATGAAAAATTTTAATTTTAATTTTATGATTTAAAAAATCACATGTCCAACAGCATCTTATAAATAGGGGTTCACAACGCCTGTGAATTTTTGTCTCTGGTATTGTGCTCCTCGTCACTGTTAAATCTTCCATCACCATTCTTACTTCTTTCACTTTATTTACTTCTATATAAACAGATATGGCACCGAAGAAGAAACCGCAATCCAAAGGTAAGGGTTCTTCTTCCACAGGTACCAAATTGCAAATTTCTGCCGAGAACGAAAATAGGCTCCGACGGCTGTTGCTTAATTCCGGCCGGTCCACTCAGTCTCCGGCTACGACTCCGACTCCAGCAGATGATGCTCTCTCAAAAGCACAGAAGGCCAAGAAACTTCGTTCTATCTACGAAAAGCTTTCTTGCGAGGGCTTTTCCGACGATCAAATTGAACGCGCTTTATCCGCTCTAAAGGTACTAATCAAGAAACCGCCTTTTATCTCCAATCATAAAATTTAATGATCAATTTCATCAAAGAAAAATAAGTACTACTTATATCCTATTTAACTGTGTAATATCAAGAAAGGCCGTATATCTGCATATCACGTTATATGCATTATATTTATACATATTATATATACATGTAATTTCAAGAAAGTAGAATTGTGGTAATTTCAAGAAAGGTCATGTATATACTTTTTTAAAATCAATTTCATCAAGATTTTCTTTTATCTCATATTCAACTGTATAATTTTAAGAAAGGCCGTATTATATGCATATCAGGTTATATGCATTATACAATATACTTATATATACAAGGCAGACTCATGTAAGTTCAAGAAAGTAAAATTGTGGCAATTTCAAGAAAGGTCATGTATACGTATACTGTATTTGACACATAGAATGTGTTTCCTTTCTGATTATTTGGACATATAATGAGACACATTCTCTGTGCTGTATTGTTTTTAATAATATTTACCATTTCAAAAAAATATTACAAAGGAGAGAGCCACGTTTGAAGCTGCTTTAGATTGGCTATGCTTGAATTTGCGAGGAAATGAGCTTCCTCTGAAGTTTTCAAGTGGTACTTCCCAATTGAACGAAGGTATTGATGAAAGAAGTTCTGTTTAATTTCCAGAATCGGCGATAGAGAGGAGTTTTGCGTTAGGATAAATAAGTTAAGTTCATGAATATGCATTTTTCGCAGGTTCTGTTGGTATCATATCAACTGCTCGAGAAGATTGGGTTCCTTCAGCAGATTCATCTGTGGCAGAAGTTAAAGATGAGAAAATACCTAAAGTTTCAGTTCTGCCGAAGGGTCGAAGTGATAGTGAATCTCTACGTACAGTTGAACGCGCACAAGCTGATTGGATCCGTCAGTATATGGAACAACAGGAAGAGGTATTTATACAGTTCTATTTGATACTTCTAGTTTTACTGGTGGGTACCATAGGTTCTGTGGTGCAAAACTACTGCACTGTATCTGATTTCAGCTTTTGTGAATTATTTGTCTACAGTGAAACTAAAAGGTAACTGAGAAAGGTTCTGCAGGGGAGTGCATATGCCTAGTTAGCTACTGCATGTTTTACATTTCTAACTTATTTCTTTGCTCAGCTAGCTGTTGTCGTAGAAAAACTTAACTATGATACATGATACAGAATTAGGGCATGATGCTGTCGCCCTCCTAGATTTCATCATTTCACTTGCTCTAGTTTAATCCTTATACTTTTTGCTGTTTTTGGTTAGCTCCCTGAGCTGAGTACTGTAACAATGTATTGGAGCTACATCTACTTATCTTTGTGACTTTTGCATCCTTTGATGCCATCAATGAAACACCTTGCTTCATCAAAAAGAAAAAAGAATTAGGGCACGAGTCCTAACTTATGGCGACTAGACTTCGTCAAAATCTATCTTTAATCCCATTTCAATCACAAACAAATTCTCTATTTTAAATCTTAAAGTGCCCAATATTAAAAATCTAAAAGCCACTGGAATTCAAAGTGTGTAATGCTGAGTCCATACATTCTTCTTTTACTATGCATTTGCAGGATGAAGCTGAAAGTTGGGAATCTGGTTTTCTTAACGATGGTTCCCTAGAGCAGGTAAATCTCATGGCAATTTTTTCCATGTTTCTACACTAATAAAACATCAGGTCATTTGCTTTGTGTTACACTGCCTCTTTAGTCATGACTATCTGATGATGTAGGGTTTCCTTTTATTGGTATCCACTGTCCAGTTCATTGTAATATGTTCAGGATTTAGGTTGGGTTGGTGGATGGAGTGGATATATGGTTTACATTCTTGGAAGGCTCCTATGGTTATTTCTCTTGCGGGAATAACATGTTTATTGTAAAGTTGAATCTAGATATTGGAACAGTTAGTTCCTTAAATCATTTCCCCTTTTTCCTGTTGTAGCGAATTGAATTTTGTCTTATCAGAGTAGATATAAGGTCTATATCCCTCAAAGACACTTGCTACTCGAAGAATCTAAAAAGCATGCTACTGTTCTTGATTCATGTTCTGTTCGTCAACAGGGCCCGCGAAAAAAAAGTAGTATTGAGTCCATTGTCCAAGACTTTCATACTGCTAGGCTGGAAGCTATTCATGCAAAAGAGCGCGGTGACAAAAAGGGCCATGAACAAGCCAGCCGAACCATTCGGAAGATCAAGCAGGAGATATCTTCTCTAGGTTGAAACCTTTGATATTGTGCTTTCATTTCATTACTATAGCATGTTTAACTCATGACATTTATTATAGGACTACCGGATGATATCCTGGAATCTGCACATGAAAGTGCTTCCGACCATGCCGTGTTAGACATGTCCTCGGAAAAACTTGAGGTTGATGATGTTACTTCACATAATTTCAGAACGTCCAATATTCAAGAACATGAGATAGGAATGGATGAAGTGGCTGTCAATAACAGCTCTAATGAGTTCACTGAAAACAATCCATCCAGTGTTCCTTTAGATGACAAGGCAGCTTCAGGAGGAGAACCAGAAGATGTAGAGCTTGGTGATTTCTTATTTGAAGAAGATTCCTCCCCTGATGTGTCGGCTACTGTACTAGAACTGCAGAAGAAAGAAAAGATGAGAGAATTATGTAGTCAGAAAAACTTAGAGAAGTTAGAAGGTATATGGAAAAAGGTAAAAGTTTGGTACCTGATCTTATGAGTTAGTTGTAAATTTTTTCACTCTAGACTATAATCTTGAGCACCTCTTTAGTTACCTAAAAAACAAAGACGATTTGGAGCTCCTCTGTTGGTATAAAGAAGGATATAATAGAATAAAGATGCCTGGTCAGTAGTTGTAACTTAAATATGGTAACCTCTTCTAAGTGAAGGAAGTATGTTTTCTTTGTTTTCCTTTGCTATGTAGTTAGGATAAGGTGTAACTTGTCTCTATGTTTATTAGCTTTGAAACAACCGATAGTGTTATTGCACCAAAGGGTGTGGCCTAACAGTTAATGAAGTTGGTAGAAAAGACCAAGGTTCAAATTCCAAGACAGAAAAAGCTAGATGATCTCTTCCAATTTGCCTATTGCCTTGGTGTGCTGAGTTATCCGGTACCTGTGTAAATGGGAGGTAGCAGATATCCCTTGAATAGTCAAGTGCGAGTTAGTTGGTACAGAAATTACTATTTCAGAAAAAAAAACAATGGACATTTTTATTAAGGTAAACTGATACTAGTAAGAAGGTTAATCTACAATGAGTCCGTATGGACTTCGTCTGCAGCGTGAAGTTAAACCGCTTCCTCCATTAACAATATGTGATGCAAAATGTGAACCATGGTAGACTTGTGTCGTCCCTTTTCTTCTTGAGGTCTTCTTACTTTTGTTCTTAAGTTGTTGTTCCTTTCCCAAAAGTGTTCCAACTGTTGGCATAATTGCAGGGAGATCCACAAAAGATTCCAAAGGCTTTTCTTCACCAACTTTGTCAAAGATTAGGGTGGGAGGCCCCAAAATATGCGAAAATACCTGGAAAAGGAAATATTTCAAGTTACTCAATAAGTATAATGCGCAAAGCCAGTGGGAGAGGTAAGAGCAGAAAAGCTGGAGGGCTAGTAACAATCGAGCTTCCTAGTCATGATCATGCTTCTTCTACTGCTGAGGTAATGTCTAATGCTTTGTTGATACTGTTTTTGCATTTGTTGCAAGTCCATAAAAAAGAAACGAAAGAGAAGTTAGTGATAATTGCAGTTCTACTATTTGGTCGTTACACAAAGTTTCGGATTGTGGGTGTAAAATATACCCTAATAGGAAGAGTTGCATGTATTCACATCAAAATAGGAGTGTGTTATTTATCCCTTTGTTTCTTGTAAGATAACAGTTGAATATTTTTATCAATATCTACATTGTTTGTCCCTGTAGTTTTTTCTTTTTTGATAAAGTAAGTTGTTCATTGATTGCCATCAATAAGATGCAACGATTAAAAAAATAGACATGCTTAGCTCTGTTTGTACCTGTAGTTTAGTGGACTGAATTTTTGTTCAGATCGCCATATGTCAGGGCCTCTAGGCACTACTAAATAATATTGAAAATCTTTGGTGTTCAAGCCATCAAACTTATTATTTGACCTTTTTTCTGTTTAAGCTTTTGATCGATTTCTCTGGAGTTTTTCCGGTTTTCTCTGTAGGCTTGTTCAATTTGCACTTTGATACTGCCCAAAGCCAGACTTTGCATTTCAGATTATCTTTTTGCCTTTAAGACACCTTGGAAGGTTTATCTGGAATAGATGTTAGTTCATAACCTCAAAGATTTGTGACATTATGGAGAAGGTCTTAGGGATATCCATATATGGTCAGAGGCCGTCTTTAAACATTAAAGTAAATTATGGTAAAGGCAGATTCTTCTGATTTCTCTCTTCCACTGCTAGATTCTCTCTCTTTTCCCTTTGTTTCTCTCCTCTGTAAATTCACTCATCTTCTTTAATTTTCTGGGAGGATTTATAAATGCCTGAGCTAGAAGAGAGTTTGCTTCTGGTCCAACTGCAGTTTCAACTGGCAGGAAGAAACAAAATCTACCATCCAACTTTCAGAAGTGTGCAGAGAAATAAAAAACTCTCTGTTGTTGAACACTAAGAAACTGTGAACTTAATTACAGAGGGCCAGGACGGCTCTTGAATCTGCTTGTTCTCTCTCTCTCTCTCTCTCTTTTTTTGTGTTGTGATGTAAAGATTTATTGATGTGATGGAGAATTTCCCTGGTATACAAAAAGTAGAGAACTTTACACAAAAATCTGTTTCTCCACAACAAGCATCCGATCATTTCTAAACTAACTCAGATCTCATGGGTATATATTGGACTTCACCATGATGTGTTCTCCACATATATGAACTCTCTCTTTTTACTATTTTTGTGAATAACATGTACTTATTAAAAGAAAAGGAAAATGTGAAATTATAGAAACATGAAGGGTAATGTGACAACCCCACTTATATTTAGATTAATGATGCTATTGAAGTGCATTATCCTGGCAAGACAAGAAAAGAAATACTGTTCTAGGAGCTTTTGCTTTCTGTGCCATAGGTATGTATTGGACTTCACCATGATGTGTTTTTACATCAGTCTTAACCCTTTGTGGATCTCCCTGTTTCGTAATGTTGGTAAGAGGCAGTTCATAGAGCTATTGTTTTCTCTTCTCTATTTGCTTTCCAACGGTCGACTGGACTCTTGCCATAACTATGATGTCATTCTCTTTAAAAAACATACGATATTTTTTTTTCTAAAGAGGTCTTACTTAAATCTGAAGGGATTTCACGTAATTGCAACTTTGATGAAAATACAATCTCAAGTTGGTAGTTTGGAGTGATCAGTGTTCAAGCTTATAAGGAAAAATTATAGTGCAATGACAAAGGGGGTTCACAATCTATTTTGGTTACCAAAAAAAAAATAAATGATCAGTGGTAAAGTTTTAATAGAGCACAAGGGGTAAAATGGAAATTTCTGGGCTGAAGCTCCAAAGGAAACCAACAATGAGGTATTGCTTCCCCCAAGTCAGTCTGTCTAGTCATCAATATCTGTTTAGAGAATCATTTGTGCATCAAAAGTATCCAAAATTAACAATCATTCATATAAAATAAATTGGAATATGCAGAGGTTTGTTGTAAAAACACTTATTAACTCTTTTTTAGTTTGCTATGATTTTTGTTTTGAAATGTGAATCTAAAACATGGTTCTTTCTTTTTTGAACTGTGATTTGCTCAGGATGCCCAAAATAGAGTTGCCGCCTATGCTCTCCATCGCTTGTTTCCAGATCTCCCAGTTCACATGCCAATTACCGAGCCATATGCATCACTTATTTTGCAGTGGGAGGAAGGTGATTTTTTCTAACTTCACGTGCAGTCAAATGTTTAATATTGATATTATATTAAGCATTTTGGTAACTCAACTTTATACTTCACCCTGATCAAACCGGTCTCTTGTAGCCATAGAGCCCATAATTGTTTATATAATCTTTTTACTGCAAACCTTACATTGATAAACAGTTTTGTTTTTAATTGATGAAAGTTTTCATAGAGAGGTACCTATTCACTCAAAAATCTTGGTCCAGAGGTAAAACTTATGCTACAATGTCTATGGAGACAAGGAAAAAGAGGGAATTTATTTAAAGCATCTCATGAAAATTATTACCTGATAAAAAAGAAAATCCCACGAGAAAAGAATAATTCCTCCAAAATTTATTTTAACCCTTAAATGGTTTCGCTGATGTTAGGCAGCATAAAGGTGTAGAGATAGTTATTCATGTTTTAACTTGTTGCTTGTCTTCTTTCTCTTCTGTTACATTTTTTTTCCGGCTGATCTCTTAGCGGCACCTCTTTCATGTGCATGTTATTTTTTTTGGGACAGGTGATTCCATGAAAGATATTGTGGATGATCAAGTGGAAAGAAGGGCCTATTTTGTGGATTCATTGCTGGGTGCTAGTGGTTCAGAAACCATAACTCTTTCTGATGTGTCCAATAATGCTAGCAAAGAAAAGTTTTTAGAGCCTCACACCATTGAAGATAAGACGGTGCCTGTTGATTTTACAGGTGAAGTATGCTTGTGGATTCTTTTCTGGTTTGCATCAGTGAATAACTTGAAATTGTGACCTATTTTCTTAAAACACTGCAAAATGTATACATCTCTTATGCAGCTGGTATTGGTAGTTTTTGAATTTCTCTTTTGCTTTATTTTATTGATTTTGTGTCAACTATGGATCTAGATTAAGACTGGTTTTCAAAGAATTGCTGATATAGTAAGTCTTTAGTATTTGGTGATTGTGTCCATCTACATTTTTTTCTTTTCTGTTCATTAGCTGGCAATAAAAGATTTATTCTGACTTCTATTGCAGTTCAATCTGTGCCTTCCTAGCGTAGATTGTTTTCATTGTTTCTTCTTTTGGGGAAGATATGACTCTTTTTTTTGATGAAGTAATGTGTTTCATAGGAAGGCCTCAAGGAGATGCAAAGTTACAGGAGGCTAATTACAAAATAACAAAAGAGTAGGAGAACATTGTTTGCCCCAAATACAATGTCTCAATCAAGAACGGAAGTGCTAATAAAATCCAAAAATTGTACTGAACTAGTTACTGGGGACAACATTGTCCAACAAAAGAGATGAACTAAACATTTAGCTTTAAGATAACGGCTTGGAGTTGAGATGCTATCAAAAAACCTTCTGTTTCTCTCATTCCAAAGGCTCCAAAAAATAGCAGGGATCATCAACCAGGTCCTCTTGATGGTCTTATCAACTTTCCAACGACTCCAACTCACATATGCCTCTGTCAGATCCTGAGGCATTACCTATCTTAATCCAGAAATGCTGAAAAACAAGTTCCAAAGGCCAAAAGCTTCTGGACAATGCAGGAAATGGTGGTCGCCTGTTTCCATCTGACAATTGCTAAGATAGCATCTGTTTATCGGTTGATATCCTTTCCTGTTTAGGTTATCTATAGTAAGGCTGGCATTATTGAGGGCTAACCAACTGAAGCACATGATCTTTGTAGGTAGTGCCCTCCAAATCAATTTCCAGCAAAATAAGCGAACTAATTGTCTCGTGCTGTGGAAAATGGAAGTATCTCAAACAGATTATGTTTTCTGTTTAGTTATAGGTTCAGCATTGCCCTTAAGGAGGAGTAAACAGTGGGTTTTAGTTATTGGCTGTTACAACGTCTTGTATACCTGTTAGTTTTTGCTGGTTTGGAGGCATTTGGGAGTTCACTGCTCTTTCAGAATGTAAATGGTTGTTTTGCTGACTAATCTCTTTGTTTTTCTGCAGCCAAAAATCTCCGTAAAGAAGCAGAAAGTCTCTCTCTGAAAAAGGAGCAGGAGGGTAGGAAGAAATTGAAGAAGTACCAGGTCAGAGCCTTGGTAGTTCTATACTACTAAAATTATGTGGCATTCTGGATGAGATTGTGTTGGTGCTGCTGTAACTTTAAGGCCATCTACTATGGAGTTGTCATTCATTTTGGTCTGCTTGTTACACTTTCACATAGATAGGCATCACAGATGAATAACATAGATTTGAATGATGAAAGAACTGGAAAGAGGACAATGAACGAAAGGTAGAAAAGATCCTAAAGACAGAAGAAAAAGAACCAGAGGGCTCTAGCAGTTGCACTTTGGGGGTGGGGGTGAGGGTGGGGTGGTGGGGATTTGAATTCTGTTGCAAGCTAGGGTTTCAATTACTATATGTTTCTTTACATTTTTAGTTTTGACACAAGAGGCTCTTTTTCGTTTTGTTGTAGAGGTTGTCTGCAGCTTACTAAGCCTAGGTTGGTTTCTCACTTTTACATGTTATTTTGCTGGAGCTTTCATGACTAACAACTGATCTGGGGCAGTTGTTCAGTGGGATTATGAGGTTTCAGGTTGTCTGCATACGCTGTAATGGTGGTTAGAGTGTATCCAGCCTTATAGCATGCATTTCCGTAGGATTCATTACATAGTGGCTTTCCTTGTTTCCCTCTTTTCTCTTCATAATTTTGATCTTCTTTTTAATTACTTTTATCATGGATGTTACTTACCTCTTTGTCTGCTTCAATTTCTGAAGATATTTAATTATGTTCTCCATGCAGGAAATGTTAAAATCACGGGCTTCCCTTCCTATTGCTGGCTTAAAAGGCGAGATCCTGCATTCACTGGAGGAGAATGATGTTTTGGTCATTTGTGGGGAAACAGGTTGCGGGAAAACAACTCAGGTGTTGAATTCGTAAATTTTGCCTTTATCTGTACCGAATCACTTCAATACTGTGGTGAGGTGCAGCTTTCAGTTATGTTTAGGTGCTACTAGTTATGTGCTTTGGTCCTGTTTTTCCACTCTTTGGAGAACTTTCTTTCCCTTGTTTCATTGCAATGATCCTAGCTTGAAGTGTTTTGTCAAATCAATCTTTTTTCAAAGGGGAATAGCACATCAGTGATTCTAATTTTCAGATAGTGAGCTGTGGAGAAGATCCAACTCACCTAAACAATTGCTAGAGAAATAAGTGTGGCAGAAATTGTCCCAAATAAATGTAATTGACTTAAGAAGTCACCAAGATGATTTTTGTGTGCAATGGAGGGTATCCTATAAATTCACATTTGTATCTAAAATCATTGAAATCTTACATTTTGATTTCTATAGGTCCCTCAATTTATACTGGATGACATGATTGAATCAGGACGTGGGGGACATTGTAACATTATATGCACACAGCCAAGGAGAATTGCGGTCAGTGCCAATGTTCATTAACCATATATTTGCCTGCACTGACTGAAACATTGGCTCTGTAATTCACTTCTTTAATCATCTGCTTGTTTGATTCAAAATAAAATGTAATTTTTTCCACGCACCTGTTCTGCTGACATTCTCAACTTCTATGATGTCCGCGGAGCTGCCAATTTTTTTGCAGCTTTTAGCTGGTTGTGCTATTATTTCTGTTGTTGTCTGTTGGCTATGATAAAATTTATTCTTGATGAGGCCTTGTACCTTTCGGTGAATCTACGAATATTGGAACTTGTACCATTACTATTGTTACTCCGTTTGACACTTCTACTGGGTGCGGAACCCTCCAATACTTATGGAGATTTTACAATTTACGTGCAGCCATATTCGGCCTTTGAGAAATATATTTGATGCATTAGTGTTCCTCCTCTGTAGCTTGATGCCACCGTTAAGCTCAATAATAGTGGAACAAGTTCCGTGGTGCCATTATTCCGGTTGTTGCCTGTGGACTATGATAAAAGTTATACTTTATGAGGCCTTGTCCCTCTCGGTAAAGTATACAAATATTGAGACTTGTTCCATTACTATTTTTTCTCCATTTGACACTTTTATTGGGTGCGGAAACCATTTTATATTTTTGGAGGTTTGGCATCCGGCCGTTGAAGATATACATGCTCACACCAATATTTCCTTGAAAATGTTGCCTTGTAAGATAACTCCATAGCATCTTGTAGATTCTTGCTTCTAGGTTATCCTACCTTTCCGTAACCTTGTTTTACTGTGTATGAAGAATTAAGGATTAATGTTGTCGTTAGTTGAATTGTAGGTCAAAGTTATTAGTTGGATTTCAGTGAAGCACTCCAGTTAAGTGTATCACATCAAGGACAGGGCTTATTCGAACTCTTGTATATTGGATCACCTACCATATTATATGAAGTAATCAAACATATTTGAAGAACACATGCATGGAATTCAGAAATTTGATTAGATAGTTTTTTCTTTATCTTTTTCTTGCTAATTTAGGTTTTCTGCAATAGCTTAGTTGAGATTGGAGGCTCTTCCTCTTCACTTTTGTTGAGATGTCATTAGGCAATTCTTTTGTCTTGCTCTTTACACCCACATATTAGGTTTTCTCTCACTTAACAATAAGATTTGCTGATTGTCATTTTCTCTTTGCTAGGCTACTTCTGTGGCTGAAAGAGTTGCTGATGAGCGTTGTGAATCTTCGCCAGGTTCAAGTGAGTCCTTGGTTGGTTACCAAGTTCGCCTCGATAGTGCAAGGTATTGCTTCCGGCTTCCCAAAGTCTTCATTTATACATGGATACATAATCCCTTCTCCCAAGAAAAAGGATACAAAATCATGAAATTGGATGTCCTGTTGACTCAAAAGTTGCTTGTCTGGAAATTGATTTATATTACCATTTTAGTGCCAGCGTAGCTACCAGTGCTTAGAAAAAACAGTCAGTTATCTCTGCGTGGCTGGATGTATGGATTCTGCATCGTCATTTCACTTGGTTTGTGCATAATCATTTCATTCGATCACTTTAAACATGTTTTAATCAGGTCTACAATGCATGACTCATGGGAGGAGCTTACAAATAAGATATTGCTCATTGGATCTGAGAAATGGAAAGATTTAGGTGTTGAGTTTTACGATACTTGGGTTCACATGGATAGCCAATTTTGTGCATCAATGCTCTGCTACTTTTACAACTCCCACTGTGATTTGCTTTTGTTTAGTCAGAGATCTGAATATTCCTGCTGAGTCATGTTCCCTTAGATTTCCTTAAGCATTGCAAACCTGTTTTCTCTTTGCTTTTTATGGGTCTCATTGTCATCATATAAGGACATAAGAATAAGTGGTCTACCCAGAATAAGTATCCTTTTATATTCGTGCTTTAAAAACTATCATCATCATTAATACTGAAATATGATAATGATTCTGTTATTGTCTTGTGAAGTTGTGATTGTCAAATCAAAACATCATCTATTAATTTTTTATCCTCTTTCAGGAATGAGAGAACAAAGCTCCTTTTTTGTACAACTGGCATTCTTTTGAGAATGTTTTCAGTAAGTCGCCTACTAATTATATTGCATGCTTACTGACTGCATTGTTCTGTGTTTTGAATTTATCTGTCATAACGACATACTTTGCCCATTTTACCTTTTTTTTTATTTTTTTAAACAGAATGTCAAAGTAGTGGCCAATATCTTTTGGTGCAATTAAATGTATTATTTTGCAGGGAAATAACGACTTGGCTGGCGTTAGTCATATTATTGTTGATGAAGTGCATGAGAGGTCACTTCTGGTGAGTTTTTTGTGCACTGCATGACATGTGTTTATGAATTGTGGCGACAAGTATATTTAATTTCCACTACTGGCTTGTAAAATAGATCAGGCTATCAAAAATTGACCACGTGAATATGAAAGCATGTTGTCTAGATTTTCTTATGCTGATTTTGATGACATTAGGTACCTACTAATGGTGGCCGACTAGATAAAGACCATTGCTGTCTGGTTGGTTAGACATGTTAAAAGTTTTAGGAAAAAGGAGAAGATAAACTAAACCAGTGAAATGCGTTGCATGACATAGTCTCAATTAGTATCCATCATGATAATTGGTTACGTCCATACTAAATCATGCTCCTATTTGTTTTCTGATAACGTATATAATTTTGTTATGACGGGAAAATATCTCGTTTACAGACAATATACCAAAAGGCGGAGAACCTACAGTAGAATATGATCTCCCCAAAAAACCACCCAATTTTTGTTACAAATTGAAATCTCGTGGGTGCATTGAGAGAGGAATAAAAGAGACAAGAAATGAGAGTCTATTTTCTTTTTAAATGCTCTCATATTTCTTTCTTTTCATAAGGTGGGAAACATATCATGTCCTTCGTCATCTCTAAAGGCCCATTACTTACCTTATTAAAAAAACATACTGAGAATTATTAATTTGACAAATTTGGAAGAACTGCACATGGCTATGAATTCTGGAAAGAAGTAATCAAATGACTTATACTTCATTGGGCATTAGGAGGATTGAAAAAAGGATTGTTTGCTTGCTGCACATTCTTTCAGAAGCCCTTCCATTTTTCGTCATTTGGTTGGTGTACCACCGGTGCTAGTGCTGCCAAATTTAGGCATACAGAGAAGCTGCTTCGTGACTGAGCCTCCAGTCAGTCACTCAGTCTGACTCTCAGACATCAGCGAGATGCTTATACTAGTTGTTTCTGAAAATCTAGCTTTGACGTCACACTCCTCGTTCTGCAAATTGTTGAATCTATAGGCAAATGCAGAATGCTCTTGCTGGACACCCCATTATATACCCTTTATTCTAGTAATAGAAAGGATGGCTTTCTTTGTCTTCTGTCACATTCATTTAATTCTGAAATCCCGATATTTTGTGTTATGATAGTTAGGTGCCACTGTTCTCATCTTCTTGGAGAGATCAGCTATGGTTCATTTTCATTTCCATGAGACCCTCTTTTTATTTGCTCACTACTCACTAGATGACTAGGACCATCAAACTGAAGAGGGAAATAGCACTTTTTGCTGTAGTTTACTTATATACTGGCAATCTCTGCTTCTTCCTCTACTTTGTTTTATATTTAATGGATATAATTGGAAACCAGTTGGAAGAAACACTAACCTCTTTTAAAACCAGGGTGATTTTCTGCTCATTGTCTTGAAGAGTCTCATTCAGAAGCAATCTGCCCTTGGTACGGGAAAACTGAAAGTTATACTCATGTATGGTTTCGTTTCGTTTATCAATATCTTGCAGCCATTATCTTGTTCTGTGTCTTTTATTATATTTCTGACTGCTCCGGGAACAATTTTTTTTTGTTTTACACATTATTTAGGTCTGCGACAGTAGATTCACATTTGTTTTCTCATTACTTTGGCAACTGCCCTGTAATTACTGCTCAAGGCCGAACACATCCTGTTTCAACTTATTTTCTCGAAGATATTTATGAGAGTATCAATTACCGCCTTGCATCTGATTCTCCTGCTTCTTTGAACTATGGGACATCTACTAGGGAAAAGGTATTTCAGTTTACCTGCCTTGATTGACATTTTAGATGGACTGAAATTTGAAATTGTCTTTCTTTGCTAGATATGCTCTCGTTGGCAATTTCTGGCTTCTGCTTTGGAACTATTTTAAAGTTTTCTCTTATACCAATCTTTACTTTTAGCTGAAGTAATTTCTGATCAAAATCAATTATTAGTAAGGAATAGATCCTGACAAACCATCGGGAGTGTTGCTCTGATTTTGGCTTACAGTTGAAGTTGATCTTCCTTATTGACTTGAAGTTTGGTGTGTTAGCTTTTTGTTTATGTAGCTCAAGAGCTTTTTATATCTTTCCAATTGGGTGAGTGCAGAATGCTCCTATTGGCAATCGTAGGGGGAAAAAGAACCTTGCCCTCTCTGGTTGGGGTGATGAATCGTTGCTGTCTGAAGAGTACATAAATCCCTATTATGATCCCAGTAATTATCAAAACTACAGTGGACAAACTCAAAAAAATTTGGTAATTGTTTCTTAAAAGTACCTCTTCAGTGATGCTAATTAAGATCCTAAAAACTTTACTGAAAGAATACTGTGATGAACCATCTCTCACTATCTCAGAGGAAATTGAATGAAGGCATTATTGATTATGATCTTCTTGAAGATCTGGTATGCTACATTGATGAAACATACCCTGAGGGTGCTATACTGGTTTTCTTACCGGTAAGTTCATCCATTTAACACTTATTTATGTTTTAATTTTCTCTTTTGAAGTTCTATGTCTGCATAAGAAAGGAAGGTTGATTTGTGAATTGTGTTCTGCTGAAGGGGGTTGCAGAAATACACACCTTACTCGATAGACTGTCTGTCTCCTTCCAGTTTAGTGGACAGGCTTCTGAATGGATTCTTCCTTTGCATTCTTCTGTAGCATCTGAGGATCAGAAAAAAGTGTTTATGAGACCTCCAGAAAACATTCGTAAGGTAATGTTTTTTATTCAATCGCATGTTCTTTCATTGTAGACATTTTTGCTATCTATTCCATCGTATGCATGCTGTCTTCTTCAATTTGGGTTCTTTCGCCCCTCTGCGCTTTTCTGTTCTCTTTCATGTGTTGGTTGTGCTGTGTCTTGTGTTATTAATCTGCGTCATTGTCTAAACACAATTAAATCAAGTAATTACTCCCTGAAGGCTAAATGCTTATTATCTTTATATAGCTTGTGTAAACTAACTACTGTAACTAGCATTGAAGGCTTCTTGAGTTTGGTCGGCTCTTTAGCATCTTAATTTCTTTTTGTATCAGAGCTTACAATTCCTCACTTTTGTAACTTTTGCATCTTCTTGATGCCAGCAAATGTAATTCTACTTGCTTCATTCAAAAAAAAAAAAATTAATTGGTGAAAGGCAATTTGCAATCCCAAGCAAATGTTCCATTCAAGCATTTTCAAGGGGGCAAATCATTCTGAAAAATCATCAAAATGAATCCCTGCACTACAGAGGGAAACAACAATTTGCTTGGGATTGCAAATTGCCTTTCACCAGTTGATGAAGCAACAAGCTTACTGTCTTCATCCTAGCTCTCCCATGTTCTTACTGCTATGTCATTATCAAAACACTTGCTGCTCCACTCCTTACAGAGAGGCCTCATCCTGCAACTACCACTTTTCAGCTTTTGTTGGCGACTTCCATTCAAGTTGCATCGAAACCCTTATCTACTGACATAATTCATTTATAATTTCAAATGATATGATTGGCAAGTTTGTCATCTGCTTGTGTGACTGGCATCTGAAGTGCCACACGATATAATAGACTTTAATTTTACTCTGCTTCACATCCGTCATTGTCAAGTAGTGCCAGTATGAGTGTATGACATCCTTTTATTGTTGCTAGTACTATCTTCATAGAGAGCTGTGAAAGGGAAACCTTTCTTGATGTCGTTTAGGATGAAGAACTATGTTAGGAAATTTCGAAGGGTCTTACATTTGAATCTGAAAACTGCACCGGCAATTTTCTTCTCAAGAGTCATTCGTAAGAATGCATATACAACTATGTCCTGTATGATATTGACGAATGGAAAGGTCCGACATGGAACAAGCTCTGTTTATTTTATCTTACTTCAGATAATGCAGAAAATTATTATATCTGTCTAGATATGCATGCTCATCATTTACTCCATGTTCGACTGTATTCAACTTCAAATTGAGAGTTGTACATAGAGTCTATGAAAAACCCTCTTCTTAGTCATCACCGGATTTTGCCTACTTTTAAGTGATTCATTTACTTATTGTTCTGTATTTTTGCTTGGTAATTTACCGCTTCCAGGTTATAATAGCTACAAATATTGCAGAGACTAGCATAACCATAGATGATGTGGTTTATGTGGTTGACTCTGGAAAACACAAAGAAAATCGCTACAATCCGAAGAAGGTAATTCTTCTGCTTTCTTTCATAGAAAATGACAAGGCTGATTATCTCAGAGGATTGTTGTCTCAACAAAATGCAGCTTATGTTGCATGTTTGCTGTTCTGTACTACATGAATATATCTTACATTTGAAATATTTTATTTCATCTACTTTTTTAGACTTTTCAAGCTCTGACCCGCAATACAAGTGTTACAACAACTCCATCTAGATAATAGCTGCTGCCTAGCAGTACAGCTATAAACAATGTGTGCATGTAACCATGGAGGCATTTTCAATCTTAAGTTTTCTCTCTTTCATATTTGGATTTTTGCTTGTGAATTAGAAATTGGCTGAGAGATATGTTCAGCATTGCAATTTGGATAGAAAAATATTTGTCTATATCGGCTATGACTAGGTCCAGAAGCATCATCAGAAGGGAAGTTTCAGCGCACACAAGTATTGTCATCTCTGATAGTTAAAATAAACGTTCAAGTAGATGTATGACTTTGGAAACTGGTTAGCCGATGAAGTAGTTTTGACAACATGGAAACCACAGAGGAAAAAATTGTAATTTTGCTTGATGACGAGGTTAAGGCATAATTGACTCTTGTATATCATCTGGTTTTCTAAATTGGGCGTTTAGTTTTGAATAAAGTGAAAGGCCTTGGTCCTTTAGCATGCAATATATAACCAGCCTGTTGGGCTTTTATTGCTGAACTCTAAAAGACATGATTTACTTGTTGGGACCTCTGCTTTTATGTGTTTCATTTAAAGAAATGTCAATTTCTTTGCTTTTTGTCTCCAGAGTCTGGTGCACCAGTAATCATGTTTTCTATTGTGTAAACTTCTTGGTTTTAGAAATTGTCAAGCATGGTTGAAGATTGGATATCTCAAGCAAATGCAAGGCAACGTCGAGGCAGAGCTGGACGTGTAAAGCCAGGAATCTGCTTTTGTCTTTACACTTCTTACCGATATGAGAAGCTCATGCGGCCTTACCAGGTGCGGGGCATTAGTGGGTTTTACTCATTATTCTATCTGGTACTTCTGTTCTCCATTTCAGATAATCCTCTCTCTTACATCGCACTGATGTTTAGTTTGACCTTGCTAGATCCCGGAGATGCTGCGAATGCCGTTGGTGGAATTGTGCTTACAAATCAAATTGCTATCACTTGGAAACATAAAGCTATTTTTGTCTATGGTGATTTTTTTTTATAAATTATTCAGATGTAATTTAATGCATTTTGTTCCATGGATTTTCTAATCATTTTTGTCTTCCAATCTGCGTCCTTTTAGGCTCTTGAACCTCCAAAGGATGAGGCTATTATGTCAGCAATTTCTTTGTTGTATGAGGTATACTCCATGGTGATTAATCTGTCTTTTGGTTTCTAAGCATTAACATCTGCATGTGCTATAATAACTGTAAAGATATGGTAGCTGGGCCTAACTCAACCCCAAAAGTTAGCTCATGAGGGGAGGATTGTCCAAGTCCATAATGAGTCCAATTTTCCATCCCTCTACCGATGTAGGAATTCTTAACACTCCCCTGCACACCCATACCTCAACTGGAGCGTGACACTATAATATGGGGGCCCAACATCGGTGAACAAAGAATTGGGATGGGCGCTCTGATGCCATGTAAAATTAGGTTTTGGGCCTAATTCACACCCCAAAAGCTAGCTGAAAGGGAAGAGGATTGCGGATTGCCCAAGGCTTATAAAGAGTTCACCCATCTCATCAACCACCAATGTGGGACTTTTGTCATTGTTCAACAGACATCATAAGTCAATGGCAGGATATGGAAGTTGAGTTACTCTCCCAGGAAGAACAATTCATAAAAAATGTTGATAAAATATAATACTTTTAGGAGAAGAGCTAAGAATAAATTTAAATCCTTCACTTGTAAGATACTTATTTATACAATGAATTGCTTATATTAGCGTGTTTATGCTTTATCTAATCACATGTCGTCATATAAAATGGGATGGGTGTGTAATGTATCAGGACCCATACCTCTACGAAGTCATGTATAATTTGAGACATCTGCTTTTGTTTCATATATGTCAACATGTACTTCTATATAAGTTTCTACTATGCTTCATTAGTATTGAGGTATATGTTGTCATGTCATGCGAGATGGTATGCTATCTTGCATAACTTGGTTTGTTACATGCAGTGCATTTGCATTCGTTCGTTTCCTAAATATTCTTTTATCCACATTCTTTCTTCTTAATGCATATAAAAAATACATTCCCGCGTTTCCATGAAAAATGTGCTTAATCGCAATATTGTTTGTTGCATGAAATGCCAGTTGAGCTGCACAGTCCTGTGCTTTATGGTGATAATCTCATAGTTCAATTTATGTTCAGGTTGGTGCCGTTGAAGGGGATGAAGAGTTAACTCCTCTCGGGTATCATTTGGCGAGACTTCCTGTTGATGTGTTGGTGGGGAAGGTAGTTATGTGATTATCCCTATTCTTCAACATCTTATATATTTCCCACTATTACAACCCTAATTCATGAGCCTTTTTTTTTTGAAATGGTAAAAAAGTTTATTTAGGATTTCTAGTAATACTCTAAGAGATCTGTTGTATACTAGAACATAGAAAATTTACCGAAACATATGATTCTCTATGACTGACAATTTTCAATATGAATTAAAATTTCATGGGTGCACCAATTGTCTAGCTCTCTGGGCTTTGTTGACCACTATTATCTTGTATTTTTCAAATGTGGATATGTAGATGCTGTTATATGGTGGAGTATTTGGCTGCTTGTCACCAATTCTATCTATTTCAGCCTTCCTGAGTTACAAGTCTCCATTTGTTTATCCAAACGATGAGGTTTGTATCTTCATCTCTTAAAAGCTTTGTTGATGTCCATATGGAATTTAATTATGTTATGACATGCATATGCAGAGGCAAAATGTTGAAAGAGCAAAGTTGGCACTTTTGAGTGATAAGCTTGGCTGTGAAACTGACTCTGGCAATGGTAACTGGCAATCTGACCATCTCCTAATGATGGTAGCGTATAAAAAGTGGGAGAAAATTTTGCGGGAGGTTAGTGATTTACTAACTTGCAACCGCTTATGAAATAAGTGAATGTGCATCACATTTTAGAAGCCCTACTGAGAAATCCCAAGGGCAGTGACACAGGTACAAATTTGGGTTTATATTAGGCCGATTCCTCTATTCTTCCCACTTAAATTCTAGTTTTTTGTTTGTGATAGGGTTCTTAGTCTGCATCAAAAGTTGAAAGCTTTCCTCCCGGGTTTTAGCCTATTGGTAAAGAGTGTAGCTTTTGATGTGTGGGTTTCGAACCCTGCCACAAAAAGAGCTTGCTATTTCAGTTGAGAAGCGTAGAGGGGGGGTGTTATCTGCCAAGTTTCAAACTTAGCGCCAATATCCTTAGAGATTTCTCGATTATCAAGAAAACGTATGATTATTCATGATACTTTGGTTAGTGCTTGGTTCTTAGCATTTATAGTAAGTATTACTACCTCCATCCCAGATAGATTTGTTGTACTTCCATTTTTTGTCAATTTCAAAGCCCGTGTCCACTCCTTCCCCTACCTTTTATATGACACAAGTTGTGGGGGATCCCTACTTCTCTTGGTGCAACTTTCTTCTTTTTTTATTCCCAAAAACTGCGAAGTCACCGTATAACCAAGTAACCAACTAGTAAATAACTCACAATTTTTAACTTTACTCAATATTTGTATTGAGTCAGACCAAGGCTACTACTGTAGGTTCAAAGGAGTAGTTCTTTTTCTCGCATGAGATTGTTAATTATTACTAAGCTGATTTCCAGCAGTCATATATAAGAAATAGATCACTGCTGGTTAGGGTGAAATATGACCCAACTTTAATCTTGAATAATTTGACTAAACAGCTTCTCTCTATCTATGGCTACTCAATGTTTGCCGACTCCACAGAGATTTCCCAAAGAATATTTCTTCTGCTCCTTTTTGTTTCTTCTGTTAGGTGTTCTTTTGGTAACAGACCAAACAATAATGTGTTCTGTAGAAAGAGCATATTTCCCCTGTGGAATTGTGACGACTTTGTTCGTTGTTAGTCAAATAAGAACTAGTAGAGCCCTAGTGGATCAGATAGGCCATTATTCTATGAGTGAACACTCAGAGCCTGTTAGATTGACTTTTGGGTTTTGGCTTATAAGCCAAAAGTCATAATATAGAAATCCTAACTTATGGCTTATTTTTATCATTTTAGCTTAAAATCAAGTACTTATAAGATCAACACTAAAAAAGTGCTTAAAAGATATTTGACTTAAAATAAGTCAATCCAAACATGCTCGGGGTGGGGGGTTTGGATTGACTTTTTTTAAGTAGCTTATAAACTAAAAGCTAAAAGGCAAAAGTTGGGGTAGCCAACTTTTGGCTTTTAGCTTATTTTTGTACGTTTTAGCCTAAAAGAAAGTGCTTAAAAACACTTTTTGTCTTTCCTTAACACCTCCAAAAATAAAAAGAGCTTAAAAGTTAAAAGCTACTTAAAATAAGCCAATCCAAACACCCTCTCAGTCTATTGCTAAAATGCTTAAATATATTTCAACACTATTTACTCATAAAAGAAGTCATTCTGAACATTTAATTTAAGCGTTGTCGTTCTTTAAGCCATGCTACTGATGCAGTTCATTTTCTTTCTGGCAGAATGGAGTCAAAGCAGCAAAGCAGTTTTGCAGCTCATATTTCTTGAGCAGTTCTGTCATGTACATGATAAGGTGTGATTTTTATGTCATACCAAGTACATCCCTTGTTATTGATTCATCCCTCATTATGCAGTGAGTTTTAACAGTTGTATTAACAATGTTAAAGCTTCTCTAACAAGGAACGAATATCCTGTAGCCCTTGGGCCTTTTGGGGGGGGGGGGGGGTACTATTCCCTACTCTGGAATGCCTGACTAATTTCGAAAGAAGTATTATGTAGCTTAGTTTTCCTGTAATTCAAAACTGATGGTGGTGTTTTATGCCTTGGGGCTGTGGAATGGATTCAACTAATGGAATTATGGTTTCCATTATCCACATCTTTTATGCTTGAAAGTAAGCCAAGTACCTGATCCTGAATCCATTCTTAAATTTTCTGAAGTGAGTACCGGTAAAAATAAATTGCATATATAATATGAGGTTAAACATGTTATGAGCAAATGCACCTTCTCTTCAGCAAAGAGCACCTCTTAATCCGGAATAGTCTTTTACCACCATCAGCATATTACCTACTTGTATTCATTTTTATGTTGCCTTCCACACCTACTCTCACCATCACCATTTATCATAATAACCATTGGCACCAATCTGCATGTTAAACTTATAATGATCCTTGAAAAAGGTCCATGGAAGACGATATGCAACAAACTCTGAAAACAAGATATATACAGGTTTGCAAAGTTTAGCTCTTCCTGAGTAAGGCACTGAGCTGCGAGAATTTTGCCTCCTTTTCCTGGTTGCCTCCTTTTGTAGACCTCAAATTGTTTCCCCAACTGCTAATACATGTCTTATTATGCCAGAGACATGAGAATACAATTTGGAACATTGCTAGCTGATATTGGACTCATCAACCTCCCAAAAAAGTCGGAGGTACTTTTATTTCTAAGATGCATATTTATCAAGTTTGCATTCTTAATTTATGAACAATGATTTGCAGTCTCATCCTTAAAATTGAACTATGAATTACCTGCTTTTTCTGGATATTTAAAAGGGATAATTATGGGAATTGGCCGCTTGGCCATCTTATTTACTAGAAAATTGGCCCGAATGGCCATTTGGCCATACTGCTTCTTCTTCCTTCCACTTTAGCCATTAAATGGTTTCTTCTTCCTGCTTCTTCCCCCCTCCTCCTCCTTCTTCCTTTTCTCTTTGCTGCTTTCACTCTTCCTTCCTTCTTCTTCCATCCTTCTTCCATGATCAATCAACTATTAAAGTTTCAAAGTTTGACTTAAAAATTGACATGTCGCAAAGGTGAATCGTTTCGAGTGAATTATATACCAAAAGACTCGAAACATCGAGAGGATTTCATATCTAAAACTTGGAATTGTTTAGAGGAGATTTTGAGTTGGTCGGGATTGAATAGAAAGAAGTAAAATTACTTGCAATAAAATTGTTTTTGCTTCCAGAATCACCTCTTCTTCATAATCAATCTTTCCTTTAACTATTTCTCATCCTTTTCCTTCTTTTTTAATTAGTCTAATAAATATGCGGAAAAAATAATTTGATAAATAGTCATTGTATACTTCATGGATAGTTAAACTAGATTCAGCTTTTTGAGTGTATCATAATGTATAGTCAATGTATAGGTAATCTATATTTGGCTTTTTGAGTGTAACATAATGTATAGTTAGTGTATAATTTTTATGATGTATAGCCACAGTTTCTCTACCATTTAGCCACATGTGAACCGTGGCTGAATACCACATTTTTTTTGACTGTTGGCTATATTTGTTGTAAACTAATTACTTTATTATATATATATATATATATTTAACTTATCCATTTAAAATGAAGAGAATAATAAAAACATGGCTGTAAGTATCTCAAGGACAATGTTAGACCATGTTTACCTCAAAAAAGGTTAGGATGTTAAGGATCTTAGGAACTGCAGTTATATGCGCATTCCTAGCCAACTCATTGTTATCTTCATAACAATTTGCATTTTGGTTTCATGATTGCAACTTCTACGGGGGGCGAGGTGGGCCTTTGAGGGGCAGGGATATCTTCTGGCGTGTTTAGTCTGGAAAAGTATGACCTGTGTTGTCACAGCAAGAGAGTTGCTTGATTTCAGTCTGCTTGATTTGAGAGTGGCTTGACTGGTTATCATTTCCCTCCTACTTACGTGCCAACTCTGGTTAAATTTGTGGATTCCAATTTATTCCTTCAGCTTCAATGGATTTATACATGTTACCAAAATGGTTAAACCTTAAAATTTACCAAGTATTTAGACGATTTAGTTTCATTCTCCTTTCTCCCTGCTGTAAGTCATATTACCCAATATTATGGTGTCTTAACTTCGAAATTATTTTTGAATGCAGATTGATTGGAAAAAGAAAGAGAAGCTTGACAGTTGGCTTTCTGATGTATCACAACCTTTTAATATACATTCAAATCATTCCTCAATTCTTAAGGTACGTTAAAGCTTAGCTGTTCCTTTTCACTTCAGAGTCTCAAACTTGATAGGATATGGCTCGGTATAGGTCTCATCTGTTGGTTTCCTTCATGCCAGAAGGATGTCTGTTATGTACCCTTGAATCTACAATTGGGCTTCAGTTAAAACGTCAAATCTTCCCACTCCTGATACTAGTCTCTTAAAGATATCGGGGTTGTCTCTTATTTCCATGTTACAGAGAAAGAGATATAAAGAGATCATTAATTAAGATGTGTGGATCTCCCTTAAGTTGGGACGGGGAAAGGGCTTTGGTAAGAGCACCATGTAATTGATTTTGGTGCTTAACATGGAACAAAAAGGTGAGAACTTTCATATATATATATATATGTGTGTGTGTGTGTGTGTGAGAGAGAGAGAGAGAGAGAGAGAGAGAGAGAGAGAGAGAGAGAATTTTGAATTTGAGTCACAATCTCTTGATATATTAGCTCGGACCTGTAATAAATTTTAGTAGTGAATCAAGGAAGTATTTTGTTAACGTCATCGCCCAAGAAGAATTTGTACCACCATACCAAATTGTTTGTTCATTTGCTTTATTAATGGCTAATTCCAAGATAAACCACATGTGTCACACCTATCAAAAAAATAAAATAAAATAAAATTACCTCATGTGCCACCATTCATAAAAACAATGAGATAATAGCACAATTTGCTCCAATGGGCTATCGATTTAGTTCAGATAAAGTGCAATCAATGACGCCAAGGATCATTGCACGGTATTTCAAATTCCATGTAAATTTGTGTGAATTAATCACTTCTGTTCCGGAATAATGCTAAGATCACTCGACATTCATAGTATTATAATGGAACTTCTTATACCCTTTGGATATTGTTTACATGATCACCATCACTTAGCAGAAGAGAAAGATCTGACTTAGAATTTACAGTTTCAAGATCACCGTTTAGCACGCATATGGTGAGATGTTCCAAGACTAGTATCTACTGATTTTCCCAAACCTCTTCTTGAGAATAAGGCATTTAGAGCCCGTTTGGATTGACTTATAAGTTGCTTATAAATTGTTTTCAGTTTTTTTTAGTATTTGGCTGGCCAACTTAAAGCCATTTTGTGCTTAAAATAAGCCCAAAAAAATAGTTGAGTCTGTTTGACTTAGCTTATCTAAAGCAGCTTATAAGCTGAAAACAACTTATAAATCCAAAAAAAATAAGTTGGGTACCCCACCTTTTTTTTTAGCTTATAAGCTGTTTTAACCTTATAAGCTACTTAAAATAAGTTAAGCCAACACAGGCACTAACTCTTATCAAAATTGTCCCTTTTGTCCTTTACAATCAATTTTTCACTTTTTTCCAAAAAGATTTTCTGCTTCTTAATATCCTAGCTGTCACCAAGGCAGGTCTGCTATAATGGCATTAATTATTACCCTTTGGTAGAATGTATTAGAGAAAATAATGCATGTATTAGTTTTGGTACTACTAATCCCTTGTTTTGTACACTTTTTCAACCTATGTATAACTAATGCAAGTATTAGTTGTTATACATCCTATTTGGTATTATCCTATGTATAACCAATACATTGCAAACCAAGGTTATAAATAAATGCATTAGCATGACTAAAGAATGTGGTGTACAAGCTAAAGCATGTGGAGGGTATTTTTGTAAACAAACATTTCTTTTAGAAATTATGCAATGCATGCTATTTTTTATACACCAAACCAAAAAAAAGAAATAACGCCAGCATAACTTATCCTTGCATTAGTTATCCCGGCATTACTAACACACCCTATTCATCACTATTCTTATACATCCTTTCAAACCACCTCTAAGGGCATATGCAAGCTAAATGCATGTGTTCACGTAGTAGATATAATAGAGGGTTTGGGTGGGGGCAAGAGATATAGAGTGAGGGAGGTTATTTCACTCTAGTTATTCTTTCGGTCTACTTACCTCTTTGACTTGTTTGGATACTGATCCTCTATAAATGTGTCTAGGCCATATTGTGTGCAGGTCTGTATCCCAATATATCTGCGAGAGATGAAGGCATTGCTACAACTGTTCTTGGGAACCTAAAACAGAGTGCGAATGTTTCAGCAAAGAGCAACCCTGCGTGGTACGATGGAAAACGAGAAGTTCACATTCACCCTTCCTCAATCAACTCTGATTTAAAAGCTTTTCAGTATCCATTTCTCGTTTTTCTTGAAAAGGTTTGCATTTTTATGATCTTTTACTCTGAAAAACTAACGTTTGATCTTTCTGACCGTATCTACGGATGTTCTCCATGCTTTCATTAAGTGTTGCTTCTTTCTGTCACTTTTGGTCAGGAGTGGGTGTGGAAGGGAATTTGTAGGTGTCTTTTCTTTATGAAATTCGTTGTTTTCACTAAACACCGTTCTCCCTTTTGCTTGGGAAAACAAAGAAAAGCCAGCCATTTTCACGTTCTTGGCCCATCAAAAAAAAAGAATCAAGCCCGCACACGAGGGAGCGTGTTGCGAAAAAATATAAGTAAATAAAAGTGTGCTCTCAACAGTCTAAGTTTTTAGATGAGATGGTCAAGACACTTCAACAATTACTAAACTATACTCCCTCCGTTTCAATTTGTTTGGCCTATTTTGACTTGACACGGAGTTTAAGAAAGTAAAGAAGACTTTTGATTCTTGTGGTCTAAACTAAAAGATATGTCAAATGTACCAAAATGCCATTTAATCTTGTGGTCTTAAACATATCACATGGAAAGTTGAAGTTAAAGAATTGCTAAAAAGGAAAGGGTCATTCTTTTTGAAACGGAATAAAAGGGAAAGTAGGTCAAACAAATTGAAACAGAGGGAGTAGTTAATTATAAGTTCCTATTGAAATCCACTTTGACAAACAAGTACTAGTTTAGGAACTCTAATATTTCAAGGATGGGGCTGGTAATTCCTAGGTTCTTTTGTTTACTTCTCTAAATATTAGTTTGTTTATGAATTGTGGGCTTTGAGTCCCTCGTGAGAGGGTATCTAAGAATTCAAATCGGGTAAAGATGTGTTCTTTTTCTCTGTTTGAATCTATAGCAAATGTATTTAAATTGTTCACCTTATCTATTTGACTCACGTTTTGTAGTCCAAAATGTTTATTGACTAATTATTTTACATAAACATGTTTAATCTCTAGTTGTATATTTTGTTGCACCATTTTTAAAGATGTAATTTATTTATGCTATTATTTCAGGTAGAGACTAACAAGGTATTTTTGCGAGACACTACTGTTGTCTCTCCTTATACTATACTGCTTTTTGGTGGCCCAATAAACGTTCAGCACCAGGTATATTTTGTTTATGGTCATGCTTGCATATACCCTACTTTTTCTTTTCCACAACTTAATAAGATCTTGTTTCTTATTTCTATATGAGTAGTAGGTGTCAATTTCATTTTCCAAATTTTCTCAAATCTGTCGTCCACCTTATGCTGTCTGGTGAAAGAAGGGTAGGAGCCTTACCTGGCAAAGTGGGAAAAAAGGAACAGGACACGAACAGTCGAGAACTATGATTTGTTTTGTTGTTTATTTAGCAAGGAAGATTCTGAGCATTTGTGCTATGAGATGCTAAAATAAACATGCTCTATTGTATTCTTCTGTACACCCTCCTTTACGTTGGTTTGCTTTCCATGATTTTCAATGCAGAAGTAGGGTATTTCTTAGTTTAACCCCTATACCCTCTTAATAGGAGGAAAATAAAGGCGGAAAAAGTAAAACAGGTGCATCACCCCAAAAGCAACCAATATAATTTGTTTTTACTATTGTCTAGGAGAATTGGGGACAGTTTCGTACTCTGGAAATTGGTGTCAAGTACTAGTATGCAAGTAGCATACTTTCTTTGAGTTCCTTCAGGGGAAATCTGATAAATTTGTGGAAGTAGCATACTTTCTCTGAAGAGCTTTCCTTTTGGCCTTTTCAATTTCGAAGGCATGATTCTGTGGAAAATTAAGTCAATCTTTAACCCTGGGTATGGATCAGCCTCAAATGTTAGCAAATTACCAATTCAGTTCCTGATTATTGCAGTTATATGCAGGAAAAAAGGATCATATATGTGTCAACAGTAATTGTTTGCAATTTACTTGTAACTATTTGTCTTTTTGAGGAATATTTTTTTCTTGCTGGTTCCTAGTCATGTCTTTCTCCCTGTTTTTGTAGTATTTTGCAATGTACTAGTAACTATGTCCTTTTTGAGGAATATTTTATTCTTGTTGGGTCCTAGGCCTGTCTTTCTCGTACAAAAACAGGGAGAAAGGAAGGACTAGAACAATTATACCTGATTTTATCCCTTTTCCTACCTTAATAGTTTGTAATTTTTCTTTTCTAGACTGGAACAGTTACCATAGATGGATGGCTAGAAGTTGCAGCACCAGCACAAACAGCTGTGCTATTTAAGGAACTCCGGCTAACTCTTCATGATATTCTCAAGGAGCTTATTCGTAATCCACAGGTAGATGTTTTATCTTATACTAACAGATAGTTCAACTTGTTTCAGTACTCGCATTTACTGTTTCTTTCTGGCAGCAATCACCTAAATTATAGATGAATAAGTCAGGGACACAACCTGAAACCTTCATACTTATGGGCAGTGCCTTCATAAAAATATAAGAAATAGATGCTTTATTCCATTAGTTCTGATTTTTCGATGCACCAACTGAGACCATTTTAAGAAATCTGAAGAGATAATAGTTGATGTACACTGCATTTTTCCACCATAACTTAATGAGACAAAGGATACTTTTCAAATTTCAATCACTGCCAGCAGCTTCGGAACCTAATTGAGAGGCTTCTTGGTGTTCTCCACACACACACACACACACACACACACACACACACACACACCCGCGTCCACCCCCACCCCCCCCACACAAAAAGAAGAATCTTAATCCCAAATTACTGCCCTGTTGAGGGAATGGTCTGCTTCCATTCTGGCACTTGATCTGCTCCCTTTGGGCTATTCCTACAAAAAAATAATGTCTTGTCCATGTTTCTCTCCACATTACATTGGTGCTTGCTAGGAGATCTGTTTCAACAAAGAAAAAAGGTTCTGCACAACCTTCCTCCATGACCCAAAGGTCTCTTTGTATTAGATTGCAGGTGCAATCTATCTCACCACTATGATAACCATCGATTCAAGATTCTAATCAACTTTTAGAGGCACAGGGAATCTTTTCATTGTTTGAGTTTTTGGCATTTGTTTGCATATCATTTTTCCTTTTTTCTTTTTATGCCATTAAATTTCTTTTCTTTAGTTAGACTTTACCATATAGCTGCTGCTAAATGCTTTTTAAGGTTTGCGTTCATATATTGTTTCCATTCAAATGTTCAACCCTTTTAAGCCTTTGTTTTGGATTGATGAATTTTTCTGACACTTGATTTTTCAGGCTTCCAAGGTGACTGATAATGAAGTTCTTAGATCTATAATCCAGTTGCTGTTAGAAGAAGATAAACAAAGAAAATAACCACTAAGCCTTGGATCGGGTGATCGTTGCATTCCCAGACATAGCTTGCAGAAACACCTAGGAGCTCAACCTTTTGTGCGATTACAAAAAGGAAACTTGCTGCTATCGACGGACTGTCTGGTTGCTGATATCTCCTGGGTAAGGTGATGGAGTATCTGGTTGCTGATCTCAGGTGGATACAAGGAATGAGACAATTTGTTCTTTGGTTAATTGATCATGGGATCATCCCACAAAATCATTCAGCAATTGACAGAATTACTAAAGTTGGATATATTTATATTATCCCAAAAGCAAAATGAAGGAACTATGTTAAATTAAATGTGGCACCAAAATGCAGCAGTTACGGCAGCTGCTGCTTTATTGTTTTCGTGTGCTGCACAGCTGAATTGAGACCAACTTTTGTACCTTCTAACTTATGGATTATAGCTTGAATAATCTGACTGGCTGACCGGTCAGATGATTGATACCTATAGAAAAAGTAATGCAAGACATATTTGGCTGTTTTGGACTGTTTGGCTGGAAAGGAACAAGGACATGCTTTGCGAGGAAAAGACTGCAGATTGATACATTTGAAAAATAAATGTATCAATTAATCTTTTACGAGTGTCAAAGTTTAGTTGGCCCAAATTGTCGAAGTTTGAACGAACTGGATTGGGACAGTTGCATCATCAAACAAATACCAAGCTGATTACTCCTTTTATTGCATAATAATAAAAAATCCAAATCTTGGTGTGTTTTGTTTTGACTTGAACGGGTTCACATCATAATAAAAGAAGAACTGATGTATGTAGTAATCACGATATACATCTACGTCAATAATCAATTTCTATTAATTGACATTAATGTACGATTTTTTCTTTAGTAACTGATTATTAACAATTCTTGATATTTCAATATAGTTAATATATGCATTAATATTTCACATAAAATCCATATGTAATATGGGCGGTATTTATGCAAAAAAAAAACGAAATTAGTGTAAAACACTCTTTAACAAAAGCGATTATATTCAAGTAGCGTTGAACTCAAGACAGTTAAGAATCAAAAAGTAGTTACCACGTGCACGAGTTTTACAATAGAAGAAATTCATGTGCAATTGGTGTTTATATTAAATCAATAAATACATGTCATGTGTTGCAAGATACACAACTACTTATAATAATAGTGATTAGTTAACATACAATTTCGTTTCATTAAATTAGTTAACTACAATATTCGGGGGTAAATATTTATATTTTACAACGTGCAAAAATTAAATAATATGGGGGTGAAAATAACAACCTAAGTTGGATCTAATCATTAGGCTAAGACATGATAAACCATGTATTTAGTGCAAAAAAGTAGACACACATATCTACTTACATTATTTCCTTCCACTTATATTTGGTTTATCTGAAGAGAGATCAACTCCAAACTCTCTCTCATGGCGAAGCACTCCTTTTCCCTGTCTCCTCTGTCTTCCTTCATTCTCCCTAGAGGCGACACTCTCTTCTACCTTATTGCCCTTTTCTCCATCCTATCCCTTCTCATCCATCACCTCTCCCCTGTCTCCGCCGAGAGCCGAGACTTCGAGGGTTTCGACGCCGATGAAATCGACGACTTTGGGGACTCCGACGAACCCATCTCCGCCGCCAAACACCTCCCTCATCCTCCCCCTACAACCACCCTCTCAGTATCTGACCCTATTGAATCCCATCATGGACCTCCTCCTTCATCTGATCCCGTCTCTCAAGCTACAACTCAGCCGTCCGATCCGAAGCCCGACTCGACATCCTTTGAATCCTGGGATGAGGATGAGTTCGAAGGTATCCCTCAATCTCCACCCTCTGATTCCCCTTTAATTACGGAATCTGCCACTGCCGCTTCTTCTGAATCCGATCCCGGTTCGAAACTTGAACCAGAGCCTGAGCCTGAAAGTCCAAAATCCATATCGTCTTATACTGTTGAGATAGTTTGTGTTTCTTTCTTGATTATGTTTGTAATAAACTATTTTACTGGAAAAAAAGAGAATGAGACATTGGCCTTAGCTTGGGCTAGTAAATTTGCAACAAAAGACTCTATATTTGATAAGAATTTCAGTTTGTTGGGTGTTGGGGAAACTGATGATTCACCATTGTTGTTAAAAGAGGGACAAAATGTTTTCAAGTTTTATGCAAGTGGTAGGAGATTTTGCCAGGGTTTGTTGGCTACGATGGAGCTAAAAAGTAGGCACGATTTGATTTCGAGGTTGTATAATATGGTGGTGCCTTGCAAAGATGAGATAACCTTTGAGGTGTATATGAATGATGATGCAATGGATCATGTGGTTGTTGCTGTGGCTAAGAAGAAATTGGCCAAGACAATGCAAAAAGAGATTACGGATCTGCAGAGATTTGCATCATTGGTGAGTTCACCAAGTGGTAGGAAGTGGACTGCTGAGGAGTTGGCTGTTGTTGCTGAATCAAAGGAGGTGGCAGGGGATATGATCAGTGAAACCGTGCTTGATCAGGTTTGTGTCTGAATGGCTTTGTCTAGCTTGAGTGCTATTTCAGTCATGCTTTCATAGTACATAGTATTCTCAGATATTATATTGTTATAAATCATACGAATATTAATTTGATTGCGTTACTGATTTGTGCTAGATTAATTTTTTTCTTTTACTGGAATGTTTGTGAAACATCGAATCTAACTCAATTGTCATTCTGGTCTGTTGTATGTTTTTGGTGGCCCTTATTTGGGCAGCCACGGAAGTTTCTAATTGAGATTATTGGTGAAGCATTGCAACCTTGTGCTTAATGTAACTAATTTTCAGGTTTTGGTGTTTTAGAATTTTTTTATACAGTGAAGCTATTAGTCAAAAGCATTATGATGAGAACTCAAAGTAAATTACTCCTTGTGGAAGCTGGTGATTTATTGAATCGGAAAGAGACGGGCAATGTGTGGTAGAGTTTCTTAATGAAAGAGATGGTAGATTACTTTCTTTTTTGGGTACGTTGGAAAATAAACTGATTAAAATTCTTAAATTTGTTAGTAAGCCACACAGCTCATATCAGCAGGAGAAGAAACTCCATTTTCTTCAGTGCATTCTCCAGATTATCAAATTTTCTTCGGGTTTGTGACCTTCATTTGCCTCCCTGGCCCTATTTGCTTCCAACAAGTATTTACAATCTTTAATTATAGTCCGAAGAGGGTGACATTGTATGCCCTCTTTGATAAGCTTTGATAGCAAGCAGGCAACCCTTTTCCAGTTTCAGTTCTTGATATCCCATTTCTTTTGCTAATTTTAGCACTTCTTTGATGCTCCATGGTAGAGTACCAAATGTTCTGTAAATGGATTGAGAATGGAAGAACTTTTGTGGCATATAGTGTGGTAGAAAGTGAGGCACATTCATGAATATTTGTACGTCAGAGCTTGCCACTCAAAGTATAAAATGGTTCTTCGTCTGCATGCCACTTCTGAGAGTGCATCTTGTGAGGAGGATATCTATGGTGAAGGATTAGTTATGTTCAGTCCCTGGATGAAAGCATCATACAGGAATTCTTTTGAATCTTTTGTTTGAAAAGAGAAACAGCAAGCTGTGAGATATGTTACGTGACCTCTTGGCAGGTTGGAGGCTTGCATGATTCGAGCCATTTCTTTCTATTCTTGAATAGACTCAACTATAATACTCCTCCTAGAACATGCAGAGCCAGAGAGTAATAATGATTATACTTTATTTATCCCAAGTATGTCTTGTTTTAACTAGCACGAGTATTTGGCCAAAGAAATGTTGTTACTGTAAATGGTGTACCTGTTACTTTTGGTTGTATTTAGTTTAGAGAATAGGAAAAGAATAAAAAGGTTGTTATTGACTATTGAGATGGCCTAATTGGTATAAGTAGGTTGATGTGTATTTATTGGTACATTATACTTTGTTTGATATTTTTGTAATGAAGAGAAAAAGTATGCGAATAATTCTATTGACTTTACTAGAGATATGTTAAAATAGCTAGAAGAGGTGAGAGTAATATGATAATGTTGCCCCAAAGTCATAATGATATGGCACTGTATGTGGTTCCTAGAGTGGAAAAAGAGGCTAACTGGTTTTCTAATGTTAGGAAAATAAATCATCAATACATCGAATACAAAAACTAAATAAAGATACTTTCCTTTCATTGATAAAAAGAATGAAGATACTTTCCTTGGTTCTTTTTGTCCAATTTCAGTATAGAAGCTAATTGGAGGGTGGAGTGGGTACCCAACTCATTTGCTTCTCTCTGCTCCCCTTTTACATTGAAATGGCTCCTTATGCTCCACTTACTTCAAGTCCTTCCTCTTTTCTCCCTAGCAAACAGCATAAAGTAGTATCATCATCAAATTTGATGAAAAAAATATAGTACTCTTTTTCTGGAGCATGCTAAGTAGAGAGTTGGTCAAGCAAATTGAGGTAAGGATGAAGAACTTGATACAAATTTCTTTTTGATAGGTTTACAAGGAAAAAAAAACTAAAATAGGCATCATTTTGTTTAGGATTGATCAAATTAAGAATTCCTAATTGTTGAATTTGGGATTTATTAAGGGCAGTACGGTATACAAAACATCCTGCACTGGGGAAGGGCTGCACCCCAAGGGGGTGATGTAGATAGTCTTATCCCAATGCAAGCATTAATGACTACTTCCACGGCTAGAACCCATGAACTATAGGTTACGCGGAAACAACTTTACTGTTGCTCCAAGGCTCCCCTTTGAATTTGGGATTGATTGGTTAAGTGAAATTCCTAATTTTGAAGAGGTAGACTTTCTTAAATATAAATGTGTTGTAATTTGGAAGAGTTGACGTTCAGCTGGAAGAATGGAGCTAGGAGAAGAAAGCACAAGGCTTGGGATGTTACCCTTTTTACTTTAATGTGGGTCATTTGGAAAGAGGGGAGTAGGAGAGCTTTTGGAGGCGTGGAGATGAGCTTTGCTCATTTGATGAGTGGTCTCTGATCCTTTATTTTCTTTTGGTGCTCCCATGTAGTTCCTGTTTGTATAGAGTATTGAGTGTCTTTCGGAGAGAAGCATATATTTTAGGTTTCTCATATTTTGGTTTAACACTTGTATACAGCCATGGTGGCCTTGTTATTATTAATGAAATACTTTTTTTTTGGATGACAAGAGAAACCCGCAGCTGCTACCTTTTAGGTGTGCACAGTGTAAAACCTCTGCTTCTATGCAATAGCTAACAAACCACACAATTATTATTATTGAAATACTTTACCTGATCAAAAAGTAATCCAGCTATTTACCATTCTTATTATTTCTAGGTTTTGGTGAAAGTGCTATGAAAAGTTGAAGCATTCTATCTTTTCCCTTGAATCGATGCTAGTGGAGTATGTTCAAAAGCATTAGTTATGGCACGTAGGACAAATCCTAGTAAATAGGGCAGGAGTATTGAACTGTGTGACTTGAAGGGTAATAATATCCGTGCCAAGAGAAGCGGTAACTCTATTACAAATGTTGTGAGGAAAGATTTTTCTGTGGAAAAGGAATTTGACTTCATCTGAAATCACAACTGTTCGAATGCTTCTACGCCTCTCTCTTTTGCTGCATGGACTTATTTATCCAGTTTTAGCAACTACTTTTCATTACTGTGGTTGCAACCTACCCCATTATTATGCTTATTTGTCCATGTCTAGTCCTCTATAGCTCGCCCAGAGAGTTATTTTCATTTGTTCTCTCCTCTTCTGCGAGACTATTTGCTTCTTTTTGGTTCACACAGTCTCTCTGAATAGCTGGCTAAGTGTGTAATATGTAATATAGTTTTATGTTGATACCTGCAGGTTTTCGGTGACAAAGCATATGAGAAATTTGGTAAAGGTTTCATCTCGATGCATTTCTCTGATCAATATCTGGGGTCACACAAGAAGATGCTGGTGTTCAAGTTTGCTCTCCCTGACGCCAAAAACATGGCTGACATGACCCGGCTTGTGGCTCTTGTACCTTATTACATCGACTTAATTGGACGATACAAGCTGAGCTCGCATGTGAGTGATTATGGATGAAACTTTTACTGTATTAAATTTGAAAACATTCATGTTTTTTTAACTTTTGTTTTATATTGTTCAGGCCCGCACTAAAACTGAAGGAGCAAGAACGAAGATTGCCCAAGAGATTTACAAAGAACTTCAGAATGCCAGGCAAGAAGCACTGCAGAAGAAAAAGGCTGAAAACAGAAAGAAGATAGGGGAAGCTGAGGCTAAGCTTAGTGCAGAGGCACTTCGCAAGAAAGAGGCTAAAGAGCGTTCTCGGCAGATGAAGAAGGCAATGCCAAAAATGAAGATGACTCGTACTGGGTAGATTTGAGTTTATATGCCATCTCAATCTTCTCTAGATCTCGTCAATGGTCATTGTGTGTCTCAGTGTCACTGAGTTTGCTTCTTGTATTAGGTAGACGGGGGATGTCTCTCTGTTGGTTCTGTATCTTAGTTAAGCAGTCTAGGGTTCTTCCTTATTTTGGCCACAGGTTGTGGATTTTGCCTTAGTCTGGTGCCTATTGTGAAGTAATGGGTGCACTAAGTTAAAATAATACTTTGTTAGAATTGAGAACAGTTTCTTATTACACTTCGTAGAAAATTTTAGACTTGAATTTTGGTGGTCTATATGACTGGAATTGCTTGCTTGCTACAAAATTTGACGTAGTTTATCTGGCTACTACAGAGCTGATGAAGCAATCACCACATTGTCAGACCTTTTTATAAATTTACTTTGCGTTCTTTTATCATTTTAACCCACATTATTTTGCAATACAAGATTTGACAAGTCATGCGAGCTTGTATCAGTAATGGCCGTAGATAATGCTGAAATGTGAGTCTTAAGGCCTAGAAAGGACCTTCCTTGCTCCGCAGGAGATCCAACATCTGGATCATCTCAGGCATTGGGAAATTGGTGTGGAGTAAAATAACCTACAGGAATGCAATTTTCTAAATGCATGATCTTGACCACTTGGCCAATTTTTTTCCCAAGAATGTTGTGAATCTCGTCTTGTAGCCTTACAAGATCATCAACAACAACACCACATTTAATGTAATCCCACAAATGAAATCTAAAAAGAGTAGTGTATCCAGACCTTACCTCTAGCTTGGAAGGTAAAGGGCTGTTTCATCTTGTAGTCTAGCAGACATGAAAGAATCAGGAAACAATGAAAATCTTTCGAATAAATGGCTGTTATTATATGATCATTTTGAAGTAGTAAGAAACAGTACAGCCATTCCCGAATCCGACTTTGGGGTTTAATTATTTCCCTCTTCCCCAGCAATTGTACGATAAATGTATCTTAAATAGTACTAGTGAATAGAACTTTGGCACTGCTACATGCATGGCATGGTCATCTTTTCAGTGAGAAGATGTTACGCAGCTTTTTCTTGAACATTGGTGAAGCTGAACCAAGAATTGGCCAAGTGGTTATGATTGCAATATATGCAAGTACCCACATTGAAATCTTACTACGCCGAGAAAGCTGATTTAGACATCTTTTAACAGGAACCATCACTGCATCAAAATCTGGTTCAGGAGTCGGAACAAACTGAGTTGTTGCATTTGTTTCTAGCTGCATCGCACCACTGACACCTCTAATCCTATCTCCAGCCTTGTCATCTTCGACGGGCTGCTCATTCTGCTGACTTCCTACTTCACCTGATGGTTCATCGCTAAATGCAGCCACCAATCCGTCTTCTCTAAGATTCACATATGGTGCCTGATCAATGGATGTTTCCAGGGGACTATGCACTATGCTAATCTGCATCTGCATAATACAATGACATAAAGACTCCCAATCACTCTTAGCATCAAATCTCATTCTGATATACAAGAATTCACCATTGTTTGTCCGGGGGCTTCATAACAACTTACAAATAGAGCTATCAATCAGCATAGCTAAGTAACTAAGTATGTGAGATGATCTTTATAAAGTATGAGCAGTTTCAAGCTGAGTTTACAAATTTGCATACCTTTTTCCTGTGGATCAGTTCGCTGGAGTTCAAAGCACAAAGAAATTCATCAACAGCCCTAACCCACCTACACATAAGGAGCACATATTAAACTTGTTCTCACTAAGTATTGTTAACATAGCTCATGCCACCAAGTAGTCATCACACTTTAATAGAAAACTCGAAAGGGAAAGTAATACATCTAAATACTTATACGTATTACTGAATTCTCTAATTCAGATCTCCCACAACCCCATACTCGCACAGAACTCAGTTTTTTCTTGATCCTTACGTTTTGGAGATTTTCGCATGCTAAAAGAACTAGATGGTTGAATAATGACAAGATGCATTACTAATCAATCATATTTAACAAAAACAAAGTAAAATAAATTACAATGCCAAAAACCATATCTGATGAGTGTAAGGCAAATTACCAGAGGCTTTTTGCAGTCATCCCTTCAAAATATCCCAAGTGCCCTCCATGGTGCGTGGTAGCTAGTACGATATTTTTGTTTGCCCTGGAAGAGAATTATGTTAATCATCCTATATTTAAAGGCACACAACACACACACACACACCAAAAAAATAATAATTTAAAAGCAAAAAGAAAACAATCATCAGGGGCATACAAAGATGACATGCGAATGACTTTGAACTAACAAACGGGACTTCGATATAAACAAGCCTCAACCAGCAACAGGTAAGGTAAGGTTTCTTGCACAAACGCCTTCAGTTTCCATTATGTTTGGTGACAGGCTGACGAATTAAATTATTATTTCATGTCTTACTTGATAACTATACAGTTATATCCTTTCTCCAAACAAGCATACAATCTTGCAAATCTATTAATTCACATAGTAGAGGCATTCTATCCTATCTGGCAATTCGAACTTAAACTAAAAGAAGAGACCGTGCAACACACAGGATGACATACCGACATTCATCCCATGGAATTGCTTCCCTTGTACAGACTGGATCATCCAAGGCACTAATGCAAAGGAGGGGAACCATCACATTTCCTATATAACTGGTACAGCTAGCTTTCCTGTAATATGTATCAACAGTCTTGGGGAGAGGGGATGGAAATAAATGCTGATTAATTAGCCATCGAATAGATGTACTGAAATAGGAGGCAGAGTAGTGTTACCTCAAGATCAGCAAGAACACGAGTAGAATAGTGGTCAAAATCTCTGACAGAACGTGCCTGCAAGAGAAACAAAGAAAATAAGGAATCAGAATAAGCAATACAGAAAAAGATGGATCATCTACTTGTTAGTAAGTTAGTTGCATACGTTATCAACTAAATTAACTCATAAAAAATGAATCAGATGTGCCATTGGTAGGTGTCGAAAAAGAGGACTTGACCACATCATTACAGTTAATTTAAGATTAGGATATTATATATAACCGTTTATATGAGGGCACCTGTGTTGCACAAGCTTCTTGATACCGCAATGGTGCTAAAAGTTTGAAGAGCATCAAAGGTTTCTTGTCCTCTATACTAGTTTTATTTCCTGTATTCTCTGTAGTAGATGTCTCATCTCAGGAGGAACACCCAAAACTAAACTAAAAGGGATAAACATCAATATATGAGAAGGTACTACTACGCCGGGGCTTACATAATTATATGCTAAGTTGCATGGACTCTTCACTTTCGATTCCGCAACCGTGTCGGATTCTCCAAACATACACTACTTTTGGAGAATCCGACACGCACACATAGACTTTTTTGAAGAGTCCGAGCAACATAAATTATATGTCGTCCTTCCTTCGCACTAAGATAATTAAAATTTCTATCAGACGTTAGATATAGCATGTACTTTTTTTCAACATATAGACTTCACCATTTTATGTAAAGTCAGCGCTATGCTCCTTTATATAGGAAAACCTATAGTTTAATTGCATCATGCATGCTAGAAACCTCGAACCTTGGTGATTACAACAACTCAATAAGTTTCAAGTAAGGAAACTCCACATATGTTTTTCTTAGCAGGTCCTACCATGAAATAGTCATAGTATCAATAATCATTTAAAGATTGAATTCGATTGCAAAGCACGTGCTACATCTGCACAGCGTTTAGTGCTAAATGGGCAAGGGTTCCATGATGATACTAACCCGAGAGCAGAATGAGCATAGAGGATTTATATAACCAGCCCAACTAGTCTTGGATTGATGCACAATTGATTGATTGATTTAAGTGATCGTCATAGAAGATAAACTACTGACAAGAGACGAGTAAGAGAAATAGATGACCTTAACAATGCCTTCCCAATCTGCCAACCGAGACATTACTGTCTGATGCCTGCAAAACTCAGATTTTGACACACAAAAGAATTAGGACATCTGATGAAGGCCAAGGCAAAACAAAACCAGAGTATTAAAGAACATAGAATTAACTTAGGAGTAATACCATCATCACAGTTAGCAACGCCATTAAACGAAATACAATATCAGACTGATAAAGGAGACTACAGGGACTTACAGCTTGGCATAACCTTTTAATCCAATTGTCAGAGCTCTGTCATAGAATCTCTGCACAAGCCTGCGATTAATATACCTGTCACAAATCTGAAAAGAAAGAGAAAAGTGGATTTGACTCAGATATATAGAGAGAAGCAGGGATAAATTCTTGTGCGACATAAGCAAAGGACAGAATAACAAAATCAGGTCCTTATGGTACAGAATAAACTTAAGATATGACTAATTTGACTTTTGTTGAATTAGGCTTCCATCATCACTGGCATCTTCACAGAATTGTTTCTGGCTACACAATCTTTCCAGATCATGATAATCCAACAGATCATACCATCCAGAATAACCCTTGACCCAAGAAACAAACAACATGTAGTAGAATCCAATGTAGTGTTATCAGATAAAGAATGACATGTTGAAACCAAAGAAATTAGCAATTCATCAGCACCTTAAAAAAAAGTCAGATAATGCAGATTAGTTAGTCTAGATACTAACCAAAAGGTCCCAAGGAGAACATATTGCAGCTGCCCCAACAATTGCAGTATTAACTCCTTCCTCACCCAGATATTTTACCTGGAAATTACTAATATTGTCAATAGAATAGTTATTGGCTTCATCAAGAACATCTGCCATATTGCATATGCCTGAACTGGATTCTCAAAATTTAGAAGAAGAATGCCCATTTACTTAAAAGCATTGCAAATTGAATCATTAGAACATTGATTAATGCTTAAGGTTTGTAACATATCAAACAAAATCAGATGGACCAACTAGTAAACGGAGAATAAATTACTTGGATGAAAATTTCCGTACTACTGCAGAAATTTTTGTAATAGTCATAATGTTGCAATCACTAGGGATTTTGTATATAAGGATGCAGAACTGACAATTTTATGAAATCCATCGAGACAGTTGTCATATGCTTGTGTACCTGTTGTGTGTGCATGTCTATGATCCTTTCTGACAATAACTTCTCTGAAAATATTTACTGCAAAAAGCTATGATAATTCGCTTCCATTATCTTTAAATTTAGTTTCAGTTTTCAGGTAACTATAAAGAAGATTGTTTAGTACATAAGTGTTGCAGAATTTTGTGGTGAAATAAGGAAAGCTAATAGAATATTCAATTACAAAATATGTAATGCCGTACCAGAACATTAGCACCAATGCTAAGGCCAACAGCAAATAAAGGAGCCTGAGGATATTGGGTGTGGAGATGGTCAATGACTTTGCGGGCATCTTCCGTCCATCCAGCATTATAAAAGCAATCAGACTGCCATCAAGATATCATGAATCTTGAGCTTTCATTGCTCAATAGTCCACAAACTATATAATGACAGCACAATAAACAATTTACTAGCAGAGTTATGCACCTTAGAGGCTTAGACTACTGCATTAAATTCACTATTTAACTTCTGCTATTTTCTAGTTTTATTTATTTATGTTTAGAGAGACAATTTACAGGCAAAGAGTTCAAGAGGGAAAATATGAAACTAAGAAAATTTTCAGTTTCCTATATTTTCTCAGCCATAGCTTCTAGCATGTTATGACAAATGTAATCTAGCAACTGAATAATGAAGAAGGGGAGAACCTCATTCATGAAGTGACAAATACAAGGCAGTTTGTGAAATAGTAACAAGGTGTTATGCCTGTGAAATAGTAACAAGGCAGTTTCGGTGCAAAAACAAGCTGATCCACCAGCAACTTAAAATTAGGAAGTTCATAGAACCTCTTATCTGCCGAGCAATTCAACTGAACGGAATATAGATCATATTTGCTCTTATCAAAAGCAACTAAACTGGAAAAGATAAAGTTTTTGCTCAAGGATGGAGTACTCACAGTTACTGACACTCCGCCGAGACCCCGATGATTGCTCACGACGACATTCCATCCACGTTTGGCCATCTTGAAAGTAAGATGCTTTATATACTGCTAAGTTAAAGCAGATTTAAGAAAGAATAAAACGAATATTTGCAGTGAACAGCACATAATCTCAAAAAATCATATGACAGAGCCCAATCAACTCTAGTATAAAGTTGAAACACTACAATTTTGTCAAAGCTAGAAGGCCTGATAATATCTATTGAGGAAAAGGGAAGAAAAATGTTTATAAACAGAAAAGAACAGAAGAGAATAAAAACTCGATCGAGGAAGAAACTATTTTTTCCCCAAAATTGATTCACCAAAAAAAAAGACAAACAAACAAAAAAATCATTACTTTGAAGGCAACAAAAGAAGAGTGGACGAAAGCTTACAGCAGAATCAGAGTCACTTGTTAAACCAGGAATCACTAGCATAATGGGACTTTTATCATCACTCTGAACTCCATCAAAACGTTCAGTGGATGGCTTTTCAACTAACAAATAAAAAAGAAACAGAAAAAATTTACTCCATTAAGTAGCATATAAAAGCATTAGGGAATCAATATTTGACTAATCTGGTGAGAGCTTGAACTTAAGACAAGCACTTGTTAAAGCAACTGATTAGAGATAGTAGCTTTGCATATTTAGCAGGGATGATCCATAACAGATATCAAGTACTATCAAAATGCAACCAATTGGATAGTCCAAGTCCACCTTAAACATAGGTATTTCAATAAGCTAAAGGAACTGTTAGTCAACAGAAATCATTTATGGTTCTTTTATAAAGAAAAAAAAACCAGAATTTCGTTTATACAATGAAGTCTGTTAAAGCGTGCGACCAACTCATCTAAAAGTTTAAGCTGTTAGATAGAACACACTTTTATTTACTTAATTATATCTTCAAAAAAGTCATTTATGATATAGACTGATAAACTGCTTGAATAAGCCACCTCAAAAGCAGGCACAATGATGATTGAGAAAAAAACACTAAAATTCCAAGTTATCTAAGCATAGAAAATCATGCTTTCATAGCAAGAGGAGAATAAAGCATCAAACACCCGCTTTCCATCACGCACCCAAAAAATATAAATTCAATCTTTATTGGTTCATTCTAGAAATTCAAAGGGCTTCTTCACATCCTAACATATAGAGTTGGAAGAGGTTCTTCCATAGACTTTTTATTCTACTTTATGGTACTTTTATCACCCTTCATTGACTATTCTTACACAAAATAAATGGTGGAGCAAAATATAATATCATATTCTTTCTTCCCCTGATCTTTCTCCTCGAACAACAAAAAGTTATTATTCGATCCTCCTTAACTCAATTTCTTTACATTTTTTTAAGTTGCTTCAGTAACTCATCTTCAATATGAACTACTAAGGACCACCTTTCAAGTTTCAAGTTCTCTAAAGCATCCATTCATAAGATCTAAGTTGTCTAGAACATAAAGCCATTAGAACTAGTTATCCAACATAGTTGGGAAAAGTTCTCTATGACTAGAAAACACTTTCACTACTGGAACTCCATAAAGATTAAAGACTAGACTTCAATCTTATAGAGATATTAACCACATACATTGTAATATTCCAGATTCTTATTCTTTATTTTGAAGCTCAGTAATTTCTAAAATACAAGCTTATCTAATAAATTATGAGTTGAAACAATCCATCATGAAATGACAGTGACTAGAATGAACTTCACCATCGATGTTCCTTAGCCAATCCAAAGCTATTGTCCCACCATCAGACAATTGAAATATCTGTCTGGAGACAAGAGTGCATTAGTGACCATATTGTAGAAATTCATCTGTAAAAGTAAGGTATGTGAATATGATATTTTTACAATCTGAAAGATAACTGCCGTGCAGACAATAAGTGCACTGAGTTAAATGTCTGCCAATATTTACCCAACATACAAGGGAGACCAAAACTGATAGTATCATAGTATGAGCAGAAGAAAAAAGAAAGAGGTGAAACTAAATAAGTCTGTTAACTGTATTTGTCACCTTCTGTAGTTGCAAGCAGGTGCCCTTCCAAAAAACTGCAAAAAAGCAGTCTGAAGATGAGGACTGCAAAGCCATGGAGTAGATGAAAACCTGCAACAAGCAATAGGAAAAATTCCAATGAATAAACAAAAATGAACAAAAAGCCATGTATACTCATGACATACAAACTTCAGTTCAAAACTCAGGTTTCCGACCATCCTATCACTTGCAAGACACAGTAAAGTATGTTGTCTAGAATTAATACTTTTGTTACTTATAAGATATACCACTTTTGTCCCAATTTACGTGGCACAACGGGAATTTTGACATTCAAACTTCTAAAGTTTGACCATGAATTTGGACACGAAGCTTTAAGTTTTTTAAAAATAAAATTCATATATTTAAAGCCTATGTAAAAGTACTATAAATACCAAACTGCTCTCCCCACGCCAACGATAAGAACATCACACAAGATAGCTATCATATTCATGGAAAACAGACATAAAAAAAATTCTGATCAAAGGAAAACTTGATTGACTCTCGAAATTCCAACTGAGGGAGTAATTAATTGATTACAACAACAATTGCTCAAAAACATATATTAGTACATGATTTAGACTAACAATCCACCTGATAAAATGTTTTTTTTTAATGGTTCCAAATCATCATCCATATTATACCAAAGTTACACATACGATCAAGAGCCAAAAAGCATTAGAATGTACCAAGATCCTATTTTTTTCACCCCCTTAATCAGTTTTTTTTACCTGCCATTAAGAGTTTTACATTTGGAAACCACTTCTTGATAGAGGTGACAGCAAGAATTGAAGGTTAAAGACACGGGCTGTCCCCTAAACGCCGTGAATAAATTTTGAAAGAAGTGAATCTCCACGAAATGATACAGATAAACAGAGAGAGAAAACAGAAAACCCATTAAATAATGAGAAATGGGTATCAAGAAAGCAACTTTAAGCAGAAGCTCATATGGAGATTTTGAGCTTAACTCAAAACAATCCATGGAATCTCAAAAAGGGGGGTTTTTTTCTTGAAAAAAAATAAAACAAGAAAGATTGATGAAAAGTTGCTTTAAGGGGTACTTCCACAGGCGGACTAAATTAGGCTGGATTTAGTTCATCTGAAAGATGGGATTCAAATAATCTCAAGTTTTAGTTGAAATAAAGATGCATACTATTATTAAGTTTCACATAAAATTAATACGAGCATTTAATACATAAATTTATAGTCCATCCTAATTTTTTACTTGTCATCATTTCCACCATATCAATTAATGTAATTTAATTTAATTTTAAAAGTTAATTAAATTAATTCTTAAAAAGCACGTTATAAGTAAAAAGGAAGGAAAACATATCATTAGTCAAATAAATTCTTATTATTAATTAAATATAATATAAATTTTATTTCAAACTTAATTACTCCATAAAATATCTCATATTATTTCGTGCACCAAATGATTCCTGATGGTTGGGGACCTCAGCCAGCCAATATGGAAATTCAAGTGTTCTACATTAACACGTGACAAACTGACAATAGAATATTAAGTAATTTTTCCTCTTGTTTTCGATAATTATTTTTATTAAAAAGAAAGATAAATATAAAAAAAGTCCATAATTCTTTTCTTTGAAAAAATCTCTTCTTTGAATTATAAAAAATAATAATTAAGAATTCACTTATTAAATTTATTATTATATAGTGACGAATAATTATTATTTTACGTAATTATTGTTCCTTGTCGCTACCTTATTTTGTTTTCTCGTATCCTCTTAGAAGCTCCCACGTTTTTTTCCCTTCTCCCTTGGTCATCTTGCTCTAACTTATTACTCCATAATTTAATTATTTTATTTTATAATAGTTCTACCCAAAAAAACAGTGGGTGTAAACATCAAATATGAGAATTTTTTTTGTAAAAAATATCACATCACATATAATCAAGATAATTAATATCAGATAGGTATAATTTAAGATGTCGTTTGACCCCAAATAGTTTTTAAAATTTTTTAACTAATGTTTATTCATATAATTTATTATTATTTGATAAATATATTTGCAAACATCTCAATGTTCTAGAAAGTTCCCCAACTCGAAAAGTTTTAAAAAATTAAAAATTATCCAAAACTTTATATTTTATAAAAACACTCTATCATTTATTAATTCCAACTAATATTTATCTACCAATTTACTTTATATGACCAACCGACACCATTAAAAAAATAGTTTATTATTACTTCCTCCGAAAAAAATAGTTTGAGTGACAAGATTGAGAAAAAAGAATAATTTATTTTTGATTGTCATATTGTTATTTTGTTATTGTTGATTGTTATCAATTATGTTATAAAACATTTTTTAAAGACACATGTTCATTATAAAATAATAACACAAATTTATAAGTATTTTTAATAATTTTTAGAACTTACAATACAATATAATATTTTTTGAAATAATCAAACATTTAAAAAAAAATTTATGATCAAAATGAAACTACACCAAAATTTCACTCAATAATAACTTGCCAAAAAATATTTAAAAACTTAAGGCGAAACGTTTACTAAAAAATACTAGACAGATGAGGTGGAATTTCGACTTACTAGAGTAGATGAAAATGAGGCACGTTCAAAGGTGTAAGAAGATACAATTATGGTAAAATGTCATTTGTTATGACGGGAAGTAGGAATTTATTTTTGTAGAGAAATATTTTAACCAAATCGAAGATGATTTAATCTACCGAAGACAACCCTATATTTTTGTTGACCCCCTTATTAAGTTTTCTAATTTACCTGCGATCAAGAATTTCACACTTGGAAACAACTTGTTGATACAAGTCAGAGCAAGCATTAAATGTCAGAGAGACAGGTTGTCCCCTAAATCCAGTGTATAAATGTTGTATGAAGTACATCTCCACGAAATAATAAAGAAATAGAAAGAGTAAAAACAGAAATCCCAATAAATAATGAGAAATGGGTATGGAGAAAACAGCTTTAAGCATAAGCTCATAAGGGGATTCAGAGCAATCCATTGGGGATCTCAAAAAAAGTATTGAAGCAAAAGGGGGTAGAATGTTAGCAAATTATCAAGATATGTATTATTATTTTTGAATGAGACACATGATAGACATGCATAAAGACACATGGTGCAAATATGAAGTGACACATGATAGATGTGTGAGTGATAAAGTGTGGAACATAGTTATACGATTAGATATTTTTTAATACATATTTTTCATATCATATTGTATACATTACGTAGACATTATTGTTGATTTTTTTCTATCGTCTGGATATAGAAAAAAAAAAGATTTTCAAAGCTTTTGTCACTATACCATTGTAAATGCCGCCTTCTTTTTAAGAGGAGAAAAAGAACTATCAATGGGATGCTCTTATTCTCTTAAGAAAAGGGTAATCAACCTTAGCTTATTTATCATCAATCATCATCTTGCTTTTGATATAAACAAGTAGTGAATATATAGAAAGTGATTCAGGTTCAACCTAACATACTATCTGCGCAATGTTAGTATATATAGCTTGAAATATATGTCTGATATATCAGATTCGGAGATGTAAAATCAGCAGAATGGTTAAAGCTTCTCTTACAAAGACTTACATAAAAGCAGCCAAATAAATAGCTCTTATTCATTACGTATGATCATTTTTAAGTACCAAATAAGAAATAGTACAGCCTTAGTAACTCTACTACTTTTAGAATAAATGAGATACTTAAAATTCTCCGACTTTGGATCTCAGCTTTTCCCTTCTCCAGGGATTGTATGATCAATGTATCAACAACAATAATGAATATAACATAGGCATATGGCCACATGTATCATGACATCGTCATCTTTTCATTGAGGATGAAGTAAAATTGTTGCGCAGCTTTTTCTTGTAAAACAGTAAACCAAGAATTGGCCATGTGGTTGTGATTGCAACACATGCAAGTACCCACATTGAAATCTTACTTCGCCGAGAAAGCTGATTTAGACAATTTTTAACAGGAACCATCATTGCATTAATATTTGGGCCACGAACAGGATCAAATTCAGTCGTTGCATTTGGTTCTTGTTGCACCGTGCCATTGTTAACACTAATGTCATCTTTGACCAGTTGCTCATTTCCTGATTCACCTGATGCCTCGTTGCTAAATGCAGTCACTAAACCGTCTTCTCTTATATTCACATATGGTGCCTCATCAATTGATTTCAGTGGACTATCCACTGTGTTATTTTGTATCTGCATAATACAATGACATAAGACATAACTTTCAAGGTTCCCAAAATATCATGCTGATATATCAGAATTCACCTAGGGCCTTCACGATGACTTACGACTAGACCTATTCAATCAATATAGCCAATTAACTATATAAGCTTTCTTTAAAATCATGAGCAATTTCAAGGCGAGTGAGTTTGAAATTCTGCATACCTTTTCTCTAAGGATCAATGAGCTGGAGTTCAAAGCAGTAAGGAATTCATCAACGGCCCTAACCCACCTGCACATAAGGAGGACATGATAATTTGTTCTCATCATGGATGTCACTACTGATTAGTCACCAGACACTTCGATACAAAACTTGAAGGGCTACAAGCGATACATCTGAATACTTATGACACAGATATTACTCAATTCACTAATTCAGGTCCCCTACAATCATAAAGTCTATCTCACAGAGAACTCATTTCTTTTCTGGATCCTTGGTTATAGAACATTTTCACATGCTAAAAGAATTGAGATGACTGAATAATAGTGAGATGCAGTGATAATTAGATTGAACAAAAACAAAAAGTAAAATAAATTTGAATGCCAAAAACGATATCTGCGACGAGAGGAACATATATTACCAGAGGCTTTTGCCGGTCATCCCTTCAAGATGTCCCAAGTGTCCCCCATGCTGTGTGGTAGCTAGTACGACATTTTTGTTTGCCCTGAAAGAGAATCACGTTGTCATGCTATATATTTTACAGTAGCAGAACACACAGATATGTATTTAAAGCAAAAAGATATGATCCTCAGGCCTCATGAGCATATGGAGATGATATGAAGATGACATTGAAATAGGTTTAAACGTTACACTAACAGGTAGATTATGTATTTTCAGAATAATTACTTCACTGAACATCCAGCTAGCGATAGAAATAGTTGCACTCCCTAGCAAGAAGCCAAATCCTTTTACACACCAAACATTTCACCGAGTATGTCTTAAACACACCACTTTTACTGTGTGGCACCCACATGTTTTACACACAAAAGATGACTCACTTTGTCATTTAGAGGAAAAGGGTATATGTGATTCATATGTGCAACGGTACGAGTATATCTGAGTCACTCTTTGTAACGAGGGGTGTATCAACTCTAAATAACAAAGTTAAGGGGTATATCAGACCCTTTTCCCTTCCTATTATAACTAGCTATAAATAGTGACTGAAGTGAAAAAAGAGGGAAAAAAAGCTTTAAAATGGAAGTGGTGTGTATTAAGAACACTCGGAGAAACGTTTGGTATGTAAAAGGTTCATGTAGAACTGGTGTGTAAAAGAGATTTGGCTACAAGGTCAGGGGTGAATGATGTAGTTAGTAACCATACAGTAACATCGTCTTCCAGACAACCATATAATCTTTCAGTTGTACTGCTTCACATTGGTAACGACATTTTTATCCTATCTAGAAATTTGAAAATGAAGCTAAAACGAGAGACTTTGCAACACAAACGACGACATACCGACATTCATCCCATGGAATTGTTTCCCTTGAACAGACTGGATCATCCAAGGCAGTAATGCAGAGGAGGGGAACCCTCACATTTCCTATATAACTGCTACAGCTAACTTTCCTGTAATATGTATCAACAGTCTTGGGGGAGAGGGGACGGCGAAAATGCTGATCATTTAATTAGGCATTGGACAAACGTATTGAAAATGGAGGATAACTTGTGTTACCTCAAAAGCATTAAGAACACAAGTGACATGCTTGTCATAGTCTCTGATACAACATATCTACATGAGAAACAAAAAAAATAAGCCATCAGAATAAGCAATACACGAAAAATAGATCATCTATTTGTTAGTTGCATTAATTATAACGAAATTAGTAACTTTTTTACAAGGGACTTAGAGAAATGTGGTGGTAGTAATACACGCATTGAAAAAGAAGACTTTATCGCATCCTTTAAGTTACTTAGGATTAGGATATTTTATCCAATCGTTTATCAGAGAGCGCCTGTGTTAACTTAGCTTCTTGATACTGCAATGGTTTTAAAAGTTCAAAGAGCATCAAAGGTTACTTTTACCCTACTTTTTCTTTCATATATTCTATGTAATAGATGTTTCATCTCAAGAGGAACACCCGAAACTAAAATAAAATGTATAGGTGTTCACATACAAAATAGTACGTCCATTGGACTTTATATTTGATCTTTTGTCATACTTCCTTGGTACTAAAAAAATCATTTTGCCCACCAGAAGTTAGATTTCATATTTACTTACTTTTAACAAAAGCACTTCTATAGCATATTATTTCACGTCTTTCCACTTGTTAGTATTTGCTTAAATGACCCACCAGCCACCATTCTATGTTAAGTCAGCAGTATGGTCCTTTATCTCCTAGAGTCTCCATAACTTTCTTTACAGGGACACCTATAGTTTGGGCGCAAACCTCAAAAATTAGAATAGCACAATATGTTTTAATTAGGGAACTCCACATATGCGAGTTCTACATAGCTGATCGCAGCATATAAATAATCCTAATATCATTTTTATTTAGCAGTTAAATAGTCATAATATTATAAATCCTCCTAACATTGGATTTGCTAAGACGTGCTCCCCTAGGCACGTGCTATACACACGGATTTAGTTTTAAATGGAAAGGGGTTCCATGAATGGAACCAGCCCAAGTGCCGAATGGATATAGAAGATACATGTATTTTAAACTAGTTTGGAATTGAGGCTCAGTTGGTTGATTGATTTACGTGTTGACAGAGAAATTAAAGCACTGAAATGAGATCAATAAGAAAATAAATGACCTTAGAAATGCTGTCCCAATCTGTCAGACGAGGCAAACTACTCCGATGCCTGCAAAACTCAGATTTCACCATACAAAAGAATTAGGACACCTGAATTAAGGCCAACTCAAATAGAAGTACACTAGTTTTGACATAGAATGAGTTTAGTGTTAATGCAGTCACAGACAACAACAAAGCCATCACTTACAGCTCGGCATAAACTTTTAATCCAATTCCTAAAGCTTTGTCATAGGATGTCTGTACAAACCTGCGCTTAATAAACCTGTCACCAATCTGGAGAAAATAAAGAACCAAAGACAGATAAATCTTGTCATGAAAAATGAGCATAGGTCCTTGTGGTACAGAATCAACTTAAGAAATGACTAATTTGACTTTATTAAACCATGTTGCTGCTATCACTATCTTCATCTAGAACTTCCACTGAATTGTTTCAGACTAGACAAACTCTTTCGGGATTGATAATCTAACAGATCATACCATCCAAAACAACCCTTAACCCAAGAAAGAATCCAACTTAGCGGGTAGATATACCAGATAAAGAATGACATGTATGAAATCAAGGAAGTTGACAATCCACCAATACCATACAAAAATTCAAAGCATGCATATTAGTTAATCCAGTTACTAACCAAAAGGTCCCAAGGAGAACAGATTGCAACTGCCCCAACAATAGCAGTATTAACACCTTCCTCACCAAGATATTTTACCTGGAAATTATTAATAATGTCAATAATATAGTTGTTGGCTTCGTACTGAACGATTGCCACATTGCATACACTTGAACTTATTGGTTGCTCAAAATTTAGAAGCATTTACTTAAAGCCTTTGAATCTTCAGCACATCCATTCACGGTCAAGGCTTGTAACATATCAAACTAAAGAAGATGGACCAACCAGTAAACTGAGAATAATCTTGTTTTGATGCAACTTTGTTACTAAATTAGGAATTTTTTTTGTAATGGTCAAAATGTTGCTATACACTAGGTAATTACTACATAACTTTGAAGAACTGACAACTAAAGTATTATGATAGCCATATAGACAGTTATCATATGCTTGTTTATATGCACCATCCTGACAACAATAAGATATTTACTTTAAGAACCTATGATAATACTCTTCCCTTATCTTTCAAATTTAGTTTCAGTTTTCAGGTAAGCATATCATTTAGCACAGCAGTGACACACAATTTTGTGCTCATATTAGGAAAGCTAACAAAATATTCAATAACAAATTAATTTTGTACCAGAACATTAGCACCAATGCTAGTGCCAACAGCAAATAAAGGAGCTTGAGGGTATTGGGTGTGGAGATGGTCAATGACTTTGCGGGCGTCTTCCGTCCATCCGGCATTATAGAGGCGATCAGACTGCCATCAAGATATCATGAATCTTTAACTTTCATTGGTCAATAATGTACATACTCTATATTTTTAACACAATAAACATATTACTAGCAAAGTTATGCACCTTAGACTGCTGCATTAAAATCAATACTAAAGTTTCACAAGTCTTATGAATATTCCATTGAGAAAAAATACAGAATAGATTTCAAGAGGAGCAATAAGAAACTACAGAGATGAGAGACACCATATAACATCAATGAATTCTCAATTTCTTAAATTTCCTCAGGGACAGCTTCTAGCCATGCTGCAAAAAATGCAATCTAGTAACAGAATCATGAAGAATGACCACCCTCCTAGGGCATATAGTGTTATACCCCATTTTAACACGAGGTCAAACGGTGTACAACATATTGATAATTCCTAAATTATTTAATTTTAAGGAGTCGCCAATATGTTGTACACCGTTTGACCTCGTGTTAAAATGGGGTATAACAGTTTGGCGACTCCGCTGGGGACTTAAGTTCTAAACCACAACTGACTTAGGTTAATAAATTTTTTTTATTTGCTTATTTGCTTATTTTATTTAAATTGCTTAATCTGTGTTTATCCTGCTCATGTGATATAATTTATTTGTTATTGTTTTATATAAATTACTTATTTGTTATTGCTTTATATAAATTGTTTATTTGTTATTGCTTTATATAAATTGTCATTTCGTTCATACTTCCTCCAATTCTGGAAAATTGACACGATCACACGTACACGTGAGGTGTGTTTTGCGCACCCACAAATTTTTCTTCAAAATCCAAAATTTAGGAGAGTTGGCATATGCGCGGAGTGTCCGGATCTTTTTCCGTGTGGCCGCGCAGCTTTCTCACTCGAGTTGTCCGCTCGGGAACCTTGTGTCTAGTAAACCCACTCTTAATTCACCTAGAATAGAGCTAGACCAACACCTTTTAGGACATGCATCATTCAAACTTAGGAGGCTTAATATTCTTGGTATATTAAGTCGATTAGTCAACTTTATCCTAATGTCTAGGTGGGTTCACGATCCCAAGTGACTTTTATCATTTGTATATGCATTATTTGAAAAATAGTTGTGCCAGAATATGGACCATCTGTCTAAATTAATTAAACTTTAAGAGGTAGGGTATTACTAATCCTTTTGTGATGTAGATAGCTATGAAGATCACAAACTTTTATCTTGCGGAGATTGAACCATGAGCATGTAAATGGAATGAAGATTCTTAGATGCGATGGAGAATTTTATTATTATTATTTTTGGCATGTAATAAAGCTTAATTCTATTTTTTGTATTTAATTTTGGGATAGAATTTTTTGGAAACAGCCTCTGGCAGAAATGCAAGGTAAGGCTGTTCGCGACTTACTTTTAAATTATTTTTTAGTCTTTTGAAATGGGCTTAATTGTTCATCATTAGGTGTGATAGTTTTGCACGTTGATTCACTACTAATTTTTCTAATCTGATGCCAAATTTTACCTTTCTAGATTATTATTATTTTTCTCTTTCAAATTCCTCTTTTATGGATATAATTTTTTTTTTAACAACAAACTATTTTTCTTTAGTTTCATATTTTGTAGAAATAATTTAGCACTCAATCTAGTCATGGAGGTTTTGCTTATGCTCTCAAACTCTTCCAATTTATTAGTGATCTTCAGGCCATTTGTTGCTTCTTAAATTAGTAGATGTCCAAATCTATTTTGCACAATTTTAAAAATTGTCCAAGTGCAATACTTTATCAATTTTTCATTAGCTTAATTCAAAATATTTGCGTCTTTCCTATAACGGATTTTCAAGATTTATCTTTTATGCATCTGCTAATTCCAAGTTTTGGCATGCAAGTCGAGGAGAATATCATAGGTCTACAATTGACATTGTTTCCATCCTCGATAATTTTTAATACGCCTATACTAAAATAGATTTATTTTTTTTCGCAATCCTTCAATTTAGCAAGTCCAATCCTTGTGCGCTTGATTGATCATAATTTCCTTATCAATTATCTTAATCTCAAGCGTTTCAACAAATTCGTATTGACATATTTTCTATTAAAAAACCTTCCTTATTAGATCCATTAATTAGTTGTTAGCCACACTCTTAAATGCTTTATTCTTGACCTGCTGCATACCTACTCTGCGCTTACCCAAATATTACATTTTTTTTTGTTTGACATAAGTCAACCTTTCTCGTCAATTTGTTCTAAACTTAGATCATCTTCTCTAGTCTAGAGCTCTTATTCTATGAAATCATGATTTTTTTTACTTTATCTTCATTTGTATATTCTCATGCGCTAACACTTTATTTCGTTTCTAAAATTTTATTTTATTTTTGTCTAGCATTGAATATTGTTTTGGCTGCAAATCTGCATTAAGGGAAAATATAATGACAGAAGAATTGAAAGCATTCAACAACAATATAGGATTAGTGCAAGCACAAAATGATGATAACGAGAAGAATGTGGTTCGAAGAAATGTATTAGTCAATCTGACAAATACCTTTAGCCTTCTTCCTACCACCACTAAGGCTTCCGGCTCAACTCAAAATATTTGTTTAACCATGCCTTCTCTCTCATCTTCTACCTACTCTTTTGCTATCCTTTCTAGACTTTTGAATGAACTACATATGACCTGATTCCCATTGGAAGCGGGATACGTAGGCGCCCATGTTGGTTCGGTCTAGATAAAATAAAAAATTCATTTTCCCCAAAAGAAAAACTGGGACAGCTTTGCAGAGGATCTATAATCCTTCGAAAATACAAAGGTTATGATTACGAGCCATATTCACGCCAAAATTGCTTCAAAGCCATAGCAACAAGAAATGCAGATTCAAAGCCAAAACTTCGTGGTTCAATGCAAGGCAACCATTTTATTTTATACTAACAAATTTTCTTTGAGTAATGCAGAGGCTATTTTTTATTTATTCTTGAACGACAGCACCATGAAGCCCAACATCAAACCAGAATTCGCAAGATTCAAATGGTGCAATATCATCAAGAATGAAATATGAAATTCACAATTTTCTCTGAGCATAGGAATCTCTTGGAAATCAATGTCACCAAGGTGGAAGGTTCCTAAATTATGAGCAGCACACCAGGGATTTTTGTTAATGCTACACTGCACTGTTAATGTTTGCTAATACAAGAGGCATTATACGTGGGATAATTGCTACTACAAGGCATTGCATCAAGCTTGCAAAGACTATATTATGAATTTTGCTTTCATGAAGATAGTACACCGAGCTCTGCACTGCATTTGGAATATTAAGTACTGCAAAGACATTGCAACAGGCCTTCCATATTAGATTATCAATGTTTTCTACTACAAACAAATTGCACCAATCTCAATGCATTGCACCAAAATTCATATTTACAAGTTTGCACCATATATTGGGTTAGTCCACCCTAAAATAGGATATGGGTTCATCCATCTTAAAATAGGATATGGGTTTATCCACCCTCTAATAGGATATGGGTTCATCCACCTTAAAATAGGATATGGGTTCATCCACCCTCTAATAGGATACAACAGGTATTTCAGCACATTCATAGGCACCCACCTTCTAATGTGGGTATTGCAGCACATTTCATAGGCACCCACCTTCTAATGCAGGTATTGCAGCACATTTCATAGGCACCCACCTTTTAATGCGGGTATTGCAACAAATTTCATAGGCACCCACCTTCTAATGCGGATATTTCAGCACATTGCATAGGCACTCACCTTCTAATGCGGGTATTGCAGCACTTTTCATAGGCACCCACCTTCTAATGCGAGTATTGCAGCACATTTCATAGGCACCCACCTTCTAATGCGGGTATTGCAGCACATTTCATAGGCACCCACCTTCTAATGCGGGTATTTCAGCACATTGCAAAGGTACCCACCTTTTAATGCGGGTATTTCAGCACATTGCATAGGCACTCACCTTCTAATGCGGGTATTGCAGCACATTGCAAAGGTACCCACCTTTTAATGCGGGTATTTCAGCACATTGCATAGGCACTCACCTTCTAATGCGGGTATTGCAGCACTTTTCATAGGCACCCACCTTCTAATGCGGGTATTGCAGCACATTTCATAGGCTCTCACCTTTCTAATGCGGGTATTGCAGTATATAATATCTTGAAATTTCTTCAAATGCATGCCCAAATGCTTTTCTAATATATTCAAATGCACTGCATAAATGCTTTCAATTATTACCAAATGCACTGCACAAATGCTTTTAATTATTATCAAATGTACTACACTAATGTTTTCCAATATATTCAAATGCACTGCACAAATGTTTTACAATATTATCATAATGCTTTCCGATATATTCAAATGCACTGCAAAAATGCTTTCAAATATTATCAAATGCACTGCACTAATGCTTTCTAATATATTCAAATGCACTGCACTAATACTTCCTGATATATTCAAATGCACTGCACAAATGCTTTCTAATGCACTGCATAAATGCTTTCAATTATTATCAAATGTACTGCACAAATGCTTTCAATTATTATCAAATGCACTGCACAAATGTTTTCAATTATTATCAAATGCACTGCACAAATGCTTTTAATTATTATCAAATGCACTGCACAAATGTTTTCAATTATTATCAAATGCACTGCACAAATGCTTTCAAATATTATCAAATGCACTGCACAAATGCTTTCAATTATTATTAAATGCACTGCACAAATGCTTTCAATTATTATCAAATGCATTGCACAAATACTTTCAATTATTATCAAATGCACTGCACTAATCCTTTTCAAATATTATCAAATGCACTACACTAATACTTTCAAATATTATCAAATGCACTACACAAATGCTTTCAAATATTATCAAATGCACTGCATAAATGCTTTCAAATATTATCAAATGCACTGCACAAATGCTTTCAAACATTATCAAATGCACTGCACTAATGCTTTTCAGTATATTCAAATGCACTGCACAAATGCTTTCAATATATTCAAATGCACTGCACAAATGCTTTCGATATATTCAAACGCATTGCACAAATGCTTTCGATATATTCAAACGTATTGCACAAATGCTTTCATATATTATCAAATGCACTGCACTAATACTTTCAAATATTATCAAATGCACTGCACTAATACTTTTCGATATATTCAAATGCTTTATTGTGCTCCACATGGCTTTCAATTGCTTTCTACTGCTTTGCAAAAATGCTTTAAATACAATTGTATAAAACGCTTGCAAAAGTTATAATATTTGCAAAGACATCATTTTCATTAATCATTGACTTGAGAAGTTGCAATCTTCATTAAAGTCGCATTCTTTATAAATCATTTGGGTTAAGGCCTCATTTCATTAATCATTGCTGAAAGGCACCATTATCATGAATCATCGGCCTTAAAACTCTATTTTTCATATGCTTTATTTTATTAAATCATTACGGCGTGCAAGGCCGCATTTTCATATACTCGCACCCTAGAGGTGTCATTCCAATGAGCTTATTGCACATTTCTTTATATTTAATATTTACTAATTGTCTTATCAAGTTTAAGTTTTGCAGAAAATGCAGCATAACGTGGAACTGTTTCTAAGCAGTACACGGGGATATTTGTTGGAAAGTTAAACTCACCAACAACGGTCATGAATCTATTCTCGAACTCTACTCAGCCTAAGTCCATGATTCAGGTTTTAAAATCCAGTCTCGTCATAACTCGATACTGAGATAATTTTTTGGCTAGCCTTTACTTCGTTCTTCATAATATTCTCGCCCTTTGTCGAGTCCAGATTTTTAATTTTACTTTTATCTCTTTATATTGTCACTATCTATCTTTTTATTTACCTCATTTTTTTAAATAATTCTTAATTTATTCAATCTTATTCTCTTCCTTAGCCACCTCTGTCAACATTTTCCTCATTCACTGATACCGACACAATCTTATGATTGACGGTGTTTTCAACTCACTCCACATTATTCTGGCATAACTCCAGAGCTGCATTTAGCTTACTTCTTGTGCAAACTCGAGACTTGTTAGAAACTCAGAAACAAAATGCACCCACAATTTTTCACAATTTTTTAATTTATTTTTCATAAACGTCATTTCAACGTTGATGATCGGGACAAAATTGGCTATTATGTCAACTTCTTTGTCCAAAAACTCTTTCATCGTCTTCAGTCAAAGAGAGACAGCTGTTGACACCCAATTTTGACCATCCACAACGTAATTTTTTTTAAAAAAAAATTAAAAAAATAAAAATAAAACTATGCATATATATTATTATTTTAAAATAATTTCGGTATATATATATACATATATATATATATATAATTATTGAACATTAATATTTTTATTATATATTCGAAAGTTATCTCAAAAAAGATTTTTTATTTTTAAACTTAATATTTTGTTAATTAGCTTGACTTAATTAATAGACTCACCTTTTTAAGTTAATTATTTTAATTCTAGCCTTTCTCAATTTTAAACAAATTAAAATAATTAGCTTTTATAAAATCATGCATATTTTCAAGTTTTATTTTTAAATAATTTTGTCATCTTCATAATATATACAATCTCTATTATTTTATTATCTTTTAGTAATATTCAAAATTGACCCGTAAAAGATTTTATTTATTTCTAATAATTATTTCATAAATTAATTAATTAATTTTACGTTTTCATTTCTTTCCCTAAATAACACATAATTAATTTTATCTTAACAACATTTTTAATTCTTCCATTAATACTACAACATGCAAATAATATATATCTTTCCCTTCATATTCCAACACTATTACTATTCTAATATACTCACCCCTTTCTATAAAACAATAAAATAAAAAATATATAATAATAATAAAAAATACTGCCCACCACACTTTGTCTCTTTAAAATTAAAAGTAATTAATTATATATATGTATATTCCGAAATTCAAAAAAAAATAAAAAATATTAATAAATAAATAAATAATTAGTTTTATTCTTCCGATAAAATAAATATAATATATGTATATATAAGAAAAAATCCAAGCGTGCACCCCCTTCCCCATATATATTCTTCTGAAATATTAATAAAAAAATAATAATAATAAAAAATTAAAAAAAATTGATACGCGTTCCCCCTCCCCATACCCTATATTAATATTATATTAATTAACCCATAATCTTTTGTCCCTTCTTCAATATATATATATATATATATATATATATATATATATATATTCATCCGAATTCCTTCTTTTTTTAAAAAAAAATAAAAATAATAATAAAAATATATTTAAAAAATAAAATAAAATAAAAAATGTGTATTCTTCATCCGAAAAATAAATAAATAATAAATATATTAATTTCCCATCAATATATATATATATATATATATATATATATATATATATATATATATATATATATATATATTTCAGTTTTTTTTCTTTTATTCATCCCGCATTATTTTAATATTTCGCCTCATTCCGCATTATTTTAATATTCTGTCGCATTATTTTAATAAACCGCCCATTAATTATATATTTCCACCATTCCGCATTATTTTATATTTTCGTTCCATATTATTTTATATTTTCGTTCCGCATTATCCAAGTGCTCACTCTAAAAAAAAGGGGCTGACACGGACAGGAGAGGGGAATGATAGAAAATGGTGGATGATTAAAATAATGCGGAGTGGATAAATTAATAAAATAATGCGGAACGAAAATATAAAATAATATGGAACGAAAAGATAAAATAATGCGAAACGGTGGAAATATATAATTAATGGGAGGTTTATTAAAATAATGCGACAGAATATTAAAATAATGCGGAATGGGGCGAAATATTAAAATAATGCGGGATGAATAGAAGAAAAAATACTGAAAGAAATATATATATATATATATATATATATATATATATATATATATATATATATATATATATATATATATATTGATGGGAAATTAATATATTTATTATTTATTTATTTTTCGGATGAAGAATACACATTTTTTATTTTTTTTATTTTTTTATTATTATTATTATTTATTTTTTTAAAAAAAAAAGAAGGAATTCGGATTAATATATATATATATATATATATATATATTGAAGAGGGGACAAAAGATTATGGATTAATTAATATAATATTAATATAGGGTATGGGGAGGGGGCACGCGTGTCAGTTTTTTTTATTTTTTATTATTTTTTTTTTTTTATTAATATTTCAGAAGAATATATATGGGGAAGGGGGTGCACGCTTGGATTTTTTATTATATATACATATATTATATTTATTTTATCGGAAGAATAAAACTAATTATTTATTTATTAATTAATATTTTTTATTTTTTATTTTTGAATTTCGGAATATACATATATATAATTAATTACTTTTAATTTTAAAGAGACAAAGTGTGGTGGGCAGTATTTTTTTTTATTATTATTATTATTATTATATATATTTTTTATTTTATTGTTTTATAGAAAGGGGTGAGTATATTAGAATAGTAATAGTGTTGGAATATGAAGGGAAAGATATATATTATTTGCATGTTATAGTATTAATGGAAGAATTAAAAATGTTGTTAAGATAAAATTAATTATGTGTTATTTAGGGGAAGAAATGAAAACGTAAAATTAATTAATTAATTTATGAAATAATTATTAGAAATAAATAAAATCTTTTACGGGTCAATTTTGAATATTACTAAAAGATACTAAAATAATAGAGATTGTATATATTATGAAGATGACAAAATTATTTAAAAATAAAACTTGAAATATGCATGATTTTATAAAAGCTAATTATTTTAATTTGTTTAAAATTGAGAAAGGCTAGAATTAAAATAATTAACTTAAAAAGGTGAGTCTATTAATTAAGTCAAGCTAATTAACAAAATATTAAGTTTAAAAATAAAAAATCTTTTTTGAGATAACTTTCGAATATATAATAAAAATATTAATGTTCAATAATTATATATATACCGAAATTATTTTAAAATAATAATATATATGCATAGTTTTATTTTAATTTTTTTTAATTTTTTTTTAAAAAAAAATACGTTGTGAATGGTCAAAATTGGGTCAACATATAGAGGACTAATTTATTCCCTTAGAGATGACAACTGAAAAATAAGCATCTTCCTGGAGCAAAGTATTAAATCCACCTACAGGAAACTTCATTCATAAGTGTCACTTAGATCGGGGAGCAAGTACAATACTTATTACTGATATCCTATGTGAATACACAATTGCTGCTGTGATATTCTATTTAACCCAAGATATGAAATACTAAACCAAGTATGTATCGCTTAGTTTATTCCTTATGACCGATTACTTCTGCAGGATTCTGCAAATGTATTGATGCACAGAATATCTGTATCTCTAGGTTGCTAACATGAAGTCTAGCACATATAAGATTGAAAATTGGTGCACGAAGCTGGAAAAATAATTCTTAAATGCTGTGCAGATATGCACCTATCTTATGGTTTTGTGCTTGTGAAATAATAATAAGGCAGTTTCAGATCAAAATACAAGCTGACGCAACGGCAACACAAAATTAGAAAGTTCACAGCATTGCTCCTCTCAAAGGCAGTTCAACTGAAGAAAATCTAGACCATATCTTCTCTTATCAAAGCAAACTAAACTGGAATAGATTAAATCCTTTCTTAAGGAAGGAGTACTCACAGTTATTGACACTTCCCCGAGACCCCGATGATTGCTCACGACAACATTCCATCCAGATTTAGCCATCTTGAAAGCAAGATGCTTGACGTACTGTTAAATTAAAGCAGAGTTAAAGCTAAAATTTGCCACCGAAAGCACATAATCTTAAGTAATCATATAATAGAACTCAACTGATACCAGTATACAGTGGTAATGACAAGAGACGAAAAGAGAAGAAACATGCTTACAAAAGAGAAGGAAGAGGAATAATAATTCAAGGAAACAAAGAACTATTTAAGCACAAAAAAATCTCCATGAGAGAAAGAGACAAAAGCTAGATGTAAACTCAATATTTCAGAGGAATATAAAAAGAGTGGAAGAAAGCTTACAGCAGAATTAGAGTCACTTGTTAAACCAGGAATCACCAGAACGATGGGAGTTTTATCATCACTCTGAACTCCATCAAAAACTTTGATGGATGGTATTTTAACTAACAAATTAAAAAGCAGAAATTGGCATCAATTTACTCCTGTAAATAGCATATATAAAACAATAGGGGATAGTAAAGAACCAGAACATTCATCTAGTTGTGCAAAAATACTCAGTCGGTCTAGTGTAAGCTTGTAACTTAAGATAGGTACTTCTTAAAGCAAATGATTATACAACTAGTAGCTCGCATATTTAGCAGATATATATCAGAATAAAATCAAGTGCTATTTAAAGGCAACCAACAATAAAATAACAAATCCACCCTTAAACAAAACTACTTCAACGAGCTAACACCAACAACAAAATATCAAAGCCACCCTTAAATAAAACTAAATCAACAAGCTAACACCAACAACAAAATAACAACTCGACCCTTAAACATAACTACTTCAACGAGCTAACGCCGACAACAATATAACAAATCCACCCTGGCTAGCAAGCTAACAAGTAGACGTTAGTCAATTAAATCATTTATTATATTATTTCATTATATCAGAATTTAATTAATACAATGACGTCATTTATGATATAGGCTTGATAAAGTGCGTGAATAAGCTACATCAAAGCACAAGGATGTCTGGAGAAAAAAAAATAGAAAGCTAAGTTACCTAAGCACGGAAAACCACTTTTTGATAGAATGATGGGATAAGATCCAATAATGAGGAAAAATGGAGAAATAATTTGAATCTATTTAGAACCACTCTGATTACTTCAGACAACCCTTATATTTCTATCCATTCAAATGCACCAAAAATTAGGAATTCAATCTTATATGGCTCATTTTAATAATTCAAAAGGTTCCACATCCTAAAAGATGGAGGTGGAAGAGAGGTTCTTCCACTATATTTTTATTTTTACTTTTTCGAGCATTTTAGGTCTTACTTCTAAAACCTTTTCGAGGACTGTTTGTTGCAATAAAAAAAATTAATGGAAAAAGTAGAATATAATACGCCCTTTTTTCTTCCCATAAATTTTCTCCTCAAAAAACAAAGAAATTATTAATCTGTCCTCCTTAAATTAATCTTATACACTGGCCAAGTTGGGCAATCTGTTTAACTAATCCTTCATCTTTGAGATGAACTACTAGAACTATGTGCCAAGTTTTCTTAAATTCAAACCCTTTAGAACCGATTAGCTAACATATTTGGGAAGTTCACCATGACGAAGCAACACATCTACCATGCGACTCCATAAAGGTGTTCAATCTTGTAAAGAAATTAGCAAAAACTATATTTTGATACATATTCCAGTTCTTTATTTCTTTTTAATTAGGGGCTTATAAGCTTTAAAATGAAAGGTTGTTCTATCATATTACTCGTTATAACAGTACACGATGGACAAATATATGTAGACATAAATGTACTTTACCATTCACATTCCATAGCCAATCCAGAGCTATTGTCCCACCATCAGATGTTTTAAATATCTGTCTGGAGGCAAAGAATGCATCAGTGACCAAAAATCAGTTCTTCACTATGTAAAAAATATATAGGTATGAGAATATGTTCTCTTTTCACAATTCCAAGTCCTAACTGAAGAGTAAAATTAAGACGTGAATTGTCACCTTTGATAATTGCAAGCAGATTCTCTTTCAAAGAACTGCAAAAAAATAGTCTGAAGATGAGGACTGCAAAGCCACGGAGTAGAAGAAAACCTGCATTAAGCAATAGATTACAAATCACCATCACATATGTCCAAAATGATCAAGATTTCATTTTTTCTTCTTCACCCCCTTATTCAATTTTTACCTGCCATGAAGAATTTTACACTTGGAAACAACCTCATGATACAGGTCACAGCAAGAATTAAAGGTCAAAGATACAGGCTGTCCCCTAAATCCAGTGAATAAATCTTGTATGAAGTACATTTCCATGAAATTATAGAGATATACAAGGAGTAAAAACAGAAATCCGATTAAATAATGAGAAATGGGTATCAAGAAAGCAGCTTTAAGCATAAGAACATATGGGGATTCTGAGCTTAACCCAATGCAATCCATGGGGATCTAAAATAGAAGAAAGAAAGAAAGAAAGAATGAAATAAATCAAGAAACCAAGAAAAAAAATTGTTGGGCAAGTGGAGAAAATTAGTTAGCTGACTTAATTGGGAAAATGAGGTAAAAGGTATCTTTGAGGGTAGAACCAAGCATAGGGAATTTCTATTTCTATTTCTTTTTTTTTTGTTATAAATATTTAATTAAAGGTTAATTATGAAAATATAGGGTTGAATTAAAATATTTAAAAAATTAGGATAAAAATTAAAAGATCAAAAACTTTTAATTAAACCTTAAATTCCATTCATTTATTGTATTTTTAAAAATTTTTGTTCTCCATTTTCCTCCTCTCTTCTCTTCTCTTCTCTTTTCTTTTCTCTATTTTTTTTAAACGTTGTTCTTCCTTTTTCCTTTAAACTTATATTCTCTATTTTCCTCCTCTCTTCTCTTTTCTTTTCTCCATTTTTTTAAACGTTGTTCTTCCTTCTTCCTTTCATCTTCTTCTTCCTTAACTTCTTTACCTTTTTTCTTCTCCGTTTTTCTCTTTCTTTTCAAACTTTTTGTGTTTTCATCTTCTTCTTCTTCGGATGTTGTCATTCTAATTTTTTTCTTCACTTCGATTTGATTGTGAAAATTATAAAAAAAATTGATGAAAAGAGAAGAGAGGATATGTTGTTTATATAAACATGAGTTATTCAAGCAACTAAGAGATGTTGTTTAAACAACCCTAAGTTGTTTAGTTCAAACAACAGAAGTTGTTTAAACAACCAAAAATTGTTTAAACAATCAAAAGTTGTTTAGTTCAAACAACCAGAAGATATTTAAACAACTCTAAGTTGTTTAGGTGTTTTTTACGATTCTTTAGTTAAAACAATGAGAATATTTTAAATATCAGCTAGTTGTTTGGAGAAATATGAAAATATTTGCTAATTGTTTTGGAGATCGAGATATGAAAATATTTGGTAGTTGTTTAGATAAATGTTTAAACATTTGTTTGGAGGTGATGATGACGTGGAGGAGGGGAGTTTGGGGGAGGATGGGGCTGAGGGGTGGATGAGGAACAGGGGGAAAAAAAGAGGGGGTATTTTGTAAATTACTAAAACACGTGGGTTCTTAAAATATGTATCATTATCACTAATTAATGAAATGTCCCTTTTACCTAATTTTTAAAACTTGTGTCCTAAATCCTCAAATAGACAACTCAAAAGTTTCTTTTAATTCCAAGCCCCGAGTTAATTTGGGAATTAATTACACGTGGCAACTAACAACATTATATAGTGTGCCAATTTTTTTTTGGTTCAATGTGCCAAATTTGGTTTAGTTGTATTTTCTTATTTCTTTTCTCTTGTCATATTTGAAAGTTTAATTTGCTCTTTGTTGGTAAATAAAACACCCCCTCTACCATTGATAATATTGAAATAGGAACATTTGTTAGAATGGACCAGGCCTAAGATCTTTTTAAAAAAAATCATAATGTCAAAATAAAAATTCATTTTTTATTTTAAATTTACTCAATATTAATACACGTTATACTATTCACATTTAATGTCCGGTCTTAAATATGTGAAAGTGTTAAATTCCAATCAATTAAAACTTAAATCCTTATATAAGTTAAAAGGAAAGTTAAATTCCTCTGTATACATTCATCGACAAATCTTGGTTCAAGATCCCCATTTTGTTGCATTATTTCAATAGCAACATTATAAATAAAACTATTGTCGACAATTACATTATTTTGGTTCTATATTTTTCCTGATGAGACATAATTTATTGGAATTTCATTATCATTTTCAGGCGTCTTAACCTCTTTCAAGGTTTTATCAATTGTTATGTCTCTTCGCTCTTCTTGAGCAGGTTCCTTCATATCATGACCATCTTGATTGTTTGCTCCTTTTCTTTTTCGAGGATTTTTATCTTTGGAACCGATCGGTCTATCACGTTTTAAATGTGGTTTAGACTCATTTGCATTAATTAATTGTCCTACTAGGACATCAACTCGAATTGGAGCATTAACAGTTGGAATATGAGATTTAGTAACTTTTGATAGGTTAGTGAATGCATCTGACAGTTGATTTGCAATATTTTGCAAGTGAATTATCTTTTGAACTTCGAATTCACATTTATTTATACGAGGATCTAAATGAGATAGTGATAATGCATTCCAATTTATTTCTCTTCTCAGCTATTTATTTTCTCCCCCTAATGTTGGGTATATTGATTCATCAAAATGACAATCAACAAATCTTGCAATAAATAAATCTCGAGTCATATATTCTAAATATTTTATGATAGAAGGAGATTCATACCCAACATATATCTCCAATCTTCTTTGGGGTTCTATTTTTTTGCATTATGGTGGAGCAATTGGAACATATACTGCACATCCAAATATTTTAAGATGAGAAATGTTCGGCTCCTGACAAAAAGTCAATTGTAATGGGGAGACTTTATGATAACTTGTGGGTCTGATCCGCACAAAACTTGCTGCATGCAAAATAGCATGACCCTATAATGAAATGAGAAGTTTTGTTCTCATAAGCATTGGTATGACAATTAATTGGAGACTTTTAATTAATGATTCTGTTAGACCATTTTGAGTATGAACATGGGCAACTGAATGCTCAACTGTTATCCCAGTGGACAAACAATAATCATCACATGCCTGAGATGTGAACTCACCAGCATTATCAAGACGAATTATTTTTATTGCATAATCTAGAAATTGTGCTTTTAACTTGATTATTTGAGCAAATAATCTCGCAAATGTCATATTACGAGTTGATAATAGGGACACATGTGACCATCTTATAGATGTATCTATTAAAACCATATAATATTTAAATGGTGTACATGATGGGTGAATGAGCCCACATATATCACCCTGTATACGTTTCAGAAATATTGGGGATTCAATTCTCACTTTGATTACTGATGGTCTAGTAATTAATTTGCCTTGAGAACATGCAGCACAAGAGAATTCTTTAAATTGAAGAATCTTTTGGTTCTTGAAAGAGTGTCCATGTGAACTCTCAATTATTTTACGCATCATATTAGAATTGGGATAGCCCAACCGGTCATGCCAAATAATAAAATTATTTAAGACATGTGTTTCAATCATGCTAATACTTGTGAAGTATAAGCCGGATGAAAGAGCGGATAATTTTTCAAGTATAAACTTTTTGTCCGACATCATTATAGTAATGTAAAGATATTCATTCTTTTCATCATTTGTAGTCTCAATATGATAACCATTTTGATGAATGTCTTTGAAACTTAATAAGTTTCTTTGAGACAAACTACAATATAATGCTTCATTAATTGTTAAATTTGTTCCTCCGACAAGTACAACTTTAGCTTTTTTGAATTCTTCAATTAATCTTGTACAATCGAATAATGTATTAACATTAGCTTATTTCATAATCAAATAAGAGAAATATTTCTTATCTCTTAAAATAGTGTGTCTTGTGGCACTATCAATAAGACACATATTATCATAATTGATATTGGATCCAACTGATGATTAGAAAATTTTCATATTCTTCATAAACAAAAAAATACATTATAAGAACACGAAAAACTAACAACATAAGAAACTTTTAAGAAATTGCACTGCCTTAAAAAATATTTTATGAAGGACAACATAATATCAAACATAATTAAAAAAAATAATAACTATTTTTATCCCAGTTAGATGATCAATTCTTTAGTCAACATTCATAAAATCTTCAGCTTTCAAATGAGTAATATTTGGTAGATCTTCGAAAGCATCATCTTTATAAGTAATATTTGCCTCAATATCTTCATCTTTATTTGTATGAGTTGCTTCATTATCATCATTCCGAAAATTCAAGTGTGCCTCTACATTATTATCTCTTCTTTTGAGAGAGGCTTGATAAAGTTTCACAAAATGATCGAGCGTACGACATTCACGTGCCCAATGACCCTTCATACCACACTAGTGACAAATATTGAATTTACCTCTGGAAAGATTATTTTGAAGAACTTTATTGTTCTCATGTTTATTTCCAACATGATGACGATAATTGTTTCGTCCTCTACCACATCCTCGCCCACGACCATGGTCGTGGCCGCGATAATTATTTTATCTTGATTCAGATTGATTATGCGCTACTACAACATTCGCTTCAGGGAATGGAGCAGGCCAAGTGGGACAAACTTTATGATTTTTCATCAACAAAGTATTATTTTGCTCAGCCATAAGTAGGCATGTAATTAATTCAGAATACTTCTTGAATCCTTTTTCACGATATTGTTGTTGTAGCAACACATTTGAAGCGTGCAAAGTGGAAAGAGTTTTCTCAAGTAAGTCATCATCATTGATAGAATCTCCACATAATTTTAACAAGAACTTGCCTTGTGGATAACAAAATTATACTCTGTCACAGTTTTAAAATCTTGAAATCGAAGATTATCCAGTCATAGCGGACTTTTGGTAACACCGTAAGTTTTAGGTGGTGATATCGATCCTTTAAATTAGTCCATAATTCAAGAGGGTCTTTCACAGTTAAATATTCAATTTTTAATCCTTCATGAATATGACGACGGAGAAAAATCATGGCATTTGTTTTATCTTGGCTTGATGCTTTATTATCTTGTTTAATAGTATCACCAAGACCTTTAGCGTCAAGGTGAATTTCAGCATTAAGGATCCATGATAAATAATTTTTTCCAAAAATATCAAGTGCCACAAACTCAAGTTTTGATAAATTTGATATGATAAAACTGAGATAGAAATTAATTTAGAAAAAATAAAGACACCTAAAATTAAATTTTTTTACAGATATACCTGATATAAGAGTTAATATATTTGGAGAAAATTAGAATTTCGTGTTAATAACGTGTTATAAAATAAACTGAACTTAGCAAATTAACAAAAAAAAGAGATAATAAAAGATAGAAAAATTCTCTAAATTCTCTCTTTCTCTTATTATCTCTCCTTCTTGTTAATTTGGTAAGTTCAGTTTATTTTATAACAGTTACGAATATGTATCCTACTATCCGTCCTTTACTTTTTTGTTTTTAAATTAGTTAGGTCTAAGATTGAACATTTATTTCTTGTTAACAAGATTTAGTTTATAACCACAAGGGAACTATAATAATTGTCATATGCAGAAGAACTCTCTTGAGCGAATTTGTTTTCTTGATATGAGGAATGTAAATTCGTGGCCTCTTCGTAAAATTTATTTTTAAAAATTAATAGTATAATATTATATGTTGACATCTATATTGCTAGAAGATGAATGTTAAGCTATTTACTTAAAAATATTGAGATTAATTCTCATTTAATATTTTCCTTTTTTTGTTAGTGGTGCACTAATATTTTAAAAATTCTGAATTCACGCGGTATAAAATCATATGGCATATTGACATTGTATATAAATATATCACAAACCGCGCAGATAAATGCTTGAGAGTACACATGTGAGGAAATGGACAGTGCTGGTCAGAAAGATGGGTAGAGACTGAAATAAATATAAAAACCAATCACGTATGCTGAAAAACAATAAACCAAACATATAAACAGACAAATTACAGAAGTTGTTCCCTTATTGTGCATAAATAATCTTTAGATTTATCAATTAAATTATGCCTAAAAAAACTCAAGCCGGAATAATTAGCACCAAATTCTCCAAAGGTTAAATAGCTTCTTAAACTTGGACATAATTTGTAAGATGGATATTTTCTTTTTTAAAAAAAATAAGTAAGATCATACAAATACTTTTATTTGGTGAATACCTTATGCTGACATGATAAACTTTTATACTTAACATGACAACTTGTGTTTTTTACTCTTATACATGAGTTCGCACATGAATAACTTAATTTAAGCTATTTTCTTTCCTCTTTTTTTATTTTTAACTTTCAAAATATATTTCACCCTCCTCCTTCACTAATTTTCTCAGATTCGTTCATCTCCTCTTTCACACACGAAAAATTTAATTCTAAATCATCTAAAAAGAGAGAAGCCAAGCCAAACATTTAAGCAATACAATCCAGTGCAACAATTTGGGTGAAGGATTATGGAAGAAGAAAAGATGGGGGAGAGATTAATGGAGAAGAAAATTGAGGAGACATAGCAAAATCTTCTTTTTTATTAAGAGTAAAATTAAAAGTTCAAACTTTCCGGTTCTTGTTGAGTTTTAAATTTAATACTGGTCACTAGCTAGTTCCATTGCATTTGGTTCTTGTTGTCAACACTAATACTATCTCCAGCCTTGTCATCTTCGACCTGATGCCTCGTTGCTAAATGCAATCACTAAACCGTCTTCTTTATATCCACAAATTGTGCCTCATCAATTGATTTCAGGGGACTCTCCGTTGTGGTATTCTGTATCTGCATAATATAATGACATAACTTTCAAGGTTCCCAAAATATCATCATAAGGCCTTCACGATGACTTAAGTGCTAGTAGAGCTATCTATCAATATAGCCAATTAACTATAACTAGGTAAGCTTGTCTTTAAAATCATGAGCAATTTAAAGGCGAGTGGGAGTGTTACACAGCATACCTTTTCTCTAAGGTTCAATGAGCTGGAGTTCAAAGCACAAAGGAATTCATCAACGGCCCTAACCCACCTGCGCATAAGGAGGACATGATAACTTGTTCTCATCATGGATATCATACTACTAAATTAGTCACCAGACACTTCAATACAAAACTTAAAGGGGTACGAGCTATACATCTTAATACTAATGACACAGAGATTACTCAATTCTCTAATTCAGGTCCCCTACAATCACAAAGTGTATCTCACAGAAAACTCATTTCTTTTCTGGATCGTTGGTTTTTAGAGCATTTTCGAATGCTAAAAGAATTGAGATGACTGAATAATAGAGAAATGCAGAGAGTAAAACAAATTAGGAGGACAAAAACCGTATCTGTGATTAGGGGAACATATATTACCAGACGCTTTTTGCCGTCATCCCTTCAAGATATCCCAAGTGTCCCCCATGCTGTGTGGTAGCTAGTATGACATTTTTGTTTGCCCTGAAAGAGAATCATGTTGTCATGCTATATATATTTACAGTAGAAGAACACATATATATGTATCAAAGGCAAAACGATTATGATTCTCAGGCCTCAGGGGCATAGAGTGATGATATGAGGATGACTTTGAACTAGTAAAAGAAACTTCAGTATAAGCAAGCCTCAACTTCCATTAGGTGATTATGTGTTTTCATGTAATAATTACTTCACTTAACACCCAGCTAGCGTTGGAAATAGTTACACTCCCTAGCAAGTAGCCAAATCCTTTTACACACCAAACATTTCACTGAGTGCGCCTTAAACAAACCACTTTTACTATATGGCACTGGCATGTTTAACACACAAAAGAGGCGAGTGAATTCTTTCCCTCTCCTCCACTTTGCCCAAAGAAGTCAAAAATGCACCTTCTTCTACTTCTACTCTTTTTACCTCCGGAAGCCATAAACACCTTCTCCCCACCACTTCCCGCCTCCTCCTGTCTCCACTAGGTCAATAAATCTCCTCCCCTCATCATCTTGGAGCTTGAGTTCTCTTTGCTAGGGCAAGATTTCAAGACTTTGAAGCTGTCATTGGTGGTGTCATGGTAATTGAAGTGAAACTTTTCCTGGTAGTTAATTTTCAATTTCTTCTGCTTATTCCTATTATAACTAGCTATAAACAGAGATTGAAGTGAAAAAAGAGAAGAAAAAAAAAAGCTTTAAAATGAAAGTGGTGTGTATAAACAGTTGGTGTGTAAAAGGATCCAAGTATGTAAAAGAGATTTGGCTACAAGGTCAGGATGTGAAATATGTAGTAAGCCTAGTTAGTAACCATACAGTAACATCTTTTTCCATACAACCATATAATCTTTCAATTGTACTACTTCACATTGGTACCGACCTTTTATTCTATCTAGAAATTTGAAAATGAAGCTAAAAGGAGAGACTTTGCAACACAAAGGATGACATACCGACATTCATCCCATGGAATTGTTTCCCTTGTACAGACTGGATCATCCAAGGCACTAATGCAGAGGAGGGGAATCCCCACCTTTCCTATATAACTGCTACAGCTAACTTTCCTGTAATACGTATCAACAGTCTTGGGGGAGAGGGGACAGAAATAAATGCTGATTAATTAATTAGGAATTGGACAGACGTATTGAAAAAGGAGGTTAAGTTGTGTTACCTCAAAATTACCAAGAACACAAACAACATGTTTGTCATAATCTCTGATACAACCTATCTGCAAGAGAACCAAAAGAAAAAAAGACCATCAGAATTAGCAATACTCGAAAGAAATCCTAGAATCTCCATGAATTGCTTTACAGGGACACCTATAATTTGGGCGCATGCTAGAAACCTCAAAAATCAGAAGAACACGATATGTTTTAATTAGGGAACTCCATATATGTGAGTTCCTACATAGCTGGTCGCAGCATATAAATAGTCCTAATATCATTTTTTTTATCAGTTAAATAGTCAAAATATTGCAAACCCTCCTAACATTGGATTTGCTACAACATGCTCCCCTAGGCACGTGCTATATCTGCACCAGGGTTTAGATTTAAATGGAAGGGGGTTCCATGAATGAAACCAGTGCGAGCACTGAATGGATATAGAAGATTCATATAATCAAAACTAGTTTGGAATTGAGGATTAGTTGGTTGGTTGATTGATTTAAGTGATTGACAGAGAAGTTAAAGCTCTGACAGAGATCAGTAAGAGAAATAGATGACCTTAGAAATGCTGTCCCAATCAGTCAGACTAGGCAAAACGCTCCGATGCCTGCAGAACTCAGATTTCACCACACAAAAGAATTAGGACACCTGAATTAAGGTCAACTCAACTAGAAGTACACTAGTTTTGACATAATATTAGTTTAGGATTAATGCCATTACAGACAGCAACAAAGCCATTACTTACAGCTCGACATAATCTTTTAATCCAATTCCTAAAACTCGGTCATAGAATCTCTGCAAAAGCCTGCGCTTAATAAACCTGTCACCAATCTGGAGAAAATAAAGAAGCAAAGACAGATAAACCTTGTCACGAAAAATGAGCATAAGTCCTTGTGGTACAGAATCAACTTAAGAAATGACTAATTTGACTTTATTAAACTATGATGCTGCCATCACTATCTTCATCTAGCACTTCCACTGAATTGTTTCAGACTAGACAAACTCTTTCCGGATCGTGATAATCCAACAGATCATACCATCCAAAGCAACCCTTAACTCAAGAAATAAACAAAATGTAACTGAATCCAACTTAGCGGGAAGATATACCAGATAAAGAATGACATGTATGAACCCAAAGAAGTTGGCAATCCACCAATACCATAGAAAAAAGTCAAAAGTATCCATAGTTAGTCCAGTTACTAACCAAAAGGTCCCAAGGAGAACAGATTGCAGCCGCCCCAACAAGCGCAGTATTAACTCCTTCCTCACCAAGATATTTTACCTGGAAATAATTAATATTGTCAATAAAGTAATTCTTGGTTTCGTCCAGAACAGTTGTTACATAAAGCCTTTGAAGTTGAATCATCAGAATATCAAACTTAAGCAGATGGACCACCTAGTAAACTGAGAATAATCTTGTTTAGATGTAAATTTGATACTAAATTATGATATATTTTTTTTGAAATGGTCAAAATGTTGACAATATACACTAGATAATTACTATATAACTTTGAAGAACTGACAACTAAAGCATTATGATAGCCTTATAGACAGTTATCATATGCTTGTGTATACGAACCATCCTGACAACAATAACTTCTCTGAAGATATTTACTGTAAGAACCTATGATAATTCTCTTCCCTTATCTTTCAAATTTAGTTTCAGTTTTCAGGTAACCATAAAGAAGATTATTTAGCACAGTAGTGATGCACATTTTTGTGCTCATAAGCCAACAAAATATTCAATAACAAAGAAAGTAATTTTGTACCAGAACATTAGAACCAATGCTAGTGCCAACAGCAAATAAAGGAGCTTGAGGGTATTGGGTGTGGAGATGGTCAATGACTTTGCGGGCGTCTTCCGTGCATCCGGCATTATAGAGGCGATCAGACTGCCATCAAGATATCATGAATCTTTAACTTTCATTGGTCAATATTACACATACTGTTAAACATATTACTAGCAAAGTTATGCATCGTAGACTACTTTATTAAAATCAGTACTAAACTTTCACAAGTCTTATTCATATTACATTGAGAAATAATACAGGCACAGATTTCAAGAGGAGCAATAAGAAACTTCAGAGATGAGAGGCACCATATACATCAATGAATTCTCAATTTCCTAAATGTCCTCAGGGACAGGCTTCTAGCCTAAATGCAAAAAATGCAATCTACCAACAGAATCATGAATAATGGAAAAACCTAAAGACTTTAACTTTCCAGGATGACGACTCTCCTGGGGACTATAGAGGACTATTGTATTTCCTAAGAGATGACTCTACTAAAAAATGAGCATCTTACTTGAGCAAAGTATAAAATCCACATACAGGAAACTTCATTCATAAGTGTCACTTTGACCAGGGGAGCGAGTACAATACTTATTACTGATGATCTCATCTGAATACACAATTGCTGCTGTGATATTCTATTTAACAGAATATATGATATACTAAGCCAAGTATGTATCGCTTAATTTATTCCTTATTACCAATTACTTCTGCAGGATTCTGCAAATGTATAAATGCACAGAATATCTGTATCTCTAGGTTGCTAACATGTAGTCGAGCACATATAAGATTTACTTGGCGCATGATGTCAGATTAAACACTGTGCAGTTATGCACCTAATCTTATGGTTTTGTGCTTGTCAAATAATAAGAAGACAGTTTCAGATCAAAAAACAATCTGATGCAACAGCAACACAAAATTACAAAGTTCACAGCATTGCTCCTCTCAAAGGCAGTTCAACTGAAGAAAATCTAGACCATATCTTCTCTTATCAAAAGCAACAAAACTGGAAGAGATTTAAATCCTTGCTTAAGGTAGGAGTACTCACAGTTACTGCCACTCCCCCGAGACCCCGATGATTGCTCACAACGACATTCCATCCAGATTTAACCATCTTGAAAGCAAGATGCTTGACGTACTGTTAAATTAAAGCAGAGTTAAAGCTAAAATTTGCCACCGAAAACACATATTATCAAGTAATCATATAATAGAGCTCAACCAATACCAGTATACAGTGGAAATGATAAGAGACAAAAAGTGAAGAAAAATGCTTACACTAGAGAAGGAAGAGGAATAATAACTCAAGGAAACAAAGAACTATTGTAGCACAAAAAAAAAAATCTCCACGAGAGAAAGAGACAAAAGCTAACAGAAAACTCAACATTCGGAGGAATACAAAAAGAGTGGAAGAAAGCTTACAGCAGAATTAGAGTCGCTTGTTAAACCAGGAATCACCACAACGATGGGGGTTTTATCATCACTCTGAACTCCACCAAAACTTTCGATAGATGGTTTTTTATCTAATAAATTAAGAAGTAGAGATTGGCGTCAATTTACTCCTCTAAATAACATATATAAAGCAACAGAGGATAGTCAAGAACCACAACATTCGTCTAGTTGTGCAAAAATACTCACTTGATCTGTTATAAGCTTGTAACTTAAGATAGGTACTTGTTTAAGTAAATAATTTTACAACTAGTGGCTAGTATATTCAGCAGGTATATATCAGAATAACATCAAGTGCTATCAAAAGGCAATCAACAATAAAATAACAATCCACCCTTAAACATAATTACTTCAGTGGACTAACATCTACAACAAAAATAACAAATCCGCCCTTAAACATAACTATTTCAGCAAGCTAACAAGTAGACGTTAGTCGATCAAATCATTTATTTTATTATTTCATTATATCAGAATTTAATTACTCCCTCTATTTCAATTTGTTTGTCTTACTTTCCTTATTAGTCCATTTAAAAAAGAATGCCTCTTTCCTTTTTTGACAACTCTTTAATTTCAACTTTCCACATAGAATGCTTAAGATCACAAGGTTAAAGGACATTTTGGTACATTCTACATATCTTTAGTTTAAGACCACAATATTCAAAAGTCTTTTTTAATTGTTAAACTCCGCTTCAAGTACCATACAAACAAATTGAAGCGGAGAGAGTAATACAATGAATTCATTTATGATATAGACTTGATAAAGTGCTTGAATAAGCTACCTCAAAGCACAAGGATGTCTGGAAAAAAAAGATCATAGAAAGCTAAGTTACCTAAGTGTGGAAAACCACGTTTTGATAGAATGATGGGATAAGCTCCAAAACTGAGGGAAAATGGACAAATAATTTGAATCTATTTAGAATCACTCTGATTACTTCCGACACCCTTATATCTCTTTCCGTTCAAACGCACCAAAAATGGGAATTATATGGCTCCTTCTAATAATTCAAAAGGCTAAAAGATGGAGGTGGAAAAGAGGTTCTTTCATTACCTTTATATTTCTACTTTTTCGAGCATTTTTGGTCTTACCTCTAGAACCTTTTTGAGGACTGTTTGTTTCAAAAAAACTAATGGACAAAGTAAAATATAATACCACCTTCTTTCTTCCCCTAAATTTTCTTCTTGAAAAACAAAAAAATTATTAATCTGTCCTCAAATCAATCTTATACACTGTCCTTCATCATCGAGATGAACTACTAGAATTGTGTGCCAAGTTTTCTTAATTTTAAACCCTTTAGAACTGGTTAGCCAACATAGTTGGTAAGTTCTCCGTGACAGAGCAACATATGTACCATGAAACTCCATTAAGTCCTTCAATCTTGTACAGAAATTAGCAAAAACTATATTTTGATAAATATTCCAGTTCTTGATTTCTTTTTCTATAGAGGTCTATAAACTTTAAAATAAAAGGCTGTTCTATATATTACGAGTTGTAACAGTCCACGATGAACACTTATATGTAGATATAAATGTACTTTACCATCCACATTCCGTAACCAATCCAGAGCAATTGTCCCACCATCAGATGTTTTAAATATCTGCCTGGAGTCAAAGAATGCATGAGGGTACGAAAAATCAGTTCTTCACTATGTAAAAGATATATAGGTATATAAGAATATTCTCTTTTCACCATTTCTAGAGTAAACTTAACACGTGAATCCGTACACAATTTTCACCTTTGATAATTGCAAGCAGGTACTCTTTCAAAGAGCTGCAAGAAAATAGTCTGAAGATGAGGACTGCAAAGCCATGGAGTAGAAGAAAACCTGCATTAAGCAACAGATTACAAATCACTATCACATATTTTTCCAAAATGATCAAGAGTAAGAAAGCAGAGAACTATATCAAGATTTCATTTTTTCTTCACCCCCTTATTCAGTTTTTACCTGCCATGAAGAATTTTACACTTGGAAACAACTTGTTGATACAGGTCAGAGCAAGAATTAAAGGTTAAAGAGACAGGCTGTCCCCTAAGTCCAGTGAATAATTCTTGTATGGAGTACATTTCCACGAAATTATAGATAAACACAAGGAGTAGAAACAGAAATCCGAATACATAATGAGAAATGGGTATCAAGAAAGCAGCTTTAAGCATAAGGACATATGGAGATTCTGAGCTTAACCCAATGCAATCCATGGGGATCTCAAAAAGAAAGAAATCAAGAAAGAGTAATGGAGAGGAATATTGTTGGGCTAAATTTTTTTATATGAGGGAGAGGAGTGTTTAAGTTGAGCACAAGAAAATTGTATAAAAAAAAAAAGCCGTCAGTCTTGACTCTCCACTCTTGATCTAATTGACTCTTCTCCAATAATAATGATAAGTTGGTATGTCACGCTCATCATATATTTATATTAGCAAATAGTAGTTATAATATTGTTAATATTGAAATTGGTACGATAATAAGACAATATTATATAGTACTAGTTATGTGAGGAAAGGGGCAGTGCTAATCAGAAAAGATGGCTAGAGACTGAAATAAAAATATATTATTCCAATATTAAAGCGAATCAGGTATTGGAAACAATACATTAAACAGACAAATCACAGTATTTGTACTCTATTGTGCATATGTATAATCTTTAGATTTAAATTAAATTATGCCTAAACAAATTCAATCCACAAACTATTAGTCAATATCACGTGTGTGACTTTTCTGTATGAACGTGCAATTGCGTAACTAATATTCCCTCGTCATCTTGTTTCATTTTACTCACCTCTATATTAAAATTAAAAATATAAGATATTTTTTTAATTGTCTAATTTAACAAATCTTTTATTTTTTTTCCTCATATTAACATAATATGTTAAATAATTTTCATAAAATAATAATAATTAAATTTAAATTTACAAAACATTATTAATAAAGTTAGTACACTCCTTACAAAAAATTTCTTTAACTTTTTTTTGAATGACTAAAAAAAAAGCATCGAGTTCGAGTCTGTCTGGATATAAAGTATTTCTTTATAAGGAGTATTTCACCTCTAATATAAGATATTCTGAGGTGAATTCGAATTTAGTTGAGCCCATACTGGACATCATATAAGATATTTTGGCATGAATTCGAATTTAGTCGAGCCCATACTGAACACCATATAAGATATTTTGGCATGAATTCGAATTTAGTTGAGTCCATGCGGACACCATAAAAGAAAAAGTTTATATTTTTTTAAATATAAAATTTAATTATGGTCAAATACTGGTCAACGGCAGCATAATGGTGAAAGGGGGTCATTGAACATTGTTAACCGAATTGACCACCATGGTTCGCTTCACGGCCACTATAACCACCGCCATCCACCATCATTTCCGGCGACAAATTCGCACTTTTGTGAACGCAAGGGTAAAATGGGTACGAGATCCATACCTGGATACATCAGTAGAGAAGGAGAAAAACCTCAAGCCATTACTTTCTCTCAAGAACTTAATCCTCTCACACCCATCAAAATCTCCACCCCTTCGCACTATTTCTCCTCTAAAACCCAAACTGAATCTTCCCACAACCGCCCTCAAATTCATTCAAAATTACCCTTTTGTTTTCAAAACCTTCAGGCCTCCAATACCCTTATCCACACTACACGTAAAGCTCACTCCAAATGCAGAATCTGTACACAATGATGAGACCCTTTTGCTTAATCTTTCACATTATCGAAAAGATTTAGCGCAAAGATTAGCGAAATTATTGATGCTCACAAGAGCTAAAAGACTTCCTTTTTATGTTATCAAAAGATTCAAATTTGATTTGGGTTTGCCTCATGATTATTTGTTGAGTTTTTTACCTGAATTTCCTGAGTATTTTCAGATTTGTCGAATGGGTTTTAAGGATTCGAATGGTTGTGAGGTTTTTGGATTGGAGTTGGTTAAATGGAGGAAGGATTTAGCTGTTTCTGTTTTGGAGAAAGGGGTAAAATGTGAGGATTTTGGGGGTGGGAAAAGAGTGTATATTAGGTATTCGATGAATTTACCAAGAGGGTTTGATTTGCAGAAGAAGGTGAAAAATTGGGCTGAGGAGTGGCAGAATTTGCCTTACATTTCACCTTATGAGGATGCATTTCATTTGGCTCCTAATAGTGATCAAGCAGAGAAATGGACAGTAGGGGTGATTCATGAACTGTTAAGCTTACTTGTATCGAAGAAGACGGAGAGGGAGAATATTTATTGCTTGGGGGATTATTTGGGATTTGGAATAAGGTTTAGAAAAGCTTTAGAGCATCATCCTGGTATATTTTACTTGTCAAATAAAATCAGGACGCATACTATAGTTTTGAGGGAGGCGTTTAACAAGAACATATTGGTTGAAAAACATCCATTGATGAGAATGAGGTACAAGTATATCAGTCTCATGAACAAAGTGTTGAGAAGGGGAATTCCAATCAATGCTGGAGCTCTTAGGCACAGGGAGCGGCTGGCTTCTTTAAAAGCAGCCAACAGCAAGAGGATAAAACATGTTAAAAGTGTAGAGACTAAAGAAGATTGATAATAGAAACAGGAGATGATGTGAATGATGACTTCATGATCATGCATTATGCTATAAAGGCTTGTGTATTGATGGATTTGTGTATCGGTGATTCACTAAATGTTGGTGGAAACTTGGCAATGCTTACAGGGATATACAGGGGAAAGCAAGGAAGGAAACCTTAGAATGCATGAGAAGCTGGCAACTGCTGCTGAAACTATCTTTACATTTGATGAATTGGCCTTTCGCCAGGTACTATTTTCAAAATTACTTTCTCTATGTGCCTCTTCTGAAGTTGAGGGAGACTCGTGTCCTTCAAAAATGTTCATGTTGTTATTGTGATGGCGATCCTCCTAGCCAAAAGGATGCAGGTTGGGAGGTCTATATCGAGTAAGGTCTAATCATCTCAAGTGAACATCCATCATTTTACACACCTTTGTGCTACTTGCATCTTCTATCCGATCACTTCTAATCTTGTTTAATTTTGTATGGTGACACGTCCATTGTAACATTTTATACATAACGTTCAACGTGGAATTTCGTTCCTACTAACAAGAATATGAAAATATTGTGTTCTAATCGTCACAAAGAAATAGAATGGGAAGAAGAAAAGTTAAAACAGTTTGAAATTATGAAAGAGAAACAAGGGGATTGCAATACTTCCTTGAGAGAAAAACTATTCTCACTGTTTTTTACAATGCGAAACTGAGAAAGAGGGCATAATGAGTTGGAATATTTAAAACTATTTCTATATTTAAGTAATATTAATTAATTCTTAATTGAACTTTGATATTTTTGGTTATATTTAATACTAAAAATTGTGTTTTTCTAAAAAAATGGTCTAACACGATAAATAATTTAAACTTCTTTTAAAACCCTAGGTAATGTATGATTTTGTGCGTATAATTAAAAAAAAAACTAGTTTCAATTTTAAGGTGACCAAACTAACAAAAAATATAGTATAAAATTGAACCATGCCTTAAATAAGAAATATTGAAAGGGCTTTGTGCCGTTTCTTTACCCAAAAAAAAACCTACACCTTATTTGCCGTTTCTTGTGTTTACTCTTAACATTTTTTTTTAATGCTCCAACCTTCTCAGATTGAACAAGGCTAAAAGTTTGAGGTATGTGTTTTACTGATCTTAATCGTTGTAGGGAAAAGAATTGAAGTTGGCTGGCTTGGCTAGTGCATAGATTCTCAACTTCCTGAAGAAAAAATATTCAAAACGAATTTTCTGAAAAAATAATTAAAGTACTTTATTAGTATATATAAAACTTGAAATCTGTTTGTATTATGTCTTGTTTTAGGGTCTCAAGAGTGGAAGGGAAGAAGACTATATAATGAGCATATTAAGTAGCAGGAGTCCAATATTCTTTCCAGGGGAAATCATATTTGAGATGTTGAGCTACTTGCCAGTCAAGTCATTGTTAAGATTTAAATGTGTATGCAAGCATTGGAATGACATAACTCAAGATTTTCGCTTTATATGCCTTCATTATAAACGTAGCCCTTATTACATTGGCAAAATGGCACCACAGAGTAACACGACGACAGATGAATTTAAACTCTTATCTTCAAAAGGTTTAATATTGGAGTACGCTATTAGGCCTAGCCATTTGACCCCTTCTTCACCTAATCTGAGATACCGCATAAGGAACCCTGAAGTGCATCATCAAATTCTTGAAATTCCGGATTCAGAAAAGCCTATCTTGAACATGCGCATGGTGTTTGATACAGATAACCAAATTTTGAAGTTACTCTCTGTTGTTTATGATGATGAATTAGTTGGAGACCAAGTGATTGGTTATGAGGTTCTTGATCTTCTGAATGAAGATAGTAGCTATTCTTGGCGACCCCTTAACTTGCCTCAGCAGAGCAGAGGAGAAACTAGAATATGCAAACTAGTTAAAAAACATACCAACCAAATTAAACTTGTCTTTGCATCTGGAACTGCTTACAGCATATGGAATGCCGAAGCATATTCCCATTTAGGAATTGATATTCTGGATATGGTGAATGATAGCTACATTGGTCATACTACTTTTCCTACGAGTGATTTCTACACCAAGAATGATGGTATACTTTGGAATGAAAAGCTGGCATTAGCTAAAATAGTAAAAGAGGAGCTTCATGTTTTGGTGTTAGACGTTTACAAGAAGCAGATCAAATGGGCTGATCATGGAAAACTAATCATTAAGCTACCATTCTTGAAAGAGCTCTCAGTTGTGCCACAGATAAAGCTTTTATACGTTTCTAAAACTGATAAGTTGTACTTTATATGGCGGGACAAGGAATCAATCTGCAGTTTTGACATTACGACGGGGAAGTTAACAACTCTCGTGTCCAGCTACGTTGAATCTCAAGTTCAATATATCACTAGGCCTTGCCTCTTCACTATCAAAGGAATGCAGTCCTCATCTAGTCAATAATGCTTGCAGCTTGCTCGTGGAGGAGTATTCGTTTACGTCTCAAATTAAATCAGGTCTCTTTAGGGAAATATGAGTGGGAGAATGAATGATTCATTGGGGCCCTGTTTAATTTCCCTTTCCTTCCAATTAGTTAATGTATTTCTTAATTTGTGTTTAGCTTTTCAACAGGTCAAGCTCGCATAATACTTTATTTTTCTATACCTTCATCTTGTCTATAGAAAACAAGCCATATATATAAACAATATTGTCCGCCCCTGTATCTCTCTGTCAGCTTGACAGGGAAGTTAACAAACAAGTGATCATCTATTGCTACAAGTATTGGCTTAGCGCGCCTACTGATGTAAGGGTACCAACTTAAAACTTGTCAATTCATGATTAATCTTCAAAATACAGATACTGTTGGGATGTGCCCACCTAGACACGTGTTACTTGGTTGTCGATCATAAATAAAAATGAGCAAGGGGTTTCACCATATTGCCTCTTGAGTGGGAGGAAGTATGAGTTCATGAACGAGTGTTAGATATAGAAGTTAGTTCCACTATATCAGCGTCCGAATATGAACGTACGTAAATAAGATTATTTTGCCGCATCGAAGATAAGAAAGGTCCCCTTATGTATGTACGAGACTAATAAAGTTAGTCCAAGAGAGTCGGATTTGGGTTACTAGTTAATTAGTGGATATACTCTAAAAAGGAGAAGACTCAATATTGCATTGCTTTAGACATATATTTTTTGCAACACATTCCTGCGAGTGGCGATCTACAATTCTCAATCGGTTATCCACCAGTTTAATTAGGTCATCGGATCTTTGGTTTTTAGGCAAGTTTTTCTGTTTTAGAGCTTTTGAAGTTTAAATTGTTGATTTCGATCAAAATTAAGGACTCGTTTGCCACAAATATTATTTACCTTTTCTGGAATAATTTATTGCTTATTTGAAAATTAGTGTATGATCATAAAAATTTCAAATTCAACTTGAGGTAATATTTTAAAATTGCAAAACAACTTATAACCTATCTTTCAAACTCAATTTTGACTTTTGAAATTGTATTTAATTAAGTACATTCAACCATTAACATTATTTCAAATATTCTTTACGAAGAGTATAATCAAACACAATTCTATCTCCAACTCTATAAAGTCCAAATAAAGTGAAAATTTGTTGCCAAACGCCTACTAAATATCGAAATTTAATAAAAGGGCTAAATTTATAATCTTCGGCAATACCTTAAACAAGACTCCCAAATTCGAAGGATTCTGTATCTTCTGTCTAATCCTGTTGGAATTAGATTCCTAAACCCTCTGTTGTTGCTCCTTATTTAATTTGTGTCGATTTGGAATTCCTAAATATATAGATTTATATTAAATCAGGTTCCTCTCTTAACATTTTTTTTTTGCTCCAATCTTCTCAGATTGAACAAGGCTAAAAGTTTGAGGTATGTCTTTTACTGATCTTAATCGTTAGTGAACAGAATTGAAGTTGGCTGGCTTGGTTAGTGCATAAATTCTCAACTTCTCAAAACAAAATTTCTGGATAATAATCTAAGTACTTTATTATATGTATATATACAACTTGAAATCTGTTTATGTTATGTCTTGTTTTAGGGGCTAAGAGTGTGGAAGAGAAGTTGAATAAATAATGAACACATTAAGTAGCAGCAGTCCAACATTCCTTCCAAGGGAAATCATATTTGAGATGTTGAGCTATTTGTCAGTCAAATCATTGCTAAGATTTAAATGTGTGCGCAAACATTGGAATAGCATAACTCAAGATTTTCGCTTTATATGTCATCATTATAATCATGCCCGTTTCTTAATTAGCAAAAAGGCAATAGATGAATTTAAACTCTTATCTTCAAAAGGTTTAATATTGGAGTACGCTATTAGGCCTAGCCATTTGATCCCTTCTTCACCTAATCTGAGATACCGCATAAGGAACCCTGCAGTGCATCATCAAATTCTAGAAATTCCGGATTCAGAGAAGCCTATCTTGAACATGTGCATGGTGTTTGATCCAGATAATCAAGTTTTGAAGTTACTCTCTGTTGTTTCTGATGATGAATTAATTGGAGATCACCAAGTGATAGGTTATGAGGTTCTTGATCTTCGGAATGAAGAAAGTATCTATTCTTGGCGATCCGTTAACTTGCCTCAGCAGAGCAGAGGAGGAACTAGAATGTGCAAACTAGTTAAAAAACATACCAACCAAATTAAAGTTGTCATTGCAGTGGGAACTGCTTACATCATATGGGACGCCGAAGCATATTCCCATCTAGAAATTGATATTCTGGATATGGTGAATGATAGCTACATTGGTCATACTATTTTTCCTACGGGTAATTTCTACACCAAGGATGACGGCATACTTTGGAATGGAAAACTGTCATTAGCTAAAATAGTAGAAGAGGAGCTTCATGTTTTAGTGTTAGACGTTTACAAGAAGCAGATCAAATGGGCTGATCATGGAAAACTAATCATTAAGCTACCATTCCTGAAAGAGCTCTCAGTTGTGCCACAGATAAAGCTTTTATACGTTTATATCACTAATAAGTTGTACTTTTTATGGCGGGACAAGGAATCAATCTGCAGTTTTGACATTACGACGGGGAAGTTAACAACTCTAGTGTCCAGCTACAAGGAATCTCAAATTCTATATATCACTAGGCCTTGCCTCTTCACTTTCAGAGGAATGCAGTCCTCATCTAGTCAATAATGCTTGCAGCTTGTTCATGGAGGAGAATGAATGATTCATGGCAGCCCTGTTAAATTTCCTTTTCCTTCCAATTCTATTTCATTACACTTGGGTAATTTATGTATTACTTTAGGACGTAATGTAAACTTTATTCTTATATATACTTTTGTTTGTGCCAGTCATAGTTCAACATTGAGATCAATGGTTCCATTTCTCTCTATTTAAAACAATCCATATATAACCAACGAACCCTTGTTGATATGGAACACATGGTTCAATATTGTCCGCCCCTGTATCTCTCTGTTAGCTTTCACCATTTTTTAGAGATGAGGATTGAGGAAGTTAACTTGAAATTTGAAAAATTAATTAACTAGACTAATCTGTTTACTGAATAATTAAATTCTCCGAGTTCCCATTTTTTTTCTTATTTCAGTACACTGAATACTCAATTAACAAGTCAACCAAGTAAGTGCAGCAAGACAATATATGTCCTAAGTTGTCAAACAAAAAGCTAAGTTCAGGCGGGCCAAACTTCAGAAACAATTTGTCAAATTCACATCAAATTTGTAATTTTGTGTATAAATGAAATCAATTTTAAAGTGGTTAAACATAATTATTTTTATGAAAAGTGCCTTAAGCCCCATTTTTTTTTACTAATATAGATTATAGTTTTTTTTATATAGAAAAAGTATTTAGTACTATTCGTATAAAAAGCAACTTTTCATATAAAAGGAAAAAATTATTAGAAGAAGTTTGACATATTTGGAGTTCTATTAGTAAACTTTTTCGTATAAAAGGAAAGAATTATTAGAAGAAGTTTGACATATTTGGAGTTCTATTAGTAAACTTTTTCTTATAAAAAGAAAGAAATATTAGTAGTTTGACATATCTGAGTTATATGTAAGTTCATATTAAACATAGAACTCCAGATTGGGCTTTTTTTAGACCAGTGCAGTCCAAATTGAAGGGTTTTTTTGGCGTTTGTTTACCAAAAAAGTCGTCGTAATTGATATTCTTAGTGTTTGTGTTTATGATTTTGGATTCCTAAATATGTTCCGTTTCTAGTGTCTACTCTAACATCGATTCAACCTTCTCAAGCCTAAAAGTTTGAGGTATGTCTTTTACCCATCTTTCTTCCAATTTTTTTTATAATTTCTTCTTGAGCCGAGCTTATTTCGGAAACAACCTCTCTACCTCCTCCTCAAAGTAGTGGTAAGGTGTGTGTACACTCTATCATCCTCCTACCCCATTTAGTAGGATTCCACTGGATATGTTATTGTTGTTCCTCTTCATGTTAATCGTTAGGGAACATATGATGTAATAAGTAATTATGAAATCAACTTTATCCAATTAATGGAGCAAAATTGGTATATGGTTGATTTTAAACATTAAAAAGAGAGAATTGTTTGGGTTTGAAACATTGAAATAGTTATATTGTTGAATTATGATGCCATTGAAGTCTTGGACTTGGGAGTTTAGGTGTCCTTATACTACTGCAATTGAAGGCAAAATAACACAAGGGCGACATAGAAAAGAACATAAACATGGACGGAAAAGTTAACGTCAGGACTAAAATGGCACATTTATTTTAATTGGAGCTAGGTTTCAATAACACAAGGGAAATCATAATCTAAAGTTGTTTATCGGTATAAAACTTGAAATCTGTTTGTGTTATGTCTTGTTAGTGGAGAGAAAAAAGACTATACAATAATGACCATATTAAATATCAACAGTCCAATATTCCTTCCGAGGGAAATTGTTACAAGAACATAAACGTTATGGTTGCAATGTGGTGAATGATAGCTACATTGGTCATACTACTTTTCTTTCCTATGAGTAATTTCTACAATTTCCTATGAGTAATTTCTACAAGAAGAATGATTGCACACTTTGGAATGGAAAGTTGTCATTCGTTAAAATAGTAAAAGAGGAGCTTCATGTCTTGATGTTAGATTCGATTACAAGAAGCAGATGAAATGGACTGATTGAAAACTAATCGTTAAGCTACTATTCATGAGAGAGCTCTCGGCTATAATAGTTGACCACTCTAAGTTGTGGTTTTGGTTTAAGGACAAGGATTCACTCAACTGCTTTTATGACATTACGATGGGAAGGTAAAATACTCTCTAGTTAATTCCAGCCACAACTCCAACTATAATAAACTTTCCAACTATGTCTTCAGGCGGGCTTGCCTGGTGACTTTCAAAGGAATGAATGCAGTCGTCGTCTAGTCAGTAATTACAATGTTTAATTCCCCTTTCATTTCAAAATTATTTCTTATGTCGAGCTAAACTTTTCATCAATTCAATATATGTGATGTTGATTGTTTTATGAGATTATTGACATATTTTTTTAGATAATTAAAGTTTGCACGTTGTAACTTTGAGGTTGTGAGTTCGAGTACTAAGAAATAAAAAAAGGGGAGCTCCTGGGTAGCTGTGTGAAAGTGGAGAGATTCTTTTCCCATTTATGCTTTAAAATCCTGCTTTAAATTCTTCAATGGGAAATGTGATGGTTGTTGAAGCTGTGGCCAAATTATAAGATGGATTCAAAATTATTAAGGGCTGTAAATGTTGATGACTCCCAAGAATTTTCTCTGATGGAGGATTTATTATAAAAATCATATCTAGGTGCTTCATCCATACTCCTCCATTATATAAAATAGTACAATATTAAAGGGAAAATATGGAAAGCAATAGTATATGAGGTTTTTTATTATTCTTTAGAGAAGACATAATATGAACTGAGGTTGTCTCAGTAACAATAGTGAAACATTATAGTAGATGATTGCAGAAAGAGAGAGCTTGCACAAACATTAACAAGACATTTACAAGGTGGGAAATCAACAAAGTTCATAATCAACTTACTGATCTATTAAAATTTCCCAAGAAAAGACAACTAGTTATTCTTCATTTGGACCTTTTTCAAAATCTTTTAATATTTTTCAAATTCCTTTTTTTAAAAACTAATTAAACTTTTTCCAAATGGACATGCATGTAAATTAATTTTAATGTGTGACAAATATTTTACTTTTGTTCAGGTAAATACCATTTTAGATGGAAAAAAATGCTACAGCTGAAAATAAACAATAATGTGTAATTATATAAAATGAATAGATGACAGATGCTTGATCTAGACACTTTTTGTGTGTAGCAGTTTGATCAAAATAACTGATATTACACTACAATTTCAAATTAGTTGAACTCGACTACATATTTTTCATGCTGTTTCATTTCAAACCATCTCATTTCCTTATAAAAATTTGATCAGATTTCAAATTAAAATTGGACAATGATTAATTTAAAATTTAAAATTAAGATTTAAATATGTAATGTAAAAATTGTAAATTTTCATTTGGTTTATATTGCGAGAAGTAAAAATGAAAACATGGCTTTGACACCACAACAAAAAGAAAAAGTGTCTAATTACTTGCAGCATGGTGTGAATTTATTTTTTTATGTTGGTCTAAAGAGAGTTCCCAAGTACAAAAGTTCCATGTGAAAGCATTGACCCAAACGCTAAACTAAATTATTAAAGTAACAATTTTAAAAGAAAAAGAAAACAATAATCAGTAATCACAGCTGATTGTTTGAAATTGAAAAGGACACGATAATCTGTCTTAGCTTTTTTCTTTCTTTCCCATTTATATCAAGGAGTTAGTAGCCCCACTGATAATAGCAACGTTAGACTCATAGAAAAAGTCGGATTCAAATCATGGACAGCTTTGGTAGAACCCAATATTTTTAAATCGAGTTTAACTGATATATTTATGATATATTTTATCTGTCTCATTTTATCGTAACATTCTTTTTTTTTTAGTCCGTTTCAAAATCGGATTCAATCGTGGAGTAGTGTTTAAACATAAAATGTCCCTATGCAACGACAATTTTATAGTGTGGAAACATGAAGCCACAATTAGCACACTGAATTGGTACATCATGAATATGTTTGCATTGATGATTAGATAAAGCAAAAAGATTTAAAAGAATATTAGACAGATGTTATGCAAGTGGATGTGTGGATGTCAACTTCGACCTTTTCACTCCAGTTCAATTTATCTTTTATTAGTCCCCAACCAACTTGTTATTTCATCATTTGCAGCCACTGCTATTATGCAAATAGAGGACAAGAAATCTCTGATCTGCTCCTTATTTTCTTTTACTATCTGTTTCTTATTTTACTAAATTAGTTTATTTATAACACGTTATCAGCATGAGCTTCCATCGCTTTGAGCTATATTTTTAAGAAGGTAACAAAAGGGGTAAGGATTTTATTTTCTTAAAAAGGATTTTATTTTCTAAAAATGCCTAATATTTTTAAACTTGAATTTGTTGCTCTTGACATATCTGGAAAATGCTACTCATCATGGGCACTAGATGCCGAAATACATCTAGAATCGATGGGTCTGACAGACACCATCAAAGATAACAATACGGCATCTAGTCAAGACTGTGCCAAAGCCATTATATTTCTCCGCCGCCATCTTGACGAGAGATTAAAATTACAATACCTCACATTAAAAGACTCTCTTAAACTGTGGAAGAATCTCAATGATAGATATGACCACCTGAAGTTGGTCATCCTTCCACATGCAAGTCATGATTGGCTAAATTTGAGATTAATGGATTTTAAAAATATAACTGAATATAATTCTGCCTTGTTTAGAATTATAGCTCAGTTAAATTTATGCGGAGAAAAAATCACTAAGCAAGATAAACTTGAAAAAATATACTCCACATTTCCACCCGCGAATATGCTCATGTAGCAGCAATATCGCGAAAAAGGTTTTAAGAAATATTCTGAATACTTTATCACCTTCTGATTGCTGAACGTCATAATGAATTATTAATGAAAAATCATGATAGTTGACATGTTGGTTCTTTGCCACTCCATGAAGTAAATCAGATAAATTATAACCAATGAAAAAGAGGTCATGGCCCCAGTCATGATCGTGATCGTGATCATGGTCGAAAAAGAAATTATAATCAAGATACTCGGCTGACACCGAGAAATGATCAGGACTACAAAAAGAAAATGAAAAGCCAAAAGCTTTACCAAAGAAAAATTCAGAAAGTATATGTCATAAATGTAGAGGTATGGGGCACTGGTCACACACATGACGGTCATCAAAACGTCTCGTTCAACTATATCAGGCATCCTTGAAGAGGAAAGAAAATAATTCAAAGACAAACTTTATCTCTAAAGATAATATTGAGCTTATGCATATGAATGTAACTGATTTTTTTTAATTTTCCAGAAGAAAATATGAATATTGATAAACTTAATAATATTTAAATAATTCCCTTTTTATTTGTATTTCTAGTCTACGTAAATAAATAAAAGTTGAATAATGAGTCATGTATTAATTATAATATTTACCTTATTTCTTTTTGAAGAAAAATATGGATATGCCTAAAATTTTATTTGGATCAATGATCAATCATGAGGATATTTGTGTAATTGATAGTGGAATAACTCATGTCATTTTTAAAGATGAGAAATATTTTTCCAACTTGCTTAGAAGAAAAGCAAATGTTACTACAATTTCTGGTAATTCGAAAATGATTGAAGTCTCTGGAAGAGCTCTATATTTCTGCCTAAGGGGACAAAATTGTTATAGAAGATGAACTATTCTGTTCTAAATTCCCAAAAAACTTATTAAGTTTTAAAGATATCCACAGAAATGGATATCATATTGAGACATTATATGAAATGAATACTGAATACCTTGGTATAACCAAAAGTGTCTCAGGTGAGAAATATATTTTGAAAAAATTACCAACTTTATCGTCTGACCTATATTATGCAAAAATTAGTGCAATTGAAGCACATATGATCGTAAATTTGTGCTATGACATGATCGAATAAGTCATCCTGGATCAATAATGATGAGATGAATCTTTGAAAATTCAACTGGACATCCATTAAAGAATCAAAAGATTCTTATGAATGATGAATTTTCATGTGCTGCTTGTTATCAAGGCAAATTAATTGCCAGACCATCGATCCTGAAGGTTGGCATCGAATCTCCTAGCTTTTTAGAGCGATACATGTAGATATATGTGGACATATATTCATCCACCAAATGGATTGTTTCGATATTTTATGGTTCTAATAGATGCATCATCTAGATGGTCTCATTCGTGCCTCTTATCATCTCGCAACCTGGTATTTGCGAAGTTGTTGGCACAAATAATAAGATTAAGGGCGCAATTCCTAGATTATCCAATTAAGGCTATTCACTTTGATAATGTTGGAGAATTTACATCTCAAGCTTTTGATGATTATTGCTTATCAATTGGGATAAAAATTGAGCATCGTGTTGCTCATGTTCATACTCAAAATGTCCTTGCAGAGTCACTTATTAAGCGCCTACAATTGATAGCCAGACCTCTACTAATGAAAATAAAATTGTCAATTACTATTTGGGGTCATGCTATCTTACATGTAGTAGCCCTTGTACGTGTCAGACCGATATATTATAATAAATACTCTCCGTCACAATTAGTTTTGGTCATGAGCCAAATATAGTCCATCTGCGAAGTTTTGATTGTGCGGTATATGTGCCTGTAGCACCACCACAACGTATAAAGATGGGCCCTCAACGAAGATTGGGCATATATGTTGGGTTTGACTCACCCTCCATAATTCGCTATCTTGAACCATTGACAAGAGACTTATTTACTGCTCGATTTGCAGATTGTCGATTTGATGAATAATTTTCTCGTCATTAAGGAAAAAGAAAAAGGACCCCATAAGAGAAATTACGTAGAAGGTTTCATCAATATCTCATTTTGATTTACGTACCCGCACATATGAGTAGGAGGTCCAAAAGATCATCAACTTACAAAATATAGCAAATCAAATGCGAGATGCATTTACTGATTTGAAACGGATAACTATGTTACATATCCCTGTAGTGAATGTGCATATCCAGATTGATGTCCCAAAAAGACTATCTACTAGTATCATAGCTTCTAAATATCAAACACGCCTGAAGCGTGATAGACCATTGAGTTCAAGGGATAAAAATCTTAGAAAGAGAAGCGTAAGGAATAACAAAAATGATACTACAAAAGAAACCCTAAAGAAGGTCAAAATTTGAGTAATATTGATATACCTAAAGAAATCAGTGAACCCGAGACTCAAGTGAATGAAGAACTGTCAATAAGTTCTACCGGTGATAAGGTAAATTTAGATCGATTGAAAATTATGGTGGATAATGTTTTTGCATATAATGTTGCACTTAACATCATACAATATAGTGAAAGTTTTGAGACTAAATCCATCGAAATATCGACGTAGATGTGATTGTCCATAATGAAAAAGGGCAATTCAATTAGAATTAGACTCACTTGCTAAACGTGAGGTTTTTGGACATGTAGTCCAAATCCCTGAAGGTGTAAAACAAGTTGGCTATAAATGAATTTTTGTGCGAAAACTAAATTAGAGAAATGAAATTGTAAGATACAAGGCACGCCTTGTTACATAAGGATTTTTTTTTAAAACCTTGGGTCAACTATGAAGAAACATAATCACCTGTTATGGATGGAATAACTTTTCGATATCTCATCAATTTAGCTGTACATAAAAATCTTGAAATACATCTAATGGACGTAGTTACAGCTTACCTTTATGGTTCACTTGATAATGAAATTTACATGAAAATTCAGAAGGATTAAAATATCCTAAAGCGAGTTCGATCACTTGAAATGAAAAAAAATCCATTTCGACCTCCAGAAGAGAATAAAGAACTTCTTGGTCCTGAAGTACCATATCTCAGTGCTATTGGTGAACTTATATATCTTGCTAACACGACCAGACTTGATATAACATTTTCTGTTAATTTGTTAGCAAGGTATAATTCATCCCCAACGCGAAGGCATTGAAACGGTATCAAACATATTTTACGATACCTAAATGGTACTATTGATATAAATTTGTTTTATTCTAACAAAGGTTGTGCAAACCTTATTGGTTATGCAGATACAGATTATTTATCAGACCCACATAAAGCTCGATCTCAGACAGGCTATCTATTTACACACGGAGGAACTACTATATCATGGCGATCTACAAAGCAGTCTATTGTTGCTACTTTTACAAATCATGCTGAAATAATATCAATTCATGAAGCAAGAAGAGAATGTGTGTGGTTGAGATCGATGATACGGTTCATTAAAGAAAGATGAGGCCTAGAAAATGATGTCAAAGTACCCACAATATATTCGAAGACAATGTCACGTGCATAGCTCAATTGAAAGGTAACTTAATAAAAGGAGACATAACGAACATATTTCACTAAAATTATTCTTCACACATGATCTTCAGAAGAATGGTGATATTAATGTACAACAAGTTCGTTCAAGTGATAATCTTGCAGATTTATTCACAAAAGAATTATCGACATCAACTTTTGAGAAGTTAAGATATAAAATTGGATTGCGCCGTCTCCAAAATATCAAATAAAGTTTTCATCAGGGGGAGTAAATTACGCATTGCACTCTTTTTTCCTTAACCAAGGTTTTTTTCCACTGAATTTTCTTGGTAAGGTTTTTAATAAGGCAACACTCAAGGTGTATAAACAAATATGTGTACTTTTTTTTCTTCACTAGGCTTTTTCTTATTAGATTTTTCTTAGTAAGGTTTTAATGAGGCACAATATTTATGGATGTTTACGATAACTATATATATTATTTTTTGTAAAATTTTTAATGAGCCACATTACACGTGGACATCAAAGGAGGAGTATTATGCAAGGGTGTGTGGATGTCAACTTCCACCTTTTCACTCCACTTCAATTTTTTTAGCTCTTATGCAAATAAAGAACAAAAAATCTCTAATCTGTAAATAGAAACTTCCCCGTACATTCGTTAGAAAGATTCAAAATGTAAAGGAAGATTGTTACTGCCTTTGTTTTTTTTAATTATCAAATTTTAATTTGGCACACCTATTAAAAAAAAAATAATTGATACATTTAGATAACAATAATTGGTATAGTGAGTTTATTATTTTATTCTTATTAATTGATAGAGTTTTAAATATATTTACTCATTACATTTTTCAAAGATATTAACTCAAAATTAATAAATTAAAAATATAATAAAAAAAATTATTTATTTTAAATTTATCTAAATTAATAAATAAAAAGAAAAATCACTTAAAAAATATTTAATAAGTAAATAAGAGCAGGGCAACTAACTTTTTGTTTTGTTTGTTTGGAACGTTCAGAAATAGCTATTCTTCCAGTGTGTTTAGAGTGTGACACCTGGATAATTTTAAATTGGATAATTAACAAGTACCCACAAGACAACAAATTAAGGTGCCGTTTCACCCAAATAATTTTTGGAAACTTGTGGCTATTACTTAGCAATATATTTAATAAATATCTCAAGTTTTCAAATTCTAGAAAAAAGAAATTTAAAAAATTTAAAAATTATCTCAAATTTTTATATTTTATAAAAATATTCATCATTTATTAATTACAGCTAATATTTATCTACCAACTTACTAAATTAACGTGGCTAATCAACATCATTAAATAACATCTCTATATATTTTTGAGTGATAAGATTGAAAAACAAGATCAATTTATTTTTAATTCGATTAATATATTGTTCCTGCCCGTTGTTGATTATTATCAATTATGTTATAAGGTTCTTTTTAACGGAACATGTTTATTATAAAATGATAACATAAACTTATGAATATTTTAAATAATTTTTAGAACTTACGGATACAAAATAATATTTTCTAAAACAGTCAAATATTTTTGAAAAAATTTATGGCCGAACGCATGGTAAAACTTCACCAAAAAATAATTTGTCAATAATATTTGAGAATTTGGAGCCAAACATTAGCTAAGTGTTTATCATCTACCAATCAATCACTTTAATTCGGATATCCCCCCCCCCTCCCCACATATATATATATATATATAGGGTTGTTATAATTAGATTATTATCATGTCATTAATTAACTAGCTGGACAAACGTCATTGACTCATTATCTACTTGCTTTCTTCTTCTCTGCAAAGTGCAGTAGGAACATCGCCGTTAATTAATGTATATTGAGAAAGAAAAAAAACGTGGACAAAAATTGAAGACTAATCCCTTTCACAATGCTGACCTACAATTAATTGTATATTTTCTCTGAAGTATTAAACAAGGCTATTTGCAAGTACGTACTAATTATTCATTACACAAAATATTTCTTCAAAATAGTTGGCCATTCAATTGCCAACTAACCTAACTCTCCAATATAAAAATATTAAAAAATATTATAATTATATCACAGTCGTTAACTCATGTGTGAGAACCAAATTAAATAATTGGATACTTGACCCTTGAGAGACTTTAACTATAGCTTTTTTATTATTATTATTTTAAGAATCCAACATATTTATAGATAACAAGTACGGTTTAGGTGGAAATTAAAATTGCCTGATGGACTAATTAACACATCACTACAAGTCTACAAGTACTGTAAAGCTCAAGTAATTGAAATTTCATAGTCTCATCATTGCAAAAAAATGTTAATTAAGTAATACAATTAGAGGTAATATTTTTCACTTCTTTTTGTAAGAACTTGTGAAGAAACATAGGATAAAGAGTTTAAGGGACTTCTTTTAATCTTTCGTCCATCCTTACTTTGAATTTCAATTAATTTTAAATTTATTAAGTCAGCTTCGTAGGATCCAAAATCTCAACGTCAATATAAAATATAAGTACTTAATTTATTTGTGCACATTGTTGGATATATCTAACTACGAAATTATGGATGTCTAAATTTAAACTTAAATCAGAATTAGTCATTGTTTGACAATTTCTAATCTTGCGTCCTTCTTACCCTAATCCATGCATCCATAATAGAGTAATGCTTTAGCTTTCTTTTCAAGAGAAAAAGACAGAAATAATCAAACGAGTCAAAGGAAGAAATTATAAAATGCACCAAGTTGTTTCAAGTACTCTATCGTTTTATTAAATTTTATATTATTATCGTTTGCTTATGAAGGGACCCCACACAGACGTCCCAAAGCAACATATATAAGATAGTTATACTACACGTTAAAGGAGTACTAATTAAGTTGCTTCTCATCTAGTAAAACTTAATTGGTGTATTATCCGAGAATATAAAAGGCATAATATATAAACGTGTCATTTAATTTAATTTAAATACACTTTAATTTTTAATGTGTACAAGTAAACATCAAAATAATCATCAAATTAAATAAGTAAATACACACATCTTATATGACAAATATAATTTGCTTTTGTTTGTCCTTGCTATTGACGAATTCCATCAAATTAAATAAGTAAATACACGCATTTTATATGACAAATATAATTTACTCTTGTTTGTCCTTGCTATTGACGGATTCCAACGTGAAATAAGTGGACTTTAGATACCGAAATTTTCTGATAAAAAAGGTTTTATAAGTTTACCCGTCAAAACCTTTGATTAGCGTTTAAATTACCTTCAAGTTGAAGGTTCATTAGACTCAGAGCAAAAATGAGACTTTTTTCTTAACGACCGGATAAATAATTTGATCATAATTTTCTTCTTTGTACACTTAGTTTTTTATTAATTAATATTTACAAATGTGCAAAACATGTACATTAATCTAATTTAGATCAAAATTAGTCTATCAGAACATAAAATTGCTCAATATCTATAAATTTGACCGTTTCCTGGTTAATTTTTTTGGCTTTACTACGTGTTGAGTTACACTTTAGGCTGTGAGCTTAATACGAAGAGTGTAACATGGTCTCTAATAATTTTCAACAGCGAGACTTTAATTCAGACTTCTGTCTATTTTTTTAATGTCATTTATTAATATGTGCCACATTTCTCATTAACTCATTTACTTTTTATTTTGTTTTATTCTGCAACAAAATAGGTCTTTTATTATCATGGAGTGAGTGTCACCACTTTGATCCTCAATTCCACATTATTACTTAAGATAAGCTCTGAACAATTAACAACAAAAATAATCCTAAGTGTGAAACCGAGTAAGGTTTGTTATAGGACCCATGACACGTGACACTGAATAGTCAAATAGAGAGGCATGACATGAGTCCACGTGCTTTCACAAATTAATTTAGTTTCTCACAAGAACAGAAAAAGAAGAAGAAGAAAAACGTGTTATTTGAAGGAACGTACTGTCGTGAACAGTATCTCTCAATGTGTATACATCTATTGAATGTCCGGTATTTTCTAAACAAAGGAGTATTTATTATTTTTAACTTTTTTTTTTCTTAATGCTTGTTATTTTTAATTTCAAATTCAACAATGGATAAGGGGTAGGCACACATACTCAGAGAGTGGGAGACAGAAAAAATCAATGAAAGATTAGAGCACTAGCTAACTGATCAATCGACTGGTTCTTGATTTTTTATTTGCGAAGGTAAATTTGAATGTACGAATACATAAAATGTTATATTATTTTTGAGGATTACTATAATTAAGAGGAATTAAAGGACCGGCGTACGTTCCCACCTAACACAAGTGAATGCAGCCCATATACAAGCTCACTCGTGCTTATATATATGTGTGTAAAGCTCCACACACAAATAAAATTAAAGGAGTATTCATTCATTACATTCATATCCATCTACTTAGCTCATTAATTACTTAAGAGTAAGGAAAATACAGAATGGGAAAAGAGATAGTGAGAGCAGAATCATCAACCTTCAACTGGTCTTCAGATGATAATAGAATGCCTCTGTTGGCTTTGAACCATGTTTCCTATGTCTGCAAGTCTGTTCCCAAAAGTGTCGAATTCTATGAGCAAGTTCTTGGATTTGCTCTCATACAGAGGCCATCTTCTTTCCAATTTGAAGGAGCTTGGTATATATGTCTATTAATTATTACTTATAATATATATCATCCCTCCTCTCCTTGTGCATTCATACTCTATAAATTATATAGTTCATCAAGCTAGCTAATTATGTTATTTGACTTAATTATGACAAAACAGTTAATATTGTACATATCTAATTAATTTCTTCATCTTGTTATACTTTTTTTAATTATAGGCTGTTCAACCACGGAATTGGAATCCATTTGTTAGGAAAAGAGGATGTGCAATCAAACAAGGGGAAAATTAATCCAAAAGACAATCACATTTCGTTCCAATGCACAGATATGGACCTTATTATTCAGAGATTGAATGACATGGAAATTGAATATGTTACTGCTACTGTAAAAGAAGGTGGAGTTACTGTAGATCAACTATTCTTTCATGACCCAGATGGCAACATGATTGAGATTTGCAATTGCCAAAACATACCAATTATTCCACTTTCCTCTTGCCCTATCAACAATCTTCCAACCTTTCACCAAACAGCAATGACTAATTCTTTTTACGGTACGCACGTTTAGATCTTCTTGGTTCACATTCCTACTTTGATTAACATCTACTATATCACTACAACAAAAATAATTTTTAGCGGTAATAACTATGCACATTAATAAAAAATACTAAAACTTTTATCGCATTAGTTAATTTTCATTAGATCTAATGTCGCTATAGGCTTTAGCGATATTTACAAAGAGTATTAATTATCTCTAAAAAGATATTTTTAGTGGCAATTAAGCTATTTTCATTAATTAATTGCCGCTAAAGATCATTTTTGGTGTAGTGTATATACATAAACTGTTAAAAAAAATTGGCCCTACCTAGCTCCACCCAGTATATAATCTCGGACCCGATAGATGCCTACAGAAAATTGGATTTTCCAGCAGTGATGGCAAGAATCCGCGAAATCACCCTTGCATGATGTGATCCTATTTATATTTTAAAAATAATAATTGTATACACTATAAATCAATATAAATGAATTTTTATGTATACATAGTTAAGTCACCCAAAATATATATAATTGCAGGTAATATATATGATTCATAATAAATTGAATCAGTCACTTGACAAGTAAATGCTGAAATACTTTAAATTCCATTGATATATAATGTGAAAATTCTTTCACTATAAAAGTATATATGTTATGTCCTTTAAGAAACTGTTAACTTTAAAATGAGGACAAGTTTCTTTTTTCCTTTTCCAAACGACCAATTAAGTTTGATTAATTCAACGTAATATTGTCGTAGTACAATTAATATATATATATATATATTGTATTATTCTAATATTGAGTGTTTGAAAAAATGCAGGGAAAGGAAGCAGTAAGAAGAATTGCTTAGGAGAAATGGAATATCTAATGATGGAGAACTTAGCCATGAACATGATAGACATTTCATTTTGAGTATAAAATATACCATCTTGTACTAAAGAACGAGTCTTTTTTTCTATCTAATTATTCACTGAAAAAAATATATAGAATTTTCATTTGTTTACATCATAGAGGTTCATGTGTACTATTGCCACTTCAGTTGTTTCTAGAGAATACAACGGTTCGAATGCTTCTATTACTTTTATTTCTTGCAAACTATGTGTATATACAAATGGTTTGTTGTGTTGCAAAATCAAGATCAAGAATAACAATATAAAGCTGAAGATTGAAGAATAATATAAGATAAGAGGAATGTATAATATAAGATAACTTTTATCTTTTTTTGAAGCGTCTACAAGTAGAGAAATATAGGGAGGCATGACATGAGTCCATGTGCTTTCACAAATTAAAAACGTGTTATTTGATGGGGTACAGTTGTGAACAGTATCCTGTGTACACATCTATAGAATGTCCGGTATTTTTTTAAAAAATAATTATAATGCTTGTTACTTTTAATATTTCAAATTCAACAATGGATAAAAAAAAAAAAAAGGGATAGGCACACATCCTCACAAAGTGGGAGATAGAAAAGATTAATGAAAGACTAGAGCGCTAGCTAGCTGATTTATCAATAATTTCTTATGTGCAAAGGTAAACTTGGATTCATCGAAGAAAATGCTTGAGATAGAGAACAATGAGCAATTGTGATCTAACATATCATAAATTATCATATATTAATTATACATAACATAATACTAAATAGTCATAGAATGAAAACCTATACCGCAGTATAAAACTATTTAAAAATTATTTTAATTTAAAAACACTTAAAATAAATCAATTTAAATTCAAAACAAGCCCAAGTTAGAAGAGAAAGAATATTGTATATTTTGAGGGGGATAAAGTCTACGTTTGTTGTTCGGTGGATAAATTAAGAGTACCTACCGTACGTTCCCACCCAACACACAAGAGAGGCTGACCCGGCCTATATACAAGTTTGAAAGAGCGCTTATATATATTTTTGTGCACTCCACTCCATACACAACTAAAAGAAGTAATCAGAATATAAGGAATGGGAAAAGAGATAGTGAGAGCAGAACCATCAAGCTTCAACTGGTCTTCTTCAAATGATAATAGGATGCCTTTGTTGGCACTGAACCATGTTTCTTATATTTGTAAATCTGTTCCAAAAAGTGTCCAATTCTACCAGCAACTTCTTGGCTTTGCTCTCATTCAGAGGCCCTCTTCTTTTCAATTTCAAGGAGCTTGGTATTATATTCTTGCATTCATAATCTACTATATCAATATTCTACATATATATATATATATATATATAATTATTATTATATTTTACAGGTTGTTCAACCATGGAATTGGAATACATTTGTTAGGAAAAGAAGATGTCCAATCAAAGAAGGGGAAAAAAATAAATCCAAAAGACAATCACATTTCATTTCAATGCACAGATATGGACCTTATTATTCATAGATTGAATGAGATGGAAATTGAATATGTCACTGCTACAGTAAAAGATGGTGGAATCACAGTGGATCAACTATTCTTTCATGATCCGGATGGCAACATGATTGAGATATGCAATTGCCAAAATATACCAATTATTCCACTTTCCTCTTGCCCTATCAACAATCTTCCAACCTTTAACCAAACAGCAATGACTAATTCTTCTTACGGTACGCACGTTTACATCTTCTTGTTTCACATTCCTACTTTTGTGGTTGATTCGAATCCATGACATTGAGTGATTTTCACTAATCGGGTTTGAAATATGAAGAAAAAAATACATGGAAAAGTTAAAAGGGGTTGATTAACATCTACCTAGCTTCGCCCTCGCATGATATGATCCTATTTATATTTTTTAAACATAATTAATTTCATACACTTTAAATCAATATAAATGAATTTTTATATATTCATAGTTAAGTCGCCCAAAATATATATAATTGCAGGCAATATATATGATGCATAATAAATTGAATCAGTCACTGGAAAAAGTACATGCTGAAATACTTTAAATTTCATTGATATATAATGTGAAAATTCTTTCACTATCAATGTATATATGTTATGTCCTTTAAGAAACTTTAACTTTAAAATGACGACAAGTTTTGTTTCCCTTTTCCAAACGACCAATTAAATTTGATTAATTCAACGTAATATTGTCGTAGTACAATTAATATATATTATATTATTCTAATTTTGCGTGTTTGAAAAATGCAGGGAAAGAAAGCAATAAGAAGAATTGCTTAGGAGAAATGGAATATCTAATGATGAAGAACTTAGCCATGAACATGATAGACATTTTATTTTGAATATAAAATATACTATCTTGTACTAAAAAACGAGTCTTTTTTTTTTTAATCTAATTATTTACTGGAAAAAAAATACAGAATTTTCATATGTTTACATCATAGAGGCTCATGTGTACTATTGCCACTTCAGTTTTTTCTAGAGGATACAAGGGGTCGAATGTTTCTATTACTATTATTTCTTGCAAACTATGTGCATATACAAAATGGTCCGTTGTGTTTTAAAATCAAGATCAAGAATAACAATATAAAGCTCAAGATTGAAGAATAATATAAGATAAGAGGTGCGTGCAATTGTAACGATCTAGCCCGACGTTGTCTAAAAAATATTTGCGTTAAAGATATACGAATCTCATTCATCATAAGGTTAAGATAAATACCTTGGTATGTGAGTGCATTAGTTGTGAATTAAGGTCATAATATGCTCCTATCTCAAGGTTGAGTTGAAAGTGTCTTTCCGATTTAGTTTTGGACTTGAGTTCAAACTAGTGACAACTTCAAATGACAATATCTCTCAGACTATAATGAATTAGGTGGTCCATGACCTATTAAATTAAAGGTCTATGGGTCTTCTTTCCAACGCCATCGAAATTGCCTCATTTGGAGTTCGAAGTAAAAAGTTATGCCTATTTTACTAAGCACTATCCGTGCTGGGCTGCCAGAGCGGGATTTAAGCCGTTGTGGAGGGCTCTGACGGGCCAGAACTTAAAAGTGGCGAATTTTTATTATCTTCTTCTTCCCTTAAGTTGCAAAATAGATGAGGATTATCCTAAAAACCCCTAAAATGTTGTTCTAGGCTTGGAGAGAAGGGAGAAAGGGAATTCTAACGCGTTGAAGGCTACAACCCATGGATTTCACGCCCGTCTCCATAGTTCCTCCTTCTGGAAGTCAAGGATCGTGTAATAATCTTTTACAACCGCTTAGAGTCCACTAGGATAGATTTTCTCAATTGAGTAGTTATAAATTCGTTCTCATTGCTTAATATAATGTAGATTAACGGGAGATTTCATGTCTAGGCCTTCGGGGCACGGAGTCTGAATGGTTAATGATTGTCAATTGCTGTTTAGAGTGGAATGTATGTTATAGGTCATGGTTATTATGTGATTAGTGAAAAAGACTCAATCTTTAAGAAAATAAAGAAATACTTTTGAAGCTTGTGATCTTAAACTAACGATACGTAGAATGTACCAATTTTTTTTTTAATCTTGTGGTATTAAACATATTATGTGGAAAGTTAGAATTAAAGAGTTCTCCGAAAAGAAAATACATTCTTTTTGAAACAAACTAAAAAAAGGAAAGTAAGACAAATAAATTGGAAAGGGCGGAGTAAAACACTTCTTTTGAAAGATGGCCACAATTTCCTTGCCCTGGCTTTTATTTTCTTACTAACTGTAAATATAACTGAATCTAACTCCCAAAAATATTGTATTTTTCTTTCTGAATGTTTTCATGGGTCAGGCCATAATCTGTACTTAAATGATGCCAATTGCTAACAGATTGTCTTTATTCTCTAATCTTTTCATAAGAGATGTTACCTAATCTTCCATAGCCAACTTCATTAGCTCTCTGGGAAAGTTCAAGCAATAGGATAGCAACATGTGTGTTATTCACTACTAACATGATTACCTTTTCCCCTCGTTCGAACATATGTAGGACTCGCATCATGGAACATTGAATTTGAGCTTTCAAAAGAAAGAAATGTAGGTATATCCACAGGAAAGAAGCATAGGCATATCCACTTGGTCCCACATTTGGACTACAAATATAACATGCACAAGCTATAACATTCAATTTAAGCTTTGAAAGAAAGAATGTATATGTGTCCATTTGGTCCAAACATTTGGTTTAAAGATATAGTGACTGCTTGATTTCTTGATTTAATGAAGAGAACGAGTATTTTAACTTTGTTACTTAAGTTTTAATTGGACAATATATTTGCATATAAGGTAAACTCTTATAGGACAAAATCTTTGGTTTTCCCTCATCTTTCTAGATTCTGTTTGGTTGTACTGCTCAATGTACTATTATGCCAGCCTTGGGAATGATTCTCAGCAAAATCTTGGGTCTGCCTCCTTCAATTTCAGTTGGTCTAATATTGCTTGCTTGTTTCCCTGGAGGTACAACGTCTAACGTGGTAAGATGACTTTCTTCTATATTTTTCTTCTTAGTGGAGCTAGTTAATCAGGTTTAACTTCCAAATTGACATGTTTAGATTGTAGAGGTCCAATCTTTGCATCATATTTCAACAATGTTATGAACCCACGGTAGGTTTGCTTTTCTTGTGGTTTCTCCGCTGAATTTTAGTTGAAATTCTTTTGGTGTTTTTAGGATACATGTATATGTTATTTATGGTCTTCATTGTCAAATTACAAATTCAAATTGACAAGCCCAAATAGGAGAATAAAACAGAAAGGTATGGTATTGCGAGGAGAAAATAGTTGTATGTTGGAAGCAATCCCTTACAAAGATTTTGTCCTCCTTTTCATTATTGAGGAATGCAAGTAATTTGGGCGAATCATACAATTATCATGCTTTACAGAAAGGTGTAATTCTCACTTTCGCCAAGGCTTTTAGCAAGCATTCAAAGTTGGTTAATTCTGTGTATCCTTCACATCCGACTAGAAGTCCACTTCTGTTGCAATATTTCCTGTCTGCCAGTTTCTTTCTACTGATTGGAACAAAAGATTTTAATGAAATATCTGCTTTTATTGAATGCACTCTCTTGTACTCGGATACCAGCTTCTTGATATCATGAATATATATGATCTTATAGCATAAAGCTCAATGCAAAGCCTCCTTTTTGCTTTCTAATTGATTTACAGGTAACCTTAATTGCACAAGGAGATGTCCCGTTATCAATAGTGATGACAGCATGCACTACAATTGGTGCAGTGGTTCTGACTCCCTTCTTGACAACGATTCTAGCAGAAACTTATGTTCCTGTGGATGCTGTTAAACTTTCTATCAGCACGCTCCAGGTTATGTTATTTCACTATTATGTGTAATATAATGATATTTTTGAGTTTTTGACTCATCGTATTATCTGTATGTGTTTACTGATTTTAATAATTTGTTTTTTCTTTTGTTGCTTCATTTTTAGGTTGTGGTTGCTCCAATTCTCCTGGGTTCTTATATGCAGCACAAATTTCCGAAAGCTGTGAAATTTTTTACACCATTTGCTCCCCTTCTCGCTGTCTTAGCTACATCTCTTGTTTCTGCCAGGTTTAATTGTTGATCCTAAATCACTTTCGATTGATTGTTTCCTCAACTGCCCTTTCTCACACTATCTTTTCTTTTCTTTTCTGCTCAGTATATTCTCTGAAAATGTTGGTCGTCTAAGATCTTCCGTGGTTGGCATGTCATTCTCTTCTGATTTGCCTCTAATCAGTCGTGCTCAGAATGTGCTAACTAGCGAATTTGGACTTGTTGCGGTGTCTGTCACATCGCTTCATTTTGCTGGTTTCTTTGTTGGGTAAGATTATCTTTGTTTCTTTGTTTCAATCTATTGGCCAGATTTAGCATCCAAGTGATTATGTCATATGATGAGATCTTCATCAGGTATCTTTCTGCTTCTTTGGCCGGTTTTAGCGAACCTCAAAGACGAGCTGTATCCATCGAGGTACATTCTTGACGGGAGTAAGACTTCCACACTTACTACTTTGTCAAGCATGGAAAAGATCACATTGGTAATAACAAGTTCCTATTATGTTCTTAGTAGCCCGAGACCTTTTAATAAGTGCTTTGTTCGATCTTCTGAATGACACACTCATGGATTAAGCCAATATATTCCCGGATATGATTTCCACTTTTGTTAGCTCTAATTTCTAAAGTTAAGAACTGATTTTTTTGATTCAAAAATATTTTACCCAACGGAATGGAAGATTGCCTCCCTATTCCACAACCTTGTACAATTTCAACTAATGGTTTAGATAATTATCATTCCTTGTACATCAAATCTTATGAAATGTATTTTATATTGAACTAGTTGTTACATCCAGCCAAATGGAGCCTTAAACAGAAGAACAGCTTCTCCCTCTCTGTCCGCTTGTTCTTTCCACTGATATAGGCAGCGAATGATGTTAAAGTTTCTGTATTTTTTGCCGGTTGGCATGCAAAATTCCGCCTTGGGTGTTGTTTTAGCGACCTCCCATTTCTCTTCACCAGCAGTTGCATTACCTGCTGCAACTTCAGCTATCATTATGAGCATAATGGGTAGTTGCTTAGGTTTCTTTTGGAGATGTATTAACCCTACTCAACCAAAAAGTAGTCTTGAAGTGACTGATAAATCTTGAATATCCATGTTGAACTATAGTATTCTGTTTCTTCCTATTTGTACAACTATCATAAATTTTTGCTTTTGTCATTCTCTGAGTTCACTTTTGAGGCCCTAGCAAGTAGCAATGTTGAAAACTCATCAATTGCATACTGGACAAGTCTTTGTAACTCACCTAACTATGGTTTTATAACTAAGGTCTGCAATTATAGAACCTTCATAAAGTGCCGGAATTCACATTTGAACTTCCATGATCGACAAATTCTCCCTAACTTAGCCTTTTATTCTGGCTACTGGATTCCAGTTCTTCTCCAATCTTACTTTGTCAGGGAGGGAGAGGTCATCAGGTAAGCACCTGAAGAAGGCCGGACCATATTAAGGCTGTTGTCTCCGGCCTTACCTTGCATAAATGCAAGAGGTTGTTTCCATAGCTTGAACCTTTAACCTCATGGTCAAACGCTGGCTGCTCGCGTGAAGACTCCCCTTGAAGAAGTGAAAGCATGTCTAATGCACAAAATACACAATAGAGTAGAGACAGTTTGTGAAGGTACTTTTACCCCCATTAAGTATGATCTTCTAGTTACATTATATGTAGCGAGCTTAATTCAATGAACGAAATTTCGTGATAAGTCAAAGAAGATGAATGCTAGAAATGTCAAAATGAGTGTGCATTTCTGGATATTAGGTTGCAGAGGAGCAGCAAATGAGATTGATTGGCCTGAAATATTCATATTATATGCTAAAGAATCCAATCTTTTTCCACCAAGACGCTTAGCAGGACTGTTTCAGGGCAATTGTTCGACAAATTGGACAATATGGTGTCTGTACCAACCATGAATCAATGCATTTGACAATACTGTAATTCATGGAATTGTTTTTTCTTTTTTTCAATTGAAATTAACGCCCATTTTCATTAAAAAAAATTGAAAACGGAATTGCATAAAATATTAAATGCAAGTGAAATATACAAACGGAAATATCCATAGTAACTGAAATTATGGCTACAGTAAGTAATTTTGCAAACTGTAGTTAAGGAGCCTCATTATATTTCAAGTCTTTGCTATTTTTGAAAGTTCCCCTAACTTTTAATAGCCATTCGTCTACCAGCTTAAATAATCGACATATATACAATATACGTATAATATGTATATAAGTACCGTGTATAATCAATATATAATTTATGTAGTATATTGGCTGGGGAAAAATATTGAATTTGCCGGCAGGTTATTTTTTCTATATATTTTTTTCGAAAAATTAACTTATATACATCGACAATATAAATAATTGATATTCTTTTGATTGTATTTCGCAGGTATGTCAACATTGTTAGACAGATCATTAAGATATTTCAGTAGTTTGAATTCGCATAATTCTTAAAGTTTAAATTAGAGAGTAAAATACGTTCAAGGAGAAACACAATTTTACCCTTGTGGACATCAATAAAACCTAGCCCTTGTTTAATTTGTTTCACATAGAGCTAGGAAACAACTTTTTTTCCCCCTTCAAATTATCATTTCCACTCTGATCATCACATTCAGGAGAGGCATAAGGATGTTTACTAATAATCCTGAAAATTCAACAACTATATTAATTAATATCCAAGAGAAAAAATTAAGCATTACTATTAGAAAATATGAAATTAGTTATAGAATTTGTTGGCAATTCTTAGCTAATTCATCGCTAATCCATAGCCAAATGAGATTAGTATGAAATTTTATTGTTTAGCTATGAAATTTTATCCGTCACTAATTTCCTATTTTCTAGTAGTGTGCATGCGTTTTAAAGCTGGAAGTTAATTAATTCACCTGTTATGGCGTTTATCGAAGAATCTCTTGAGGGATTTCCTTCTTGCAATTGGCAAGTCTAAAATAGAATACAACAAAATCCATCAAAACTTCAGATCATCAACTAATGTCCATCCAACTTTTTTTTAAAAAAACAATGTCTAACAACTAAAGATGCAAAAAGTGTGGTATAATGATTGAAACACTTCTACTATTATTCAAAGATTTCACTTTCGAGCCCTAAGAATGTAATTTTTCTCCCCTTTATAAGTGTGTCTAACATGCCGTGAATTCAAATTAGTCAAATCAATGCATTTCAGATTGCATGATTTTGAAAAGGGAACTTTTTTTTCAATAACATATACTAGTATGTATATGTATATTGTCAAAGTCACTAGTGCTGAATAATCACCTTCTTGAAACTTGTAGACAGGTGGAACTTGGGATTTCTGAGTTGGTTTAATTTCCTTTGCATTAATAGAAGCAGATATTAACTGTGAACAGCTTTCAGGTGTCAAATTCATAATTGACTCTGCCTACAGGGAAAATTCAATGATAGCAAATGTAAGAAAAAATAAGTCACAAAAACATACAAGTTTTGCAATTTCTTATAATTGAATATACCTTTTGAACATGAATATTGTCATAAACATGTACAGTTCCAGCATAGAATATAGTTAACTGTGCTGATTCAGACTTGTCCCTTTGTGAAATAGGAACCTTTGTATCATCATGCCTATATATATATATATATATATATATTTTATAAATACCAAAGTAATTACGTACATTAATTAAAATGCAAACACAATTAATTAGTTGCTCGATTTGATCGATAATTAATTACCTTTGATTAAGTAGTACTTACCCGAGTTGTGGTAAAATAGCCAACTCTAGATGAGACATCCTTCTTTGAACAACAATATTGTTGCCATTTTGTACATTTTTGGGTACATAGTTGTTGAACAAATCATGACCTAATTGATATGTAGAATTATTCATCGAAGAAGAAATTCTCAACTTCTTTTTGGACTATTTAATCTTCAACAAATGAAATTCTTTGCGACTTTGGTGCCAAATAGATGAATAAACTTTTGGGAATGTGGTCAGTGTATAACTATATTGTATGCATTTAAGTATTGATCTGTGGAAAGTGGATAGAAGTAGTTAAATGGTGTAAAATTAAAATAATAGATGATTGAAAATAACGCCCAAAATGGCCAATTATGGGTCTGCAGGCCTCTCGATGAATTCGAAATTGAAAACGTTTTCAGTTGGAAGGTTGGTACATGATTATATATATATATATAACAAATTATTCTAATTTTTGGACATATTCTAATTACAAAATCATCCAGCAATTTTTATTAAGTTGGATTAGTTTTATTCCATGATTTACTCAAATTAGTTATTTGTATCTGTATTTGTTGTATGTAACTGACGAAAGAATACAGAAATTTAATGGGTAGCAAATTAAAATATTGTTATTTCGTATAAATAATAAAAATATAACTAAAAGGTACTATTTAAGACTTGGTATTTGTTATTTGTAAAAATTTCCCTAAAAGTTAATGCTTCCTTTTATTTAAGTGGCTTGGGTTAATTTATGTTGATACAAGTCCAGTCCCATAACTGATCCATAAAATCAAGGAAATTTAAGACTTCATTCCATTTCCCCCTTCTTTATAATGACAATTTTAAATATATACAATAAATATAGTTATCTTTTATTTGTATAAAAATAGTCAAAAATTATAGAAAATATACATTGACTATACAATATAGTTTCACAAAAGTCATAGAAAATATAGAATGATTCTAAAATATAAATTACTTATACATTAGCTATATACTAAATATACATTATGATACATTCGATAAATGAAATATACACTGAGTATATATGAATGTACATATGAATATACACCGAATAACTATTTTTTAAGTAATTAAAATAATCAAATGGCCATCTACTGTAATTATCCCTCTTTATAATCAATCCAGATCCATTGGATTTGGATCCATTTTGCCATCTTTGATCCCATCTTGCAAGTAATTCTAAGCTTGGATGGTTTTACGGGTCCTTTGCACTTTTATTCCTATTCTGGGACTATTTTTTAACTTTTGCTCCTTACAATAAATATTTTTTTTGTGGAACATAAATTTATATTTTTATATCATAATATTCCATAAGGTATGCTCGGACATGACTTCAATTCTAAATAACAAACTTATACCCCACTAAGCATAAATTTAATTGCTAAATAACAAAATATAAAGATCAGCCCTTTTGAAGAGCAAAACATACAAGTTATGTTCCTGTGCGGCTGTACTTGATCAATTAATTACTTTTCATCTGCGCTGTTCTTTGAATTGTTTTATTCCAACAAATTTTAAGTGTTGGTTGGGTTACTATCAATTGCCTAAACAGTGAATAAAAGACAGTTAGACACTCATTACGTTAAGTCTTGGAAACAGCTTCTGACAGAAATGCAAGGTAAGGTTGCGTACAATAGACCCTTGTGGTCGGGCCCTTCCCCGGACTCTGTGCATAGCGGGAGCTTAAATACACTGGACTGCCCTTTTTTTTTTTTAAAGAAATTGACAATGAAGAAAATAAAAGTGATGAATAAAATCATGTGAAGAATAGGAAAAAAGGAATTAACAACACAGAAATACTTCCAAAAAAAAAAATTACCATTCAAACTATACAACTTTTCTATTGAAAACTTCAAAATTGTCTTCTATTACAATAACAAAAAGGAAAAATTATAATATAATATACTACGTTAAGTTATGCGGTTTAAGCACTGTGATTATGACACAAGTTTGGAAAGATCAATATAATTCTATTGATTGTAGGGATCACCTTTGAATTAAGCAACTAGCAATTAAAATTCACAAACAAGAGCATAGGTTGTCGTTGTTGCGTACTCACATGCATTGTGTTGGTAATATGAAATTCAAGTTTTATTGACAAAAAATGGAGGCTATTGACACTTTCTTGACAAATGTCCATAAGGTAATCCAAAAAATATAACACATACCGAATCACATGACTTGCAGTAGGACACATATACAGTGGCGGAACCAGGAATTTTATGAAGGGGGTTCAATATTTTATTACCTAAAATCAGGAAAAAAAATGTGCTTATTAGTAATCGAACCCGCGAGCTGAGACAAGCTAAAACAAAATATTAAACCCCCTTTGCCACTGAGCTAGTCCTTTGAATTATGCTCAAGGGGTTCAATGTTAAATATATACACATAAATTAAAAAATTTATCTTATATATATAGTATAATTTTTTAACGAAGGGGGTTCGGATGAACCCTCTGGTGTCCATGTGGGTCCGCCCCTGCACATATATCATGTCCTCGATAAGCTTTCAGTTGTAAATTTATTATAGCAAGTTTGTAAGAAAACTGACGAATCTGAGTTCACAGGTTTAAATATGTGCTAACTTTCCGATTGATCTTTTGAAATGGATTTTAATCAGTAAATAGGTCCATGGACAAATTTTGATTTTTTTTTTTAAAAAAAAAAGATAATTTGAAATGAATATAAATAAATAAAAAGAAACAAAAGAAAGGAATAGTTGAATGTATTTGGCTGCACTAATTAGATAATTAATTTGGTTGCAATAATTGGTTGAAAGCTAAAGGCACTGAATACGGCGCAACGCTCGCTGCAAGTTTTCTTTTCAATAGTTATATTGTGCGAATTTATATATTGGTTTTATTAAAAATTTGAATATAGAAAAGAATTCAACGAAAAGGGTTGCATGTATATGTAAATGTATCGATATTGTATAAATAGCGTATAATCATATATATATAATATATAACTATGTATCAAATACATTTATATACATAATTTATATAATATTTATACATTATTACAGCAGTTCATCATTCTTAATGAATGAATGTTTTTTACATCCCAACCAACTTAAATCTCCTTTTTAACTGATAACCAAACGACCCCTGAGTAATTATTTATCTATTTAAATTTGATAAAAGAGATTGTTGAATGAGTGTTCATTAATTGATATATTTATACATTGAAAATTTCATTTACTCATTATGTTATTATTAATACTACAATAAAATAATAGGACTATCTTCATCAATTAGCACAGGTGGATTCAAGATTTTGAATCTTCGTGTTTAATGCTATTTTGAACAAATCTATGACAAAACTCCAATATAGCGCAAAATAATACTTAGTATTTATTAGCAAATTTACATACAAAATTTAGATTTGTTTTGTTGGATTTAGTCAAGATTTTTACTTATAAGCGGTCAAGGGTTCTAATCTACTTATTCACAATTTTTTTACAATAAATTCACTATCATTGTCTCTAAGTGTCAAAAACATAACTAAAATATCTTTTTTTTTAGTTTCGTATCTAAACTATTGAAAGTGTTAGTTTCATATATAAACTATGACTTATTAGTTTGAGAAACACACTTCGGTGTGTAATACACACTCTCTACTCTCTCTATTTTTTGAAAAAATCTTGCCACATGACTTTCCACATGGATAAAATATTTCACCTTGACAAAAATTAGATAAACTATTAATATTAGTTAAAAGTTAAAGAATGAAGTATTTCTATCCCAAAAAAATAGAAATTATTTTTTTATAAAAAAAATTACTTTTTTAAAAAATAAAAAAAAATTAAATATTTTGCTCATGCACTCCACCACCTTCCCCTCCCCCCTCCCCCCCAAACCCCCATCCTTTTAGTTTTTTTGATTTTTTAAATTTCTTTTATAAAATATTTTTTTAAAATCCATACTTCACCCCCTCTACCAAATTTGAAAGCGGAGGGCTAGGTAGGGCGGTGTAGAATTTTTTTAAAAATAAAATTGAGAGAGGGATGGGGTATGGTGAGAAAAAGTGGTGGAGTGAGGTAAGAAAAATATTTATATTTTATTTTTAAAAAAAAAATTGGACGGAAGATAGTAATACTTTAATCTTAATTTTAACTAATTCCGATAATTTATTTAATTTTTTTAAGATGAAATATTTTGTCCATGTGGAGAGTAATGTGATAAAAAATAATTAAATGAAAGAGAGTGTAGTATACACACCATGATGAGAGTAGAATAAAAGAGAGGGTGTGTTTATCAAACTAATAAGTGATAGTTTAGAAATAAAATTCATACGCATCAATAGTTTAGGTATGAAATTCAAAAAAAAGAATAGTTTAGATGTGTTTTTGACACTTATATCGCCTCTTACATGATAGAAAAGTTTAAAAAAAATACACATAATAGAGCTTGAACTTGCAACCCTACGATAATAAACCTGAGTTTTAACTACTGACACTACAAAATTTATTATTTCTAAAAATGTCATATTTTTATTTATACTTTCCTTTAAAATATATATAAATAAATATATATATATAAAAAGTTTCAATTAAAATTACGGAATAGCATGACACCCTCTTCGATCAAGATAGATACACCCCAATTAGCCACCAGCATGAAAGAAAAAGAATAAGAAGAAAAGTCAAAATTTTCTGCACTTTGTTGGCAATAAATAAGAAAGGCCGAATGACCATTTCTTCTGCCTCTTTTATTTCATATTAGGTGAATTTGTGAAGTTATATACACATATTAAAAAAATTATTTAAGAACATAATTTGAATCATATTTTTTACTATTGCTTTTTGGAAAATATAAATATAATTTTGCAAGTAGTATGATTTATTTCTTAGAAAATATAAATCTTCAATAAATGAAAGGACAAATATAAAAAAAGTTTCAAATATCTATCTTGAACTTTGAACAATTCAATTATTTTGAACAATAAAAAATCCCTCAAAAATTTACTTAATATAAAATGGAGAGAGTAATTATTAAAAACTGGATTATCATGAGTAAATATTTTTGACTCAATAAACATTTTGTTTAATTTTGCCAACTCAAATCTTACTCTCGCCCCAAATATCTTGCATTATTAATTAACATTGCAATCCTTAAATAGTAATGCATGCATGCATATAATCCTGTAATTATGTAATCATTTATTTTTGCCATTCATTCTAAATCAAACGATCGACACGTAAAAGAGTTGTTCCATTCATTGTCCCTATTATATGGATTGTGGAAATAAAAGGTGGTGTAAAATCACCACAATATGTATACCCCACAAACAAAACAAGCTTTGGTATGTTTGCTTTGTTTTTAGGATTGATAAGACCAGTGTGATCATATCACTTATCAAATTTTCTCATATAATTAATTCCACCCTCTGCACCTTTTACATGTTTTTCAAAAAAAATTATTCAATATTTATGTTAAAATTAGATTAAATTAGAATTAATTCTGCCCCACGCACGTTTTGCCTGTCCATGTCTATGCTTATCTTATTTGTTATTTTCCCTCTTCACCCTCTTTTTTTCCCTTCCAGAGTCTTCCTTTCAATTCAGCTTCATACATTCCTCTATTATTTATTGTCGTCTTTTTTTTTCCTCTAAAAGAAACAAAAAGAAAAAAGAAAATGATGTATTGTTAATAAAAATTATATAATACTATGGGTATATTTGGTATGTTTGAAAAACTCGTGGTAAATACTTTTATGGAGAATGCATGAATGAGTTTGTTATTTATTTTTGTGTTTGATATAAATACATAAAATATTATTATAAAAATATTATATATAATCAAAATAAATACTATGAACGGTGGGCATGGATGGGAGGTAAAGGGTGTGAGGTGTTGGAAATGGAGGCTATGGAGGGTAACGGTGAAGTTGAGGTGTTGAAGAGTTAATGGACACAATCAATTGAAATTCGTTTAGATGATGATGAAAAAACTGGGAAAATGTTATATATATATATAAAACTCTTTTCTTTCTCCATAGGTTCAAAGAGAAAAAATATATAAATCATCGTTCTTTCTTCCTAATTTACTTCTCGTGATTCCAATTCCTTTTTTCTTATTTTTTTTTTTTAAAAAAAATCCAGATTTGAAGAAGATCCCAAAATAGACTGGCACCCATTGATGACTTACGAGGATTGTGTAAAACAAAGGTAGGGTCATATCAGAAATAAAATATTCCTACGATCACATGTTTGTGGGTCCCATCAAAAGGGCATGTTTTGCTAACCCCACCCACCCCACCCACCCTTCAACCCAAAAAATAAATATCTGAATTTGGAAATTGAGAAGTAATAGCACTATTCATTTATGGGAGAAGGGTCAAATATGTCTCTAAACTTGTTGAAAATGTTTAGATATATCCTCCGTTTGTAGTTTAGCTCACTCATGGCTCGCCATCTATATTTCAGCGCATATATACCCCTTTCAGCGTTAGTTGCTTTGTTGAAAAATATTTATTTTATATTACACGTGGAATTATCAAATTCTCATTTAATTGACAAATAATATTTATATTAACTAATAAATTCAACCAATTAGATATATAAAAAATCGACCCTTGCCCTAATCCGATCCCAAAATACCTTTTAAACCTATTTACATCAAAAACCCTAAATGGGGTCTTTTCTTCTCCACCACTTTTCTTCTGCGCCGCTGGATTTCATTACCATCAAAAATGAGAAGTTCATGCCGCTAGGATTTTGAGAAGATTACTCCCATCGATTTCATTTCAAGTTTTTAAAAAATGAGTCAGGGTTTGAGTGTTTCAAGTAGGTTAACGATGAACTGTCATTGTGGTATTGCAACGAGATTTTCACGGCTTTTACTCCAATGAATGCTGGAAGACGCTTTTATAAATGTTCTAAGCCTAATGTAAATTTATCATACAATTTCATTGATTTTAAAATTTTCAACCACCATTAATTTCAAATTCATATTTTGTGCAGGATTTTAAATGTGATTTCTGGATATGGATTGATGATCCACTCCATCCTAAAGTTGCAAATCTTATCCATAATTTAAAGATGGAAAATGATAATCTCCATTGTGAAAAGAAAGCTTTGGAGACAAGCATGGTTGATCTTGAAAAGTATTTGGCATCTGATAATGAAGAAAATTGTGAACGTCTAGATGAAATTAGTGTTTCCAATAGTGAGGAAGTTGTTTTCGATAATGAAGAGGTTGTTGTCGATAAGTCTTTGGTGCATAGTAGTGATGGAAAACAAAAATGTAAGAAAAAAGTCTCTAAAATATGAATTGTGTTAGCTATGTCGTGGTGTTTTTTTGCAGGATTCATCACATTTTGGATGATGAACTAGAAATTTCTAACTTTTGCCATTTCTATTTTGTAATGTTTAACTTAGAAAATATTAAACATATGTGATGTTGTTGATGACTTTGAAATTCTAGTTCATAATTTGATTTAGTTATGATTTGTTAATTTCAATATAGCAACAATTGTAATGTCATTAAGGACATACTTGAGTTGCTACAGTGTTAGTCATATGGTCATTATTGAATCCCATTTCCAAAAGATGATAGCATGAATTGCTGCTGATTTTGTTGGTTATAGTAATGAGCACATTTTAATTAATGTTGTGACAATCCCTTCTCTGGGCTCACATATTCTGGTATTATTTATGCCAGAATCAATCAGTTCATCCCTTCCTTCACCCTGCAGGGCTTCGTGGGAATCGAACCCGGAACCTCTAGCTTCTTTACATCCACCTCACGGGAACGCCTCTCACTAAATCCTATCATTTTCTCCTCTTGAAAACTAACTTTGATCATGTAAATTTTAATTTCGTTTTCAGAGTTTTGAATGAGTGGAGAGTTATAAGACTATAAGGTAGACCTAAGGAGGTTAATTGATGGTAAAAGGTCGAGAATATCTTTTTGGGGATATTAGAAAACACTAACCGCTTTTGGGATGAATTTTACTTACCCACATCCAGGTCCGTGATGCACAGTTGTTGCGGACCACACTGTCTCGCCAAATAATTTTACGCTTTGGTTTTTTATCAACACATTTCCAAGGTCTGTGACGCAGACTTGTCGCGGACCACACCACCTCATGAAATAATTTTATTTCTTTGTTGTTGATTCTTCATGGACAAGTCTGCGATGCGGACCTGGCGCGGACTACACTGATTTGTCCAATACATTCCATGTTTTGGAATAAAAGTTGTTGGTCCTTATTCCGTGATGTCGATTTGCTTTGTTGCAGTGTATTTTAGTCGCCTTGTGATTTTATTTCTCCCTTAAGTTTCAATTTCCATCAAATCATGCTTCTAATATCCCTTTGTACTCAATTAGACCTGAAAATTTCTAAACATGTTATTTAGTTACAACAATATGAAATATGCACAATATGAACTCAACTTTAGGAATTTTGTTTTCAAATCTAGCAATAATTTATGGGTTTTAGTTGCTATTGGGCACGTAAATGTGCCCAACATCAGGCATCATTTCGCCGAATGACACTAGCTCATCGAATTGTCTCGTTGAGTACAATTCTATACGTATATGAATAATGAATCGAATATTTAGAGAAAAAAATTAGGGGATAACAAATGGTTTTACATTACCAAACCTGATGTGTTAGATTAATAAAGGAAAACTGAAAATTAATTATAAGACAAAGCTAGGAGTGAATAAATACCTTTTGATTAATGCTTTTACAAGTCTTGTTAATTTTTCTATTGTTTTTTACATTTTTTCCTGTGGTGACAAGTTAAAGACTTGAAGTAAGAATGTAGAATTGGAAACTATTTGCTTATGCTGATGCATATCAACATAATTGAAAAGAAGGTGTCAACGAAAGTTTCACCTAACTTAATCCTCATATGCTAAATGAACTAGCCCCCAAAAAATTACTACAAGCTATATTGTTTGTCAACCAACTGTAATTAACTATCAGAGGATTAAGACAATAACAAACATAGAAAATAAATTACTAGAAATTATCATCGAGTAGTGGTTCTCCTCTTCCCTTAACCTCCATCATCTTGATCCTTTTCTTTTTTGCCACCATTTGCATGTGTCCGGAAGGGACAGCTTCTTTTTCTTTCCATGTTATTTTGATTGGAGAATAAGGTAGATTAATTGGCACTGAGGCACCAGTGTGATCTCCAATAAATTAAATTTTTCTTGTATCAATTGAAACACTTCTTGTCTTCAACTTCTCAGCCCGTAAATCTGATTCACAAATCACCATTGATTTTAGGGGTGGGTCTTCTTCATTTCCAACATCAGGGCCATATGCTTCAAACTCTTGTGTTGTAGCTTGTGGTAGAAAAGTAGACTCTTGTGTACCAATCTCAGTTTCATATTCACTTTCCATTGTTCTTGATTGTGAACTGGTGCTAGACAATTTTTTTTTGAATATGCATTATTTTCAGCAGATTTGTCCTATCAAAAAATTGCAATCAATAAGTATGTTTTTAACGAACTTTCAATAAGAAAAAGTAAGAAAAAAGGAATATTCCCAATAAGTATTTTGTAGCTTACCTTGTAACAATTCTTTTTATTGTGGTTTGGTTCACCACAGTTACTGCATGTCATTTGAGTGCCCTTTATATATTGGGACCACTCACATTTTCTTTTGTTTGCTTCATCTGGTTCTTTATTCCTCTTCACTTTAGGTCTGCCAACTTGTTTCACAACATCATGAGGCAACATTGCACTTGGAGGATTAACCTTTAAGAACATTTGACCTCTTACAGGCTGCATCTTGTGTTTATAGGTTAGCATGTAAGCCTCCTTGCTATACCACCAATGAATTTCAATTTTGAGATTTATTTTTTTATGTGTCAATGCTTTAATGGCATGAGGGTAGGGAATACCTGATAAATCTCAAATTCTGCAGGTATATTTTTTTTGTTCAGATTGACGGTGTATCTATGTTCTCCATCAGACACTTCATAGTCCCAATCTCCATTGAATTCCACCTTACTGTGATGTGCTATGGCCCTAAATTTAATGTAACTCTTCATGCAAGCTGGACTAAAATTAGCAACCTAAGTCCTCAACTTATTTTCATTTTTCCTTAGCAATCCCATTACTTTTACTCTTATGTCTTCTAACATCTTGATTATTGGCTTTCCTCTAGCTTCAAGGATCCACGCATTGAATGACTCAGTGAAGTTGTTATCAACCATCATGTTCTTACACTGAGTATCAAAATAAGCTCTACACCATGCCTTTGGTGGATATTTCACCAAATCCCTTGCAGCATCTTTTGATAAATTTCCTAATTATTCAACTGGTCCTTGAACTCTTCATCATATGAACTCCATGCACACCACCATATAAGCTTTCTCATTTGATCACTCCTCCACTTTTTGCACCAGTTACTCTCAATATCTCTCACACAATACCTATGCTAAGCTTCAAGCAACACTTTTTCAATAACATCTAATAATTTCTGTAATAGTGAAACAAAAAAATGAGAAATATGAAATTAAAATATGAGAATCTAAAAGTAAAAGCTGGGAATAGTACTTTTTGCATATATGAAATGAATGTGATTCCTGTACCATCTTTAAGGTCCAAAGACCTCTTCAATAACTCAATGAACCAGCACCATGTCCTGCTTGTTTCTTTGTCCACTATTGCCCATGCTAGTGGAAAGAAACTGTTCATAGAATCTTGTCCTAGTGCAACCAACAACATGCCCTTACATCTACCTTTCAAGAATATACCATCAACTCCAATTAATGTCCTCAAATCAGATTTTCAGCCTTTTTTAGATCATCAAAACATATGTACATCCTCAAAAAAAAATCCTTCAGCTAGGACGTTCTTGGATATATTTATCAAAACATCACTTCCTGAATTAGACTGTTTAATCTTTTGGGCATAGGCCTTAATCTTGTTGTAGTCATCTATATAACTACCTTCCAACTTCTCAAGAATCATACACTTAGTCCTTTTAAGCATGGATTAAGACACATTCAACTTAAAAATTATTTTCAAGTTCTCCTCTCATATCTTTTACCTTGTACTTGATATTATTTTGAAGCTTGTTCTTGAAGTATTGAGCTAATGTGGCAAATCAGCTCTAGGATTAAAAAAGGCCTCTTCACATGTGTGTTTACTGATGAGAGTTTTTATCTTAAACCCTTCAGTCTTACCATCTCTTGAAATCAAACACCTAAAGGGACACCCCTCTTCACGACCATACCTAGTTCTCTTTGAGTCACACTTGATTATACTGAAAGCCCTTTTGTTAGCTAATGCATAAAAATTCACAACATGCCTACCTTCTTTCATATTCTTAAATGACATTCCAACTTGCAATTCCTTGTAATTTTTCAACCTATCACTTACTACTCTTCTCTTTTCCTTGCTAATAGCCTCCATCCACTCATTATCATATTCCTCACCCTTAGAAAGATCCCATTCACAATCAAAATCAATACTGTGTTCACAGTCTGTACCAACGTCAACATCAATAGAAAATGTTTCAGTATGTTGTGTGATAGGTTGAGCAAAGACTGTGAGCTCACCCTCCTCCACAACAAAGAAATTGACAACTTTAAATTTCTCACACAATAGGATCAGGATGACCCTAATGCCATCATCCCCATCTACTATATAATGCATACCAGAGGGATCAGTGGCTATCAATTGTTTAATTTGAGAAAGCCCTAACTTGAAAGTAAACTCATCACATATATCTTTATGACTCAATAATTCAGGATCAAAACTATGCCAAAAGTGCATCAATTTGTTAGTGTATGCCAACTCAGGTGAAATGACCCAACTACCCACATAGTTGAATACAATATCAACTTCATCAATCATCCTTCAAAAATACATGAAAGAAACAGTAAATTCAAAATAAAATCAGAGGGACCACATTAAACCAAACACATTAAAAGCTACAAAAATATAATAAAGTAAAGAAAAACATCAGGTCGAGACCACCAAAAGCAAACAAAACAAAGCCTGCAAAGCATAAAAAAGCACATCCTTTAACATTAAACAATAGATTTCATGTGACCTTGGCACACACAATCAAATACCCATACATGCTACACAATATCAACTTCATCATCCTTCAAAAATACATGAAAGAAAAAGTAAATTCAAAACAAAATTAGAGGGATTACATCAAACCAAACACATCAAAAGCTACAAAAATGTAATAAAGTATTTGAAAACATCATCTCGAGACCACCAAAAGACAAACAAAATAAAGCCTAGAAAGGCATAAAAAGTACATCCTTTAACATTAAACAATAGATTTCATGTGATTTTGGTAGACACAATCAAATACCACACATGCCTCATTAGGTCAACTTTAATCATATAACCCTAATCTAACTAAAAAATGTAAGAAAATCAAATAGATAAAGCTTACCTTGACAGAATCTAAATATATCTATTTAGCATCTCATAGTTTTTTATTGTTAACACAAAAAATCTAAATAATTAATATAGCCATAATCTTTCCATGTAAATAAATATATCGCAATGCCAACTATAATAAAGTTGCTAATTTCCAATGATATTTAGACATGGCTTTCTATATTAACAAGGCCCTCTGCGTTTACTTTTGTGTTGCAACTTGATAAAATGAGTACACTGTATCACCTAATCTTTCTATATTGGTCATGGAGGTCGCTTAAATATGAATGATTACTTGTTGACCACACTCAACGTAGATATTTTTTTCATTTAGTACTCTTTTATGGAAGAGTACGTGATACAGTGTACTCATTTTATAACCATAATAAATGCAACATTTGACTCTTTGTTCACTAGCACATGACATATAAAAGACTTTTCACTTATCTTTTCACGTACGGAGGTTCTTTGGATCACTAACATCCTACTCCTTATAGCTATTTAAAATAATACACTCATTAAAAAAAAATTAGGATGTAAATTGAACATCATTTTCTAACTTATTCTTTTTATTTTAAAATAAGTGAATTGTTAAAATAATATATATTTATTAAAAAAAATGACATGAACTGAATATTATTTTCTACTTTTATTTTTTTAATTATTCTTAAAAATATAAATAATTTAAAATAAAATCAAAAATATAAATAATTAAATCTCTTGAAATTATCACCTAAAAAATATTAATAAAGGGCGAAAATAGAAGAAGTTTCCAACAATTAAATCATTTTTCATCATGAATCATCGATTTCTACTCAAAGTATTACAGAATATACACATATATTATCAGCACTCAAAATAATAAAGTTATAATTAAAGATATGGATTTAAAACTAACAATCATAGCTAAAGGGAGTTTAATAATTTTGAAAAAATTGTACACTAATTAAATTAAAATTAAATTAAAAAATATTTTTCTTTTAATTTTTTTCGAAAACTTCCTTACTGAAGAAGGCATATCAATAAAATTTTACACCAGATCCTATATTTGGTGTAAATTTAGTGTTTTGGTGCCCCAACCCAATATTAAATTTACACCAAATTTGGTGTGTGAATAGTGTTACACGAAATTTGGTGCAATACCATTTATCACGCCAATATTACTTGTTGAGTATTTTAATATTATTTCATTATACAATACTTTTAATTAAACATTATATAAATTGTATGTTTTAATAAAATATTTCATTAGTTTTTATGTAATATTTTTATAATATTAATTTAAGATTAAAAAGTTATTTTTTTTATAAATTATTTTTCTATACATGACTTTTTTAAAAATTAAATTTATGTTAATTCTACTATAAATTTTCAATGGATATAATTATAATTATACTTCCCAAAAATTAAATATGCAAAAATATAAATTGGTGGACAAATAATACAATGTACTTTAGAATTATCGATTTCAACAATTTCTTGCTAGACATAAAAAAATAAGGATAAAGAAGTTCATTTTGAACTACGTAATTCATTAATAGAGCATTTATGTGAGCATCGTAGTAATCTTGAAAGTTGAATATTTATGTAGTATTTTAAAAAAAATTAATTGTGTAATGTTTATTTAATTATATTTCGTTAATGATTTCACTTTTATTTGTGTTATCCATTATTATGTATAATATGTAATATTTGCTAGCAATTTATATTATTTAAAAAATTATGATATAAAATAATTTTTTAATAAACGACTATAAGAAAATAATATAAAAATTATATATAGTAAATGTTTTAGAAAGAATTTTATTTTATGAAATAAGAAAATATAAATAAAATAAAAAATAATAATCTAATAATAAATAGAGAAAAAAAGATTTATTTTTGATTTAAAATTTGATGCAATGAAATAAAGTTGATTTACCCTCAAAATAATACTGACATCAAATTTGATGTTCTGGTTGGAGATGCCTTGTAAAAATCTAGCATGTTTTTCTTCTACACAATTCGGTATTTTTTGAATCCAGAAGATTCGAAAGTAGAATTTGCTTTTATCTTTTTACCCTTAATGGTGGTGACATATTAATTGTAGTACAAGTTATCCGTCAAAAATGTATTGATGGATCACGTGGTCGTGTTTCACAACAGTTAAATCAGATAAAGGAAAGTGGGGACGATATTTGATATTTGTATTGAAATTTAATTAATTTAAATTAAATTTTGTAGTACTTTTTTGAGATAGAGCTAAGATTTTTAAATATTTCGGATTCAAAATAGAAATTGTAGTGAAAGAAGAACATCTCCATATACACAAGGGCAAATTTAGTAGGTAGATTATGGTGCACATGAACATGTGGTATTTCTGAAAATTAGAATTTTTTATTGATATAATTTATTTTTTTATCTGCAATATTCATATTGAAGTCAAACTAATTTTGATTTATATTGAATAGTTTTCATTTGAAGTGATGTTTTTTGCCCAAAAAAATTTTCATCCTCAAGATTCAAAAACGAAACCCCTGAGGAGGAATAGTTTTATTTCCTTACCACATTATCTCTACTTATAATGAGTTATGTGTGTCATCAAAAATTTTGTCCAAAAGAGTCCACCCATCTTATTAACCACCAATATTAAACTTTTATCATTATTTAACATCCCACATCAAATAGGCCCATTTATATTAATTAGAAGAATAAGCGCATACTAGGAAGTTTTTTTCATCCATTCCAAAACCATTCCAATTTTCTGCTTGAAATCGACTTGGTGTTTTTTAAAATTTTATATTCAATCAAACAATATTTGTATTAATTGAAATTGAAGTAATACTAATTTTACGCGCTAATTTTAAAGCAAGATATTGGCAATGCTATTAATAAAAAGAGTTCACTTCCTTAGAACACATAACATGCCTAATAGTATCATTTATTTTTTAATATGGATTGCCAGAATCATGCATTAACTTAATCTCAATTCTAGAGTACAATATTACATTATATTTATAATATATGCTCTTCATCACACCTCTCTACACATACTAATACATAATAATAATAATATTACAAAAAGGAATTTTTGTGGTATATTTGGGTTGGAAAAAAAAAGGGGCTAATAATGAGGAGCAAAAATCACGCTTTTTATCTACTACAAGGATCACTCAAAAAGAAATGTCTATCATGTCCAAAGCTAAATTTTCCATCATAAGAGATTCCACTTCTCCAGAGCAATTCATCTTTGTATTTGTTGTTCCATTTCCTGCATTTACAATCAAATCAATTAGAATTCAATCCCTTATTATGCAAATCTAACTAGTACATTTTTAACTTTTAATTTCTCACAAATTGCAGAGAAATCAATTCTTTTTCCCACTAGCTGTTCTCTTTATATACAAAAAAGACAGAGCAATTATGACATGTTTAACTATTGACTTTTATGCACCGCGTGGTTATATTAAATCAATTGATGTGAAATGCATATTAAGCATACATTCATTTTCTTATAACATGATGTAATGTTGTACGTACCATAAAAGGAATCTGAGACTGTTTGGTTGAAAGTAGGACTTGACATTTTCTTGAGTGGGCAAGAGGAAGAAAGTGGAAGAACAGGTAAATTTTGACAATTGCAAATCTCAATCATGTTGCCATCTGGGTCATGAAAGAATAGTTGATCTACAGTAACTCCACCTTCTTTTACAGTAGCAGTAACATATTCAATTTCCATGTCATTCAATCTCTGAATAATAAGGTCCATATCTGTGCATTGGAACGATATGTGATTGTCTTTTGGGTTTATTTTCCCACTCTTTGATTGAACATCTTCTTTTCCTAACAAATGGATTCCAATTCCATGGTTGAACAACCTGAAAAAAAATCAACCCCAAATATCAGACTTATTTTCTTTCTAATTTTCAAATCTTACGAGAGCATTGTCCGTGCATAACAGAATATTTAGGTAATGGGCTATTTTGTTTTTGAAATCTTAACAAAAAAACAGGGGTAGAACCGGCAGTAGTTTTGCACTTAATATTTATAAATAATTTATTCAAGATGCATAAAATTGTTTTTCTAGAAATTAAAATTCTAACTCTGCTTGACAAATAGATGTAAAAGTAGTAACAAATTAAAGATGGAACGTGTGTGTATTTACCAAGCACCATCAAAGTCAAAGGAAGATGGTCTTTTGATGAGTACAAAACCAAGGACTTGTTCATAAAATTGGGCAGATTTGGCAACAGATTTGCAGACATAAGAAACATGGTTCAATGCCAACAAAGGCATCCTGTTTTCCTCATCATATGAGGATGTTGTTGATGATGATGACGACGACGACGACGACCAATTGAAGTTTGTCTCCTCAACTGATTCTGCTTTCACAATTTCTCTTCCCATTATTGAACCTCCAAAGAATGACTAAAAAAGTTATGACAACCTTGAAATTAGCTTAAGCTAGATGGAAAAAAAGACTACTCTTGTATGTGCAACTTTCTATTGCCAAAGCGCACATATTTATAACCAAAAAGACTAGCTTAAGAGGTGTTTGGATTTTTTTGAAACGAGGTTGGGGTGGGCTGGTTGGGTAGGGTGGGGTGGGTGATAAGGAGCAAATTGTACATATCAAATCCTACATACATACACGTCAATAAGTATAATCTTATCCACCACCAACAAAAGGGTAATAGTAAATTAACTCAGTCACACCAACTAGCTAGTCCTCTACTAATTATTTTGATGCCCCGCCCGCGTCCCAGCTGTTTCACGTTTTGGTTGTCCTTATTTTTTAGTCTTGACGCGGATGACTTTATTCACTCATCATAACTTCCCTACCTACTCTCCTTTTTTTAAAAATTCCATCCACCTCAATTTATTTATATATGACACTGTCTAACTGAATAAAAAAAAAATTCTAGACTAAATTGATATATGACACTGTTTAACTGAATACAAGAAATAATCTCTAGACAAGAATTCTAATCCTGCATCACAACCTATGGGCTGAAGGACAATCTCACATAAACATATATATTCTATGAGACGTAGGCCTAGAATCGGACAAATGAAAAGAAAAGAAGGATAATATGACGTATAAATTGAACATACACCTATATGATAAGCGAGGTTTGCTCAAGTGGTTGAATACTTTCGTCATTTTTTTTGGTCAACAAACATTTGAGGATGAGTGATAACACTATTGATCCTCCTAAATTACAACAACATACTCACTGAAATTCCATAAGTGGGGTTTGGAAGGGTAGAATGTACGCGAATTTTGTCACTACCTCGTGGAGACAGAGAGGCTGTTTCCAAAAGATTTTCGACTCAAATCTAGCAAATTCAGGTACAAAATAGACAAAGGCGATGACGAAAATATAGGAAGTAACAATAAAATAGTGCGATAAACAAAATATTAGAAACAAGAACTACAATAAAGATGGAAAAAAGAACATACAACTGTATATTGTTCATATGACTTCAGACATTTGGATATATATAGAGCCCGTTTGGATTGGCTTAAAAAAAGTAACTTTTATGTATGAAGTGCTTTTAGAACTTTGAAGTGCTGAAAGATATTTTTATAAATAAGCAGTTGAGTGTTTGGATAAAAGTGCTTATAATGTGAATTTTAGGGTTAAAAGAATAAAAAAAGATAGTTTGAGAATTTAGTTAAAATATAAGGGATATAAAAGTAATTTCCATGGTCAAAGAAAATGACTTTAAGCACTTTGGAAAAAAAAAGTTAGGAATCCTAACTTTTCATTTTTGACTGACTTTAAGAACTTTATGACTTAAAGTAAGCATTAGACAAACACGTCCAAAAGCTAAAAAGAGCTTTAAGTTTGACCAACTTAAAGCCAATCCAAACGGGCTCATAATCTCTTCCTCGGTTTCACTATATATATTTTTTAAACTCCATATAGAGGAAAGTTATACAGCTTTTAATTTGAAAATGAGAAAGAAGGATACACTACAGAAAGTTAAAGCTAAATTCTTGAAAACATGAGTGATGTGGTAGCAAAAGTTGTCAATAAATTTAAGTTCTAATCATTTCTCCTATTCTTCTTCCTTGGCCCTCGTATCGAATTAGAATCAAATTAAAAACAAAGATGAAAGATACCCTTCAGATCTGGTTGAATATTCATATGATTCATGATTACGATATCTATTGAAGCGAATTGAATCAATAAATGAATATTAATATATTTAGTCAGTTGGTTAAAATAATTTACTCATTTGATCGTAATAATTTGTATTCATCGCGGTCTATATTCAGCACATCACAAGAGTATAATCAGTACATAATTAGCTGATTATACATCGGGTACTAACTAAAATTAAATTTGTAAAAAGAGCAAAAATTAAAATTATTTTTTGTAGAATAAAATTGAGGCCAAAACTGTAGAATCTAGGACAGACAAATGCATGGGAAAAACAGGTGGATAAATGACTCAATAAAACAAAAATGCTCAGACTAATAATAAAGATTAAACTCTGAGAAGATGCCCTACAAAGAATTTTAAGAAGTTAAAATATTTTCATACTCTGCTTCTTCTTAAAATAGTTCCAAAAGTGTTTGAAATTTCTTTTATCGGAGTGCTAACTTTTGGAGGCTTGGAGCCAAAAAAAAAAAATCAATTAAAAATGTGTCAAATATATTAAAGTCCACTATCTCAACAAATCTGCTTTTGTTTGTTACTAGAGTACTACGACTGATTTTTTTATTTTTTTTTAAGATTTTGTTATTAGAGTATATTTTGGATTTGGTGAGTTTGGGATACGCAAATATTGTAAGTTATTGTTGTAGGTGTTAAACTTACGATTGAATAATTAATACATAGTCACTATTTGATCAAGTAATTCACTAATAATATTACAAAGTTGGCTAGCTATTATTATATGACGGCTAAAATTAGAGAACTATTCAAAATTTAAAATTTATAGATTTTAAATTCTAATCTTTTTAAATTATTAAGTTTTAATATTTATAATTTATGTATATTGGATGAATCGTTTAAGTCAAACATAGAACCGTATCATAAACGCCAAAATTGTACATTTGCCCCGACTAAAACCTCTCATTGTGAATTATGTTCTAGTTGTACACATGAGAGTGTTTCATACAATAAACATGAGTTCGATTCTCATTATTCTTTTTCAATCTTCGCTCTAAATCTCCTTATTTAATAAAAAAAAATCTCAAAAAAATGGACCGAGTATAAAAAAAAAAATTTAGGTAAAAATAAATGGTACCCTATAAAAAAATATGGGGTTATTAGATCTGGTAAAGGTAGAGATGGGCAGATCTGCAAGTTTAAATTTAAATAAAAATACCAATTTGTCAAACACTACTTTCGTCACGTCTGAACAAAACAAAAAGCGAAAGTTTCTGCAATTGAAACAAATTTTCTTTTATTAAAAAAAAAAACATGACTTTTCACTTATTTGACCTAAATTTTTAAAAAAATCCAACGCATGAAATTCCGTGTCAATCGGAAATTAAAAAATTAATCATTGCAAAATATTAAAGGAAGTAAAATTAAAGAAGAGGGGAGCACTTTTAGGCACTATGAGAATAACTAATATTTCATAAAATATACTTCTGATCTAATCTGGTCAACCCTGTGCTAAATTATTTTCTTAATAAGAAAATATGTTAACATGCACAGCGCATTGGTTTGTTGCTAATTTCTATGTTAAGACCAAGTTATTGGCTGCCCATACTAATGACTATTTCCGAGTTGGTTTTTGAAGTATGACTGACAATTTATAATTCATAGCTGGCTACTTCTTATTAATTAAGCTTACTATTTCTTATATGTAAAAATAAAAATATTACTACGTGGAAAATCAATTTCGAACAATCTATTAAACTATAAAACTAATTATAAGAAGTAAAATTTGGACTTTTCGAAGAGTTAATGAGTACTTTTTTTAAAATCTGTGTGCTTTTTCTTGTTTTTGTTTTGGTGAGTGCTTTATGCATTTTGTTGTCGGCAGCACGTTCTCAATACTTCAACATCAATCATATGTATCCAGCAGGTTTCAGTACACCTATGAAAGGTTTCAGTACACCTATGAATGTTCCTTCAAATGTTATCTCTATGTTATTTTTCTCAATTGTTTTTTTACAATTTGTAAAATTAATAGCAGGAGTCGGTTGGTAGCTGATTAGAATAGATATTAATAATGTTGGAATTAGTTATGATTGAATTTATGTATTCTTATTTAATATATGTATTTGTTATGTAGAGATTCGTTAGCTATGTATTAGTTATTTCACTTTTTATCTTGAATAAAATAATACATGAATTTCTTCATAACTTGTACATATATTAGTAATGCGGTTTCTAAATTTTCAACCAAACATCATATTAATTGTATATATGAATAACTTATTTCTTATCTACCTATCAAATTAACGTCGTCGTGTAAGTTATACGAAAATCAATACATGAATAAATTATTTTTTATCTAACTACCAAACAACCCCTTACTTCCTCTATTTCCAAGTTATATAGAGAGGTGTCAAATATGTGAGTTGGGTTGAATTTGAGCTGGTTTAAATAGACTGAGTTAATAAATAGGTCGGTTATTGTGTTGTGCAAAATTTACTTGGACTGAAATAGGCTAAAATGCGGATCACTTCTCAATCCATCCAATTTCTACTAAATTTTCATTGCTTTATTTATTTATTTATAATAAATTTTTAGTACCTAATAAAAAAAAACTTTTTTTTTAATAAAAAAATAAGGGTATGTTCAGTATAGAGAAAAAAAAACATAACAGTTTATTTTTTAAGAAAATGTCTTCTTGAAAATAGATTTATCATGAATTAATTGTGCTACATATCAACTCAATTTTTATGAGCTTAAATATATTAAGCTAATAAATAAACGGATCAGTAATTCACTCAATCATAAAAACATTATATTTTTATAAACTAATTTTATCACCTCTAATATTCGAAACGAAGCACCCGTACATATGGATGTTGCGAAAAAACAACATTAATTAGCGTACCATCACACATAAACCAAATAAAAAAGAAAAAATTAATACAAAAATTTAATAAAGTTCAACAAATTATTACTTTATTAATTCGTTTCAGCCTAAATAACTTTTAAATAATCCTACGGCTTTTCTTCACTGATCCATGCCGCAGACATTTCGGGTCGGACACAATATGGATCCACCAGAATTCAAGCCACAAAAGATCAATAATTGATGATTTTAAAACGGACGTTCTTTGTCAATTGCATGAATTAGATGTATTGAGATGACCTTCTCCTTAGTGTTTTTTTTTATTATTATGTATAAACAGGTCAGCCTAGGTGACATAATTCTTTTGTTTTCCTACTACAAGTTGCAATTAGCTAGTATTCATTCTTTAAATTAATTAGATATACCCAAAAAGAATTTCTCAAAGATCGGAATTAACCTGTTTGGTAACAAGTTCCTAAATATTTTTGGCAAGTTATTCCTAGGAGAAATTTTGGTGAAATTGCACCATGCGTTTGGCTCCAAGTTTTGATGAAATTTCCAAAAATACTATTTTAATCCCGTAAGTTCTAAAAATTATTTAAAATACCATAAGTTTATGTTATTATTTTGTGATGAACATGTTCTGTTAAAAAAAACTTTATAACATAATTGATAACAATCAACAATAACAAAATAACATTATATACAATACATTAATCGTTTCATTTAACATATACTTAATGATCAAGAATTAAGAGGGTCGGTGGATATTTTTATAGATAAGTTTTATTTAAGAGGGATTAATGGTATTGGTTAATCATATTAATGGAGTAAATTGATAGATAAATATTTAGTTGGAATTAACAAATGATTGGTGTTTTTATAAAATATTAAAGTATGAGGTCATTTTTAAATTTTTAAAACTTTCCAAGTTCTACTTTTTTTTAGAAACTTGGGAATTTTGCCAAAAATATTTGCCAAGTAATGGCAAATTGTATAGACAAACACAAGTAACCAAATATTTTTCAAGTTTTTTCAAAAAACTACTTGGGGCCAAACGCTACCTAAGTAACTTTCATATTGAAGATCTCAAGTTTGAAACACTTTATCTGCGACAACACAGGGATTGAACTTGCCGCATGAGACTAGTCTAGTAAAGTTTACCTTTCATGTATAATTTATGAGCTATTACATATGAGTTGGATATACCATGTACGCACTAGAGGACAACAACTACGAATTTCCTTTATCATAAAAAAATAATAATATAGGTAACACAAATTAAGGTTTTGTTTATTTTGGAAATAGAAACTTGCAACATTATTTTGGATTCTTCAAAGTAATAATTTCAAACTGAGATTCTTAGTATCCTATGCCACAGTTATTCATGAGTATATCTAAATATTTAATTGTTTGATAATCATTGATGTTTACAGATTCAATATTGTTTGGCATTTGATTGATGATTGTCTTATAGGATTCTTTAAGCGTATAAAAATGTAATACCAAGATTCATTTCCTCTTTTCTAATTTGATAACTAAGTTTTGGAATGAATTAAACACCAAAGTCTATATTACTTTTTTCAACAACTAAACGGGAAAAAATAAATTTGCAGAGATTAACTACATGACGATACTCGTAAAAGTGACTAAGTTGGTGCAACATGTATTATATAAGGGAGGCTAGGGATTGATTACCCCAATCAACACCTTCTCAGTAAAGCTCGGTGCATTGAACTTAAGCCAATACATTCTCAGTAAAGCTCGTCGCACTGAACTTGCTTAATAAAATTTACATTTCATGTGTAATTTGCAAGTTATTCAATATTAACAGTACACATAAAAAATAGCTGATATAAATTTTCCTAAAGGGTTCAAAAGAATAAACTACATATTAGGAGGTTATATTGGATAAAGGATGACTTTCGTAGATTGAAGAGCGAAAATAAAGAAATGTGATACTATCTAGGAGTATGATGGGAAAAATAGAATTCTTTCATCCTTAATTAAAGATCTGGAATTCTAATTTTATGATACAGAAATCCTGATCCGTTAATAGACTATAAGTGATATAATTTAAATTAGGTATAAATTAGGTCAGTGCAAATACAAAACAATTTTACTTAAAAGGGTTTCTTCATGATTACCTAAGCGAAGCAAATTGTTTACCTGCCTGTACGCGTTCATAAAATTCTCCCCTTAGAGCAGTATTATGTGTGATAGTTATGTGTGACGTATAACTTTGGGTTATACAATTTACATTTTGTATACCTTAATGATATACAATATTAAGAATAATTAAATCACAAAATGGTATACAACATGTGAATCTTGCTTTCTGGGGGTATACAATCACTATTAAAAAAAAAGTGCAAAGGAGCAAATAATTCTTCAACTTTGCGATTTGGACAAAATATATTTCTTCATTAAAAAATTGGTACATATATACCTTGCCGTGTAACAGATGGTGCAGATTTATCCTTTTCGTTAACATATCTATATATACTTAACTGGAAAAAATTATAATCTTGATTTTTTAACTATAAAAATGTCACTAATTAGGATTAGCCATAGAATTTATCTATCGCAAAATTGAGGAATATATTTGCCCTTTGCTCAAAATATAGATTAGTGATAGACAAATTCTATTGCTAATCCTAATTAGTGATATATTATTAAAATTTGATGTTGGATACAAACATTTAACATAACAGATTAATTAAAGACAAACTTTATAGCTAATTCTTTCTTCTTATTTTTTGTGACGTGCACGTATGTTGGGTATTTTGTAAATATTTTTCTCTAAATAGGTATGTAGTGTAATACATTGTAAAATGGATGTTTCACATTGTTTTCTTGGCCGCCTAAACACACTGCGCAAATGTATTCTTTAAAATGCTTATATTTTATGTAGTCTATTTCATTTGTTTCACCAGTAAACATTGAATACTATAAATTATTAAAACAAAATACAGGAGAAGTAATCATGTACTTTAATTTCATTTGTTAGGCACTTGTGGAATAGTGCATTTGCTATATATATATATATATATAGTAGTACCTACTTGCCCAGTACACTCACTCATTTCATTTGTTAAAAGGTGGCTTACACAATGGTAGGACAAGCAATAATTGTCTTAATATTGGTCCACATTAATTGTATATTCTTGATGTTAGCATTAATAAACCCCATCTGGCTTAATCTGTCACATTACATAATTTGTTTAATTAACAAACGTGTTCATATGCCTTGATTTTAGACTTGTACATCAATATTCCAGCGGGAAGTAGCCCCCACTTAATATATACAAGTTTAATTATTATAAGAAGCTACAATGACAATATTTTTGATAAATAAAACAGCCAATAAGAACTGGTCCAATTGGTGTTCCACAATTAGGACTTTTTCGCCGTGTGACACTTTCTAATGATGATGTGATATTTTTCTAAAAAAATAAAATTCTCATCTAGACAAGTATTAAATGTTTATGTAACTATAAATATCTAATTAAAGATGAAATAAAAATTAAGGCTTTAAATCGATAAAATATCACACAATTTAATATGCAGAGTTTGTGGCTTCAACTAATTTTATATTGAAGGAAGACATTTTATTGGTGAAGATCTTTGGTCTCTTCAACTAATTAACTTAGAGTTGTTTAAATTATACGATGTCGTTGAATTGTTGTATCGGAAATAAGTCAAGAGCTATATTTTTTAATCAATGTAGCTTATACTGCAATGAGTTTGAATCTTCTTAAAAAGACCTAAATATTTATTTATTCATTTTTTTAAAATTGCAATTTGTACAGTATCTTCACCAACAAATAATAGATATGGATTTATAATCAACATCGGTTGTGGTGCAGTAATGTGACTGTTTCATCTTTAAACAGAGGTTTCAGGTTCGAACCCTGAGTATGGAAAAATCTTGTTGGAGTGTCACCTCCGAATGGATCCTGCAATGCATAATTTGAATTTAGTTGAAAGCTCCAGACACCGAATGAAAAAATAAGAAAATAAAAAATATGGATTTATAAGTTTAAAATTGAACTCATAGGTTACACTTCACCTATGACCTATATCTTCTATTTTCCTATGGTTGATAAGTGGATATGCCTATTTGAAATGTCGCTATATATATACTGTATACGTTGAACAAACACACTGGCGTCAAATTTGACACTGTTTGGAGGTGTTTGGGTTTTTCAATTTTATTTTATTTTTTAATATTTTCCATGAACTATTTTATGAGAAAATTATACAAGTGATTTCAGCCAATTGCTTCCAAGGGGCATCTTACTTGGCTAAATAATTATTGTTGTAGCTTTCATTCTCATTTTGAATTATCTTTTATTTATTTTCTTAATTCTAAGCAGGCATGACGTGGAACTGATTATAATCTTCACATAATCACATGATCTGATAAAATCCTCTGAAAACGACGCACTAACACACAATTTTTGCATATGAAAGACTATGACAAAAAAAAAGAGAATAGTAATACAAATGTGATATTTAATTTCAAGAAACCATGCATGGTTTAATTTATTACAGTCACCATACTATATATCTTGAATAATATCTCTTCAAACTTTGAGTTAACTTGAGAGTTCAATCTTAAACTTGTTATTTATTGTAAATAAGAATTTGAGACTTATAACTACGTACCACGAACAAATGATTTGAATTCATAGTGTAGATTTATAATTTTTAAAGCTCCCTAAGACCCTGAATTATAACATTTAGATATTTATTTTAGGTCTAATTTCTATATATTTTTTCTCTCTCTTTTTATTTTTAGTTGATTTTACTTTTGAAAATTACAAAAAATAAAAAGAAAATAGAACCAATAATTAACTAATACTATTATTTTTTTTAAAGTGTGAGAGACAGAAAAATAAAAGAAAAAAGTCAGGATGCACTTTACACACATCCTGCACATTCACACACGCAGACACAACACATCACACAAATTGATTTACTCCAAGCGCGCGCTCTCACACAATTTCACGCACACTTTACACACTCATGATTTCTTTTGCTTGATTTGGCAAACGACGGTAAATGTGTGGATTAGATTGAATTTAAATAGATTAAAAATAAATTAAGCTAAAATTAATTGAATTACACTTCATTCATATGAATATGGGTAAAAAAAATTATTGAACAAGTGTTTTTAATCCACTTTAATTTTCTAAAGCCAAAAACTTTAAATCTGAGTAAATTGAAATAAGCTTTAACAATGAATCTTTTACACGTAGTATGAACTCAAAAACACATTGCACGATACTATTCATGTGATTTAACGTAATATTTGGGTGAATACCAAGAAAATAGATAAACACTCAAGATCTGAACAATAATTTTAGGAATAGAAAATAGAAAAGATAATGAATTTATTAATTAATTGCTTTTTGATTAACAATGCTTTTAGAAACAGTCTGTGCTCTAAGTCAGGCATTTATTAACTTCATTTTACAACTTGTACTGATCATAACTGTGTACTTACTAGAAATGAGGCAAATACATTCTAGTCATCATTTAATTTAATAATACATATTATGTTTCAATTCTTCTTTAGAAATGATATTTGAAGACTGATGCGTCTAAATAAGGTTACTCCGTAATAGTCATTGGTCCATTCATTTTTGAGTTAGCCTTTTGGTAAAATATGAATATCCATATTTATTTATATTTTTATGAGTTAAAGATAGATTGAAATCCATATTTATTCAACTGGAATAAAAGTGATTCAACTCATTAAAATGTGGGTTAAATGAGCTGATTTTATCAATATTTGCTCTCTATTAACATGTTGCACAAGTTTGAAATCTTATTTTAAGATAAAAAGGGACATCCTCGTGGACGACCTTAAACTAATAAAAATGAGCTCATCATTGAAGAACCAATCAAATGGCTAGCACCAAAATTTATAGGTCCATTGGGCTTTTTTGGGGGGTCAATATTTTGTGAAATTAGTATCTGAGCCCAAATTCTATATGAAGTTACTCCAGCAAACTTCAAACATCGATGGCAAGTTGAATTTCACTGTACATTTAAGTAAGTTTCCCTAATTATAGTAGGGGGATATTACAACCTAATGCATTTGGGGGTCATACTAATACAACCGAAGTATATACTCCGTCCATGTTTTAAACTATATGATCGAAGGGTACATTTACGTATGTTTTCCTACTAGAATAGGTTTGGAGTGTGCTTACAGGCATGAGATACATGTGGTTGCAATCACGTATACTTAATGTGTCCTATTGGTATAATTATACATTTGAATTGTTAGCAATTTTGGCTGAATTTCAATTACATTTGCATTTTCACATTGAAAAGGTGAGAATTTTTTTGTTTCAAGTTCTTATACATGATTTGGCATTATCCAGTCATATTCTTGGATAGAAACATATAAGTAGTTAATTATAGTCTTGGAACGAAAGCATCTTAGTTGATTGGAAAATTATAGAGTAACCTCCATTCTCGGTGTTTTCTTTGCCTTAACGTTTGTACTTGTAACCAACATGGATCACTTTGTTTCATCCTTAATCAGATGTTTCGGATTTGAGTCTTGGTAGAGAGAAAATCACGTTGAAAGCATCACCCCCTCCCAAAATGGGCCTTATCGTGCACGATCCGGATATAATCAGAGCTCTAATGAGAGCATCGAATCTCGGATGAAAAAAAATCGTGTTTACTTGTTTATTTTTCTATCATTCAAAATTGGTAGAAGCCTATTTATATGATTCCTCGTAAAAATTTTAACATCATTGGATACCTTTAAAGGGAAACACCTATAAATAATATAATCAATGATATTAGAAATGTGAAGAATAAGACAAATGACCTTTTAGAACATGTGAAATTATATCATTTGTGCTTATCTACTCTCTCATGAATATAAGATAAATTATGATGGAAAACACCAGCTGTCCTTGACATCTTTAAAATAAACTTGCCATGCTGCAATGCAATTCTTACTTTTGAATATTCTTTAGTACTAATTGAGAAACAATTTCTCTCATCTCATCACACTGCCTAAACATTATCTTACCATCTTTATTATTGGAATGCACAATAGTATAGTCGATTTATATGGAGTACTTTGTAAAATATTATACAAATGAATGAATTTAAAAAAAAAAAAAAAAAAAACAACCCAATTTTACCCTTTTTGACTTCAATTTCACCGTCTGTCAGGTGTCACAGGGAAACCAATGCCATGTCTCCTAGTGGGAAAAACCACAAATAACAAGCTACAAATTACCCCAATTCCAATAGGAACAATATCAAGTACCTGTTTTGTCTCATGATCCGGTGTGGGATAAAAGCAATTCACCACATTTTTATCTCTCAAAGCCACAGCAACAAACACAAGAACAGAGAGGACAGCATGAACAAAATCAATAAACCCAACTCTATACCTGTTCAATTCACTAGGCACACCAGAAATTGAAGCTGCCTGATAATCGAAAATCCACAAACCTTTGAACGTAGCTAATCCATAGTAAACTTGCCCGTCTGGTGCCTTGAAACTATCAGTGAAACAAGCTAAAAAGCACGAAAATCCGAGTAGCGCGAGGAGGATTAATGTCATGGGACGCGTCGCGGTGTCACACGATCCGTTGTTGGTGAAAATTGGGATTAGAAGTTGGAATGCTAAGAGAGTCCCTGTTGGAAGTAGGTTGGCTAAATGTGCCGTGCTTTCTAAGGCACGTTGAGAAATCGACGGTCGCAGTACTGGCAGCCGTTCTGGTACAGAATTGTTATTGTTATTGTTGTTGTCGTTGTTGTTAGTAGGGAGTAATGGAATTTCGGAGGCATCCGGCGATGTGGATGATTGCTTAGAGCTGGAGGTTGATCTAGCTCTTAGAGACATGTCCATTAACACCAATTCAATCACCAACTAGATTTCGAACAGTTCAATATAAAGACTCTTTGCTTAAGAAGAATTCGAATTCTAGAAAATTACGATGAAATTGAAGGTAGAGAGGAGATGGGAAATTTTCTAGCTAGCTACGAAGATAATATAAATGAAGTTGTGATCAAAGGGTGTTTTATGCGTGTAAGGGAGAGAGGAATATACGTTTAATTTGGTATTATATTGACCTAACAAAAAGTACACTAAAACCTCTATAAATTCATAGCTTGAGACCGAAAAAAAATATTTATTTATCGAGATTATTAGTTTATCGATAAATGTATAAAATATTTATTTATCGATAAATAAATATTTATTATTTTAGAGAGTATTTTGCAGTATGTGCCATAAGAAAGAAAAAAAAATTGAATTAAGAATTTCAAAAGTTTAAATCTAGAAAACTAAAAAGTGTAGTCTTTGCATATTTATTATTTAAATTTAGGAAAGCTAAACGAATTTGGTGAAGTTTAATATTTCTAATTGTATTCATGTATATAGAATATGAAGAGATTTTATGTTCACTATAAAAGAAAAAAGCTAGAAATAGTTATTGGTCTAGTATTATAGACTGATTAAATATATATAAATTCTTGATGTATTCTAGTAATTATTACTTTATATTTTTTTTCTGGACCTTTAATACTTTATTTTTAATTATTATCTAATGCATTTAGCGAGAATATTACTTTAATATAACTGACCCAAATTGAGACCAGAGAAATATATTCATTTAGCGAGATTATTATTTTATCGAAGTTTTACCGTAGTAGTTAATTATTATACTATGAGGAAACTTCTTGGTTGTCCCAAATGACTCTCTGCCTTCCTTCTTGCGCTGGCAATACACGTTACTATTAGCTTTCAATATATGTATGCTTCTAAGAATTGTTCATTTTTGACATAGTTTAATTTAATATAATTCAAGTATTTAGACTAACGTCAAAACAAAGTGGTGGAAGGGAAGTTGGCAGGGTCTGATCACCTGGCACAAATTTTTTATTTGCTTCTATATTAATTATCTAGAGCTGCTGCTCCTCCTCTTTTTATTTCCTTCTTATTTTGTGTCGTAGAAAATTGAAGATTCGTTACTTATTTGTGGTAAGTTTTGATTGATTTTGTTAAAAAAGTTGAAGAACACTATTATTGAATCTTGTTGAGCTTGATATTGAAGAAGATGAGAAGAAGATGAAGTGGTCTATCATATTTTAAAATATGGATTGAATTTAACCATTAAGAATTGTCGAGATTGGCATTAGAATGTCATATATCAATTTTGGAGTCATTTGAACTTGATCTAGACCAAATTTGAAGCAAAAAATGTATTGGTAAATCTTTTACGCAGTAAGTTATGGTAATTTATCACGATTAGTAGATCCTATAAGATTTTGGTCCTAAATCTTGACAATCTATCGGAATTTATGGCCAAATAATTGTGATCTGTCAAATTTAGCCACAAATCTTGATCCATGACAAGGCTAGTTTTTGCCCATCAATTTGTATTCTTGGCAATCACTAACACGAAACATTTTGCCATATCGATTTAAATTCTAACGGTCATGAGCGGCGAATTTATTTTTGCAGAACTTTTTAAAATTATGTCAATTTTTTTTAAAAAAACAATTTTATATATGTAAATATGGCGTGTACGACTAGTTTGAATTCAAAATTAAGCTACTTATCCTTGATGAATTGTCCCTAAGAAGTCACAGATTCAAAACCTTGCAGCGTAGAAGTCAAACAAATAATTGGATTTTCATAAAAGGAGGACAGTTAGTGGACAATAATTTACCCGAATAGCATGGCCCAACCTAGTGTGATAAGTTTGTCCTGAAACCAGAGTTGGGATAAATGGTAAAACCAATAACTTTAATTAAAATTTTGTACGTGTATTTAAAAAAATGCACTCACTATGTATAAATTATCAACCAGTTCCAATAAATTCTCCTGTCCTAGAAGTCAAAGCTCATAAACTTATTCATGTGAAGATAGCTGAACGATAATTCCTACACCACTTAAACATGCCCAATATCAGAGCTAGTCAAACAATAACGATTAAGTCAAAACAACTCATTTTGCCCAACAGTCTAGTTTGCTTTGTTTATGGAAAAACTACACAAAATGAACTCTTTAAACAAATAATTTATCACTCCATACTTCTTTTCTAAATAATTTATTTATATACCCCTTCAGCCAAACTAATTACCCCTGTACCCTCTTTAATTATTTTTAAATTCGCACGCTGACGTCAGCGTCCACCCTACATGATACCGATAGGGTATCATATACCGACGGAGTATCACAAAGGATTAAGCTCATTCCTTTATGATACCGATATGGTATCAACATACCGACGGAGTATCACAAAGAATATATTTACTAATTAGTTTAATAAATAAGACTGTGATTTTAATAATTTTTTCTTAATTTTTTTATTTTTATTTTTTTAAAAAAAATCAATCCTATATGATATCGATAAGGTATCAAGATATAGTTATGGTATCATTGAGGATTTTAAAAGTGTCTCACTAAGAATTTTCAATATCATGATAATATACAAATATATTGTGGTAGTATCAGTCATGTAATATTGAATGACTTAGAGCCTATTTAAATTGGCTTATAAGCTACTTATAAGTTATTTTCGGCTTTTTTGAGTGTTTAGCTGACCAACTTCAAGTCATTTGTGGGTTTGTTCGGATGAACTTATTTTAAGCAGCTTATAAGTTGAAAACAACTTATAAGAAAAAAAATTGGGCTGCATCTATATTATTTTTTTAACTTACAGGCAGTTTTCAACTTATAAGTTACTTAAAATAAGTTCATTCAAACAGGATGTTAGAAAAACCTTTATGATACCATCACACTATACATCACAGTATATATATATTGTGATGATATCATTCAACATTTGTATAAAACAATCCTTAATGATTATATGAAACGATCCTTAATGATATCATGCAGTGTATGATGGTTTCATGGAGATGTAGCTGAAGAATTGAAATAGATATCAATTATACCATGACAGTATATAGACATACTGTGGTGGTATCATTAAAGACTGAAGCATCATCAATGATATCATGTCAGTATATTAATATTGCGACGGTATCTTACTCGCGAATCTCATGCTTTGAGGATATGAATTGTAAAAGAGTATTTATTTATAGTTATTTTATTTTTATGGAGCATGAACTTAGTTTTCCCGTTATTTATTGATCTAACCTTACAACTCTAGAATTGCAGACCAAAAGAATAAGATTAGTCTTCATAAGCACTTCAGAAACTAAAATTTCAGATCAACTACATAGAGAAACTAACTTCGAGTTGAAAAAAGTAAAAATGGAGACCTAATCTTACAACTCCAGAATTGCAGACCAAAAGAATAAGCTTAGTCTTCATAAGCACTTCAGAAACTAAAATTTCAGACCAACTACATAAAGAACCTAACCTTGAGTTGCAAAAAGTAAAAATGGAGTTCATAAAATCGACAAAAAAAATTTGGACCATTTCTCAATTTGTGCGTGTCATTCTTGCGCAGGGGTGTAACATCCCCTAAAAACGTTGTATACGATGTTTCAATTCTCTCCTAAAAATGATACATCCTTTGTATTTTGGGTATAACCTTTTATAGGATTGTCCAAATTGGGTGATTCAAATTTCTGAATAACCACAAGATCATTACCTACAACTTTTGTGAAGACTATAATTTAAGTTTCGGAGGTTGAGTAGGTCAAATAAATTAATTATTGTAAGACAGTGTGTTGTGATGAAATGGAGTATTTGTAGAAGAAAATTCATATTTCACTGTAGGATGCTCCAAATTGGTTGATTCTTAAACGGCATAAAACTAGACTTCTATATCTACAATTCTTATGATACACCAAATCCTAATAAGGAATTTATCTTTTCAAAAACAGCTCCGAAAAAGAGTATTCTGTCAAAGATAACTCATTTCACCTACCATGGAAAAATCTAGATACATTTGACATCACTCATGACATAAATTGTCCTCCAATTAACATCATCCATGGCATCATAAATTTCCACTAAATTTTCAGATTTTTTTTATAATTATTTTATTTATTATTAGGTCCCTCTTTTCCACCTATAAATACCCATCTTATTTCCTCATTTTATTCATCAAGCTTTCTCAAGCAAGTCTTCTCTCTATACACTTCTTTACACTTTCACAAATATAGTTTTAGTTCTTAGTAGTGAAAAAATACTATTCCGGTGATTCATATACTCCGGATGGTACACAAAACGTTCCGGCGAAGAGAAAAGCTAGGACTCAAGAGTGTTCATTAAGTCTTTCGGTTCCGACTAAAGCTTCGAATTCCAGGTATGTAAGGTTTCAATAAGAGTATTCCTTCCACTCTCATGTCTAAATTATTTTGATTATATGATAAATTATATTTATTTTCTTTAAGCTCTACTATAAGTTATGTGGGTATTTATCCATGGGTTCTTCCACTCATGTAGTCCAAAAACTCTTTCAATTAAGTCTCTTGATTTCAAATAATATTTTCTTATGGTAATTCTTATTTTTACTTAATAGTATGAATCATGGTTAAACTAATGATTATTGGTCTATTTAGATGCAACATAATTTCATATGTATGAATTGATGGTTTGCAAGTAATTCCTCTATTAATCTATTTAAAGGTTCTTGAAATTCATAGTGGATTGTTTAAAACAAGATTTTTAATTAATGGATTTCAAAGTATTTATGTATATTTATGTACATACACGTTTGCAAGTTGAAGTAATTTGAACCCACCTAATTTTACTATATTTTTAATAAAGTTTGACTTGAAAATATTGACTCCAAATGAATGTTTATGAAAGCAATATTTATGATCAAAAGGGAGTCTTATGAAATGATATGAATGATGAAATGATATGAATAATGGATTTTTTATGCAATAAGGATAATTCTTGCATATTTGAATTACCAAATGTTTTAATGAGCTATTCTACCGAATATGATGTTTAAATTCTTAAGTTATATGCTATGAATATTTTGAAATATTAAACTATTCTGTGGGATTGACTTAGTATCGAATGGGACATTGAGGTGAGATTCGGTAAGAGAATCATTGTAGCAACCCCTTGTCTCATTAACTATGTGCCAACATAGGAGCCCTTGTAGGCTTAGGCTAATGGATCCATGAAAGCCCTTAAAGTTAAAGCTAAAGAAATGAATGAAATTGACGGAGTTCTACCTGGCAAGTTGTCTCCCCGGCCAACGTAGGGAGTTATGTTGGATTCCATGTAATAGCTCGCATGGTCTTAAATGTTGGTTATGATTATTTTCCCACAAAATGAATATTTTAAAGGATATCTATATGATTTATTATGCATGCATTACATTATGTTTCATATTACATAATTGTTATAATGTTTCCTCAATGTTCATGCATCCTTACATACTTAGTATGTTCAAAGTACTAACGCATACTCTTTTGCCTACATGATATGTATTGACCTTGAAGGTGATTTTCGAAAATTTGTACAAAACACGCGTGAACAGTAACACACGTGAACAGTAACACGCGTGAACAGTAACTTTTTGGGCAGAAAATGCCCCTTTCTTCCCATTTCAATATTTTTCATCATTTGTTTGAGTTCTTGAACTCCTTGAGGTGATTTGAGAAGAAATTTTCGAGGCAAAGTGTTGGGTAAGTGGTTTTTGACCTAAAACCTTCCTTTTTCATTAAGTTTTTGACGATTTTAACTCTTAAATTTTAGTTTCAAACACCAAAAATCTTTGTTTCTTCCCTAATCCGAATTTAAGGAAAATTGTGATTTCCAACTCGCTTTGAGCTCTATTTTTATGGGTTTTTCAACCATGAGTTCCTTATTACCAATAGAATGAGATTGTTCAATAAATTTACAGATTTGACCCTTTTCAAAAATAGTTAATTTTTGAATCATTTTACCCCCGGTTCCGAAACCTATCAATATGGGTGTCATTGGATTCCTTGTGACGTGTATGTTTCATTGTTGATAGTGGGTTGTCATTCCGAGCGCTGAATTCGAGAGTTGCTTGTCCGGTGGAGGTATTCGAGTGCGGTTTCGACAATTGAGGTAGGTTTGGCTATCTTTCTTTGAGATTGAGATGGGGTAATTAGTCATTCATATGTTATAAACTTTGGGATGGGGTTGTAGTATAAGTTGAGAATGTTATATATATTGTGATGTCCGTGTGGAGGCTTATTTATTAATGTGTTGCCGTGACGGGGTTTATTTGTATTGCATAGCCCATGTGGGGGCCTTATTTGTTATCTTATTTGCTTTGAGAGCATGTGAATTATGATTTGCCTAAGAGAGAGGCTTGAGTATATTATTTGACTTGTGATGCCGCCTGAGAGATTGAGTTGGGGGTTTTGAGCATACTTGAGTATTGAAATATTGTTGAGAAAGGGGTGAATATTTAAATGAAAGTGTGTTCTTCCCGTTACTATTTATTGAGGGTGAATATCATGTGTAGGTTAAGTTTTGAGAACTTTGAACCTTATACAACATGTGAGTTGATTATTACTTCCATACATATGTGTTTTGATGCATTCATCCTCATTCATCATATCTGAAACATGGGAAGTTGAGAAATATGGAAATTCTTTTTGAGAAAGAAAATGAAACACCTTTAAACCTTTGTATCTTGAGTCCCTGACCGAGGCAGTTTTCCGGCAGGGTAGTGGATGCATTGTGATCCCAACCTTTGTATCTTGAGTCCCTGACCGAGGCAGTTTTCCGGCAGGGTAGTGGATGCATTGTGATCCTAACCTTTGTATCTTGAGTCCCTAACTGAGGCAGTTTTCCGGCAGGGTAGTGGATGCATTGTGATCCCGTGACCACGAGGAGGTGATAAGGACAATGAGATATTGTGATTGAGATATATGGTCTGCGAGACCCCCATGGGTCCTGCTTGGTAGCACAGCTCGGCAGGTGTATACGACAGGCTGTGCGACAGTCTTGATTCCACCATACCACCACATCATTGCATCATCATATTGCATTGCATTGACATTTGTGCTGCTTGAATTATTTGATTAATTGTGATTATGAGTTGTTATTATGGGTTTACTTTACTCGTGCCACTATATATATAAACTGGCGGTACCGATGCCGAAGTGAGACTTTTCTGTATGCAAGTGGAAGCGTTCCTTAGTTTATTTCATAGGTTTGATTAATTCCTTATACTCAGTCAGCTAAAACCTACTGAGTACATGCGAATTGTACTCACCCCTAATTCTGTGTCCCTTTTTTATGCAGATACTAGTCGGGGTACCCCACGTGGCAGTTAATATTCTAGCGGATTGTGTATTCTCAGATTAGTGGTGAGGTCCCAGAATTCGGATCGTCACTAGTCTATCTTTATTTTTCAGTCTTTTGTATCATTCAGAGACTTATGTTGTATCTTTAGATTCGAACCTTGTATTAGATGCTCTTTATACTTATGACACCAGGTTTTGGGATAATTTCTTCATTGTTTTTTTTCTTTTTATTTAAATCGTGGCATCATGATATCACCATGTAGGGACCAGTGCTCCTTCTCGTTCTCCTCCACGTGGTTAGTTGAGATTTCGTTGAAGACTACTTTTGGTGAGTTCCCATATTCCGGAAACAATACTCCTGGTACTTTCGAATTCCTCATTCGCCATGTCACGTCTAGGCCCTAGGCTTGGGTCATGACAAGGGGCCATGCTAATCTTCTCTGTATCATTTGGGACAAGCTAGATTGATAGGTTCCGCTATATAAACAGCACATAACTTTTCTCTGTAAGCGATGAGGGAGAAATAGCTGGTTGGGTCTTTCCGCTACCACGGGCCTCGAATCCATTTTTCCCTTGTTGTGGGTTGACTTAATTGTGATGGGCCGACCTTCTTCTCTTACTTGGTTGGGTCGAGCTTCTTGCCTTCTCGAGTATTTACTCAAAATACCTATTAACTTCAAAATAGTTAAGTATATCATCAAGGTCTCTAGTCATATCAATATGTATTACTAATGAGGGAAAACTCGTGTCCAGTATCCGTTCACAAATTTATATGTCGTAGATGATGTTCGTTAAATTATTTTAAATTTTTTATTTAAAATAAGTTTTATATATATTTATGTAATAGTAAATTATGGCATTAAGTGTAAAATGTATACGTGATAATATTATTAAAATTACATAAATTACATATATATATTTGTGTGGTAGTAAATCATTTCACATAATTGAAGTATTCTTCTTCGACCGTCGATTTTTTACGTAGTTACAAAACTTACACAAATATCAGCGACATTTAAAATAATAAAACTATAACTAAAGGGTATGAATATAAAATTAAAGGGAATAGCTAAAGTTAATCCCACGGATTTCAAAAAGTTATACACTAATTAAATTAAGGTGGAACAAAAAACATGTTGTTGTTATTTTTTAATCTTTTTTTTTTATAAAAAGATATTCTTGGCTGAAGCAAGCATGTCGACATATTGTCGCCTGCTTCGACCTATAACTCCCTATTATATAATAAGAGAAAATATAATGGGGAATTTTCATAAATAGCTCTAATTAGAGTCTATTTTTATAAATTATAGTGAGATTTTGTTTTTGTTTCAAAATGTAACATCATTTTTTCTTTTAAAATTTAGCAAACATACGTTATCCGCACGCATACAAAATCTAATAATAACTAATAGCGCGGATATAATATCTTATTGTAACTGTATCTGTATGTATTTTCAAAGTAAAAATTAAATGTATGTGTGATCAATTGTATGTGCATGCAGATATGAATGTGTGTATATATATGTGAAAACATCACATGTAATCAATTAAATTTTATGTTCGTGTTTTCAAACTTAATGTACATAACACCATCCAAACTATACGGGAGATAAATTATATGTGAAATGTGTGTTGTCAACAAAGTAACACTGATTTTTCAGGTGCCAACTGAAACGTCGATGAATGAATAAGGTTAAGGATGAAGTAGACAGTATTGACGAATCACTTTATAGAATTATATAAAATATGTTATTGTTGTTTACTACTGTTCAGATACAAAATAAAAAAAAATCTATATACCAACAATATAAAAAATATTCATATAGTCAAGTTACCTATGGAATAATCATAGGTAAATCTTTTGATAAACAATTAGTACTTGTTGATTTAGTAAGAAGTGTAACTGATATGCTCTTACATGTCAAAATTTACAAATATAATAAAATATTTTTTATATTATTAACATATATAATTTAAATTCGGTTAAAAAAAATTGCACCTCAAAGCAATGACAAATAATTTATTTTCCTGTTACTATTTTTACCTAAACTTAGATTTGGATTAGATCAATGCAAATTATGGGATACAACAACAACAACCCAGTTTGATCCCCCAATGTGGGATCTGGGGAGGGTAAAATTGTACGCAGACCTTACTCCTACCAAGGTAAGACGGCTGTTTCTGGGAGTCCCCGGCTCAATAAAGCATAAAAAGACGTTAGATAAGGTTTAAAAGTAAAGTGGTCAATAAGTTCAAAGCTATATGATAAGGCACAGAACGAAGACACTACAAATAAAAGAGAGTAATCAAAGTATGAAAAGTACGGTAAGTAAAAACTAATAAGATAATAGCAGACATCAGAGAACAAAAAAATTATAGTGTGCTAAAGCGTCTACTAATACGATAGACTACCGTGACTATGTACTAACCCTCTACCCTAATGTGGGTCCTCCACACCCTCCTATCTAAGGTCATGTCCTCGGTCAGCTGTAGCTGCGCCATGTCCTGTCTAATCACCTCTCCCCAATATTTTTTTGACTTACCCCTACCTCTTCTGAAACCATCCACGGCCAGCCTCTCACACCTCCACACTGGGGCATCTGAGTCCCTCCTCTTCACATGCCCAAACCATCTCAGTCGCATTTCCCGCATCTTGTCTTCCACTGAGGCCACTCCTACCTTGTCCCGAATAGCCTCGTTCCTAATTCTGCCGCTCTTGATATGCCCACACATCCATCTCAACATTCTCATCTCGGCAATTTTCATCCTTTGAACGTAGAAGACCTTAACTGGCCAACACTCCGCCCCATATAACATGACCGGTCTAACCACCACTTTGTAGAACTTGCCCTTAAGTTGTGGTGGCACCCTCTTATCACATAGCACACCGGAAGCAAGCCTTCATTTCATCCACCCTGCCCAAATACGGTGTGTGACATCCTCATCAATCTCCCTGCTTCCTTGCATGATAGACCCAAGGTACTTGAAACTACTTTTCTTTTAGATGGCCTGGTCTCCAAGCCTAACTTTCGCGCCCGCTTCCTAAGGTGTCTCACTAAACTTGCACTCTAAGTACTCTGTCTTGATCCTACTCAGCTTAAACCCTTTAGACTGTAGGGTATGTCTTCAATCCTCCGGCTTAGCATTAACTCCATTATGAGTTTCATCGATGAGGACTATGTCGTCCGCGAAAAGCATACACCATGACACCTCTCCTTGAATTTGTCGTGTTAACCCATCCATCACCAAGACAAATAAAAACGGAATGCAAATTATTAATTTGTCGATTAAGAAAGCAAAAAGGTGAAATTTATTTTTATTTTTTTTTAAAAAAGGGAAATATAACTTACAAGGACCTCTTTAAAATTAAATCGAGTATCAAAAGCGTACTTTGCTCAAAACAAAGCTTGAGGGGAGTTGGATGACATCTTTATAAAAGTGTTGGGTTAATGTTAACAATATAAAATATTATCTCCAACGTGGAAGGGGAAGGCGAAACGTGAGAGAAAAAAAGAAGGGGGCTTTATGGGTCTCGGCTTCTGTAATTCCGACATTGCTTTTGTGTTTTAGGGTCCTTCCTTTTGAACCTTAAAATTTTCAATTTTTTTTGGATATTTGAATTCAACCGCCAACGTACATCAACGCAAAAACGAAGGAGAGGAAAAGAGAGAGTGAGTTTTTCTCAACTGAAGGCTAAATTACAGACGAAAAAGGTGAGATTCTTGGCCTCAAAGTACCTAACAGTCTCTGGTTCTTGAAATTTTCTTCTATAATGGGTGTTTTATCTTTGTTTTCTTTTGTTGTCTTGTTTTGTGTAAATGGGGTTTTGTTGGTTTATCCCTAGATTGTGTCTTTTCAAGTTCTTGATTCTTGATCCTTTGACATATTTCGAGTGTTTTTCCTTTTTCTTTTGCTAATTGTCTTTGTTGATTTCTTGGGTTATGCTGGTCTATTAATGTAGTTCTTCTTTTGATAATCTGTTCAGGGTTTGAATTAGATTGAATAATTTCTTTTATTTTCTCTTATATCTTGGTTGTGGGTGGATTCTAGGGTTTTGTTTTGTTTTCTCTCATTGTTGGTAATTATAAATTTTATACCCTGTTTTGGGCTTCTGAGAAGAGATTTAACATTGGAGTGATGTATTATAGTTGTGTTTTTTTGAAGATTACATGTATCTTTAGTTAACTTCTCTTCATGTAAGTCTAGCACAGAAAAAATCTTGTTAAATTTGGAAGTGTATTGTAAATTCTGTTTATTTTAGTCAGTTTTCTTGTTTTGAGGTGTTGTAGATCCATGTCAAGTATGAGTGTATGACACATTAATAAATTGGTGCTTTATTTTGTGATGGATTTTGTTGGTGCAGTTTGCCGTTGAAGTGGATGATGTTCTTTAAATTTTTTCTAACTTGGCCCTGCTTATCGTGATTTTTGTAGGCTGATCAGTCATTCCCTGTTTGTAGCAACGTAGTGCCAAAATATACAACCTAGCCGATCCTTTTCTCATCGTTCTAAGAGTATTAAGTTTCAACTGACTAAAGGCTATTGCTCACCTGAATCAGTTTTTAAGGAAAGATGAAGCGACGTCGTGGAAGCAAAAAAGGTAAAGCAAAGAGGCTTCGGACAACAATTACAAGTGAGGGAGGATCTAATAATGGTAGCATGAACACAGAAAGTAGTTCTGGAACGGAAGACATTGACAATGATGGAGTTAACTCTGGCGTTGAGGCTGAGACACCATCTTCTACCGGAACTGATCAACCAGAAAAACCTGTGATTGCTAATTCTGTTGTGCCAAGAGATAAACCTCCAGGTTTAGCAGTTTATGGGCGTATGAAAGTAAAGATCAAAACATCAAAGCCATTAGATGCTCAGCTTAATTCTTCGGAAGTAGCTACTCATAGTGATACTGATAAAAGTAGCCAGCAAGCTGGTCCAGAAAAACAGGTTGTCTCTAATGAGAAAATGGAAGACAGTGCAAACTCATTGCCTGAGGCTAATGTAACTACCCCAGGAAATGTGCTAAAAAAATCTGGAGGCATAAAGATTAAATCTTCAAAGTGCTTCTCTTCAAGCATGAGCCCTTGTAGTAATGTTGAAATGGTGAAGGAAGAGAAGACAAAAAAACAAGAGCCCGAGTTACTTCACCGTGATTTGAGATTAAACAAGCAGGAACTAGACACTGCTTTGGAGGTAAGCCACGGCAAAGAATCTATTTGTCCTGGCATGTTCGCAAGATGTACATTTTAAAGTTTAAACATATTCCATATGCCATGTTTGGTTGGGTTATAGCTGTTCCCTGTTAGTTGGTAAGGAAGTAAAAGCTGACCGGAAGTATAATTGGAGGCTATTCCTTCATACCAACTATTTTAACCCCTCCAAAATTGGGCGTATATGAGAATTTATGTACCTTTTACTTCCCTTTCACCCTAACCTTCACTTAGGGGTAGTAAGTACATCAATGATCTTCTCTTTTCTTCCCCCCCTCCCCACCTCCCATCTCTTTCATGGAACCAAACACAGTTTTAACATAGGTTACCATGCTAAGGAGATTCAGAATCTTAAAATACATCTTAATATCATCGCTTTTATACTAATTTATCTTAATTTCTTGTTAACTTAGGTCATAAAAAAAATTATGAAAATGGATGCTGCGGAGCCCTTCAATACTCCGGTTGATCCTATTGCTCTTGGAATTCCTGTAAGTAAATAATTTATTTTCGTATATTTCTTTTATTCCATAGTATGTAATGTCATCTAGAGTTGGCCTTGGAGGTTCAAGTAAAAAAATTAAGAATCCCATGTCCATGTGGGACGGCTTTGCAAAGTAATAGAGAATCTTTGAAAATCTATTTGATTGAATAATAACACTATTGTAAATAGTTCTCAACTTCTCATGTAGGCTGAATAAAGTCCTCCGTATTTTTGGGGGGTCAACATCAGTCCGACTTCCATTGAAACAAGTTGCTTGTGGCATTATTTAAGTTCAAAATATTACACTTCTAGACCAATATCAGGAAACTGGTTTTACCTAGGAATACAAAGAAAAAAACGAAGTGATGGCAAGGAAGTATGTAGAGGTTGTAGTCTTTGTCTTCTGAATATTGTCATATAATCTTTTGGATGCTTTTTCTTTTCCCTTTTGCCCTTCATCTAGTACATTAACAAATTCTTCTTCAACTGGTGTGGGGAACAGGATTATTTTGATGTTATTAATACACCTATGGATTTCGGGACGATATGTAGTAATCTGGAAAGTGGTGTCAAATACATAAACTCCGAGGACGTCTATAAGGATGTGCAGTATATATGGAACAATTGCTACAAGTATAATAATAAAGGTGATTATGTTATGGAGCTCATGAAGCGGGTGAAAAAGAACTTCGCTAAGTACTGGACAGCAGCTGGCTTATACAGTGATCATCTGCAAAGTAAATCTCTCTTGTACCTTAATATATTGTCATATCAGTATCACTCTGCTGAATTTACTTATATGTTTGTCTTCCTTTTCTGCAAGTCTAGCAATTAAACTTTGTTCATCAACTTTGCATATTAACAGATGTAGCTTGCTTTCAGTCTTAAAACAGTTAATCAGCATTTAATTTATGTCGTCTTACCTTATTAGGTGCCGAAAGCAGTCAAATTAAGGAGCCTACACCTTTAAGTCATGGAAAGGAACCTACCAAAAGTGGTTCTTTAACTCACAAACACAACAAAAGGCTTCAAGGGTATGTTGCTCTATGATCTGTTTATGTACTTTCCTCGTTGGCCATCACTTAAATGCGCGGTCTAGATATGTTTGTATGATATAAATGTGGAAAAATTGAACACTTATTACGAGAAAAGAACAAATAGTTCACAATGTTTCTTAACCAGAATAAGAACAGGAGAGGGTTATCCTAGTGGTAAAGACACCAGCACCTCCACCTCCACCTCCAACCATAAGGTTGGTGTTCTAGCCAACGATGGAGCTAAGTGGTAAGGACCACTGTCGGGCTCCTGGACAGGGAGCTTGAGAAGTGGAATTTACGAAATCAGTTAAGAAAGTTTCTTATACAACCAGAAAAATGTTTATCGAGATGAAAATCTTTGTGTTAATTCTGCATTTTTTATTGATAAGGATTGGAAATGGAGGATGATAAATCACTGATAATTATATCTTTCTACTAAAACGGAAAATGGACAGGCTCCTCTCCAAACTTGATAGCTTAATTGCTATATTGTGAAGTCTCAGGTGATGTTTGCCTTCATGAAGCAACCATGTGCTGCAACTACTCTTATTCTGCTGCATTTTACCATACCCCCCCCTTCCCCCCCAAAAAAAAATAAAAAAATAAAAAAAAATTTGGTATTCCTCTGGTAGTTGGCTGGATCTTTTTCTTTCCCATAATTTTAGGCGAATTTTATATATCCAAGAAAATATTTTCTTTCATGAAAGAAAAAATATAAAGAAATTCTTGGATGGTAAACATCTTTTCCTTCTGTTGGGAAAATGCATTCTTGCTGCTGACACCAAGTAAGCCATTCAGCGGTGGAGAGTCTATACTTGTGGAATTGACTGGGTGAGTGGGGGATCTTTGCCTAGAAGGATGAAGTCAAGGATGAGGCGAGCCGGATAAGGCAGCTCAATGGTTGGTTATGGGTGCCAGAGATAGGGATAACAGGGTGGATGCTCCATTGGCAGGACAGGAGGTGGTGAACTAGATGCAGAACATGAGATATCTTGAAGGAGGTTGACATAAGGTCACTCCTCAGAGACAAGCACTGAAGGGAGGTCACTGCTAGGGCATGTGGGATGGGAGAGAACCATATAATGGGAAGGAAAAATAAGATTGGACTTGCCTTAATCCATGTTACATATGATAGCTAAAAAGGTCTTTTTATGTTCTATTCGATGGGAATACTACCCAGAGCCTGACCTGCCCCTATCCATTGGAATCAAGTTATCCCCCAATTATTTGTATTTCAATCCTGAACCGGACAAACCAAAAAGGCGTACTAAATGCTGGATAAATCTAATCTGCCCTATTCCTGAGGCTAATCAGAATTTCACCAAACTTCATGTATAACTCCTTCCCATGTTTCTATTTATTTTTAATATCTACAGTTAGAGTAGCTTCAAAATCTCTATGGACTCTTTAACCAAGGTTTTGTTAAAGGAGATTCTCTTTTACATAGATTAGGAGAGTTTGGATTATTTAATTTTGGGACTAAACAAAGGATCCAAAAATTCTAAAGCAAATAAAGTGAATTTTATTTCATAAAGTTGGAAAATACTGATGATACATTTGCCCAATAATTTTTCAATGCAAAACAAAATTAATACTGGACGGAGTTACCTTTTTGTTTGTTGGCCTGGTAAAAATTACAATTAAGAGATATAAATATTTGTTAATCTAAATGTTGTAGAATCTTATTTAGTGGTTTTTGAATCATGAGGCCACCAATTAGGAACTGTATCACACTTCTCTGCCTTAAATTCTCTCTGTTTTAAAAAGTATTAAAACCTACTCCCCCAAACTTTTCCATATGTTTAAAACCTACTCCCCCAGACTTTTCCATATGTTTCGTTATGTGCTATATACTGTTGAAGCTAAAAATATTCCAAAGGTAGTACTCTGGTATGAATCTACTGTTAATACTCACTGGATGTGTGAATTTTTTTCCTTGATTTTATTGGACTTTTCTTCAGGCTCAAGAAACACAAAGAAGGCTGCCTTTGTGCTATATGTGTGATGATACGGCGCAGGCAGGAACGGGAGGAGACCACTCGGTCGTTGGATGACCAAGGTGAGGCTAGTGATGATTATCCAGATGGCATGAAGCCCGAGGTAATTAATGCCCTTTTTTTAACTCTGGTTTTATATATTTCTCGATCAAAAAAATGCTTGGAAATATTTTATTGTTGAGGGTTTAGATTTCGGGAATCGATTAGAATCTATAGATAAAGAAGAGAACCTACTGTGGGTTCAAATTGTAATATACATATTTTAGAACAGAATATAATAATACATAATTACAGACAAATAATCTTCTTAATTGTTCCTAAATGATCTTACTTGATCCTAGACAATGCATAATATTTACAAAATTGTTAACACTTCATCTATGTTGGAATTTACATATTGTATACTCTTAGCTTGTTGCAATTGTATTCGATACAGGACTTTAGAAGTACTTTGTAATATCTACTTCCTCCATTTCAATTTTTAGAAGTTCAAAGTTAAATTGTTATTGAATATAGAGATGTGTCATTCTTTTTGGGACCGACTAAAAAAGAAAGAGTATCGCATAAATTCGACCGAGGGAGTAATAACCAGTCAGTCGAAATTGATAAAGCTCGTCAATACGTCCTAATTCAGTCGTTTTCCTAACAATGTCTTTGCATGCTTCGTTTTTTCCTGTTAAATACGGGATTTGAAGCCTTATGAAGTGCAACTTCTCACAAATTACTGATCAGTTCCTCTTTTCTTTAAATTTCAATAATTGTTGAAGAAGCTGCTTTAACCATATCAGCTCACATGTAGCTTAGTACATGGCTCGAGACGCTGCATCTGTACCTGATGTGCTCATCGCATCTTACTTTTTGCTTTTATAAGATATAAGATTCGTTGGATTGAAGATACAATATCCGCAAGTTAACCATAAGTTAGAAGGAGAACCTGCACATCTGCATCAGAATGCCCACCAATTGTGAATGACCTTGTCCTCATATAACAAACCTTACTTGGAGAGCCCTTGATATTCCTTAGGATTCAGGTTACTGCATTTTAATCACTCTCACAAGGAGCTTGAAGGAACTGAGTAACCACACATCAAATTAGATGTTGAGTCGTGTAATTCTGAGATAATAATAAAGCTTGCCAACTAGTCTCCTCTGAGTCTTTCCGAGGCTCTTTCCAGTAATTAACATTAGAATCCATAAGAGTATGTCACGACTCAAAAACCGAGGTCATGATGACACATATCCCAAAACCCAACCTGATGTGTAAGCCTAAATGTAAAACTCATACGAGACTCCCAAAAGGAAAGTCATGCCACGATTTAAATGAAAAGAAATACAATGAAGAAATTTTCCCAAAACCTGGTGTCATAAGTATAAAGAGCATCTAATACAAAGTTCGAGTTTGAAGATACAACATAAGTCTCTGAATGATACAAAAGACTGAGAAATAAAGATAGACTAGTGACGATTCGAATTCCGAGACCTCACCACTAATCTGAGAATACCCAATCCGCTAGAATATCAGCTACCACGTGAGGTACCCTGACTAGTAGCTGCATCGAAAAGGGACACAAAAGTAGGGGTGAGTACAATTCACATGTACTCAGTAGGTTTTAGCCGACTGTGCATAAGGAATTAATCAAACTTATGAAATAAACTAAGAAATGCTTTCACCTGCATACAGAAAAGTCTCACTTCGGCATCGGTGCGGCCAGTTTATATATATTATGGCGCGAGTAAAGTAAACTCATAATAACAACTCATAATAACAATTAACCAGATAATTCAAGCAGCACAGATATTAATGCAATGCAATGCAATATGATGATGCAATGATGTGGTGGTATGGTGGAATCAAGACTATCACACAGCCTGTCGTATGCACCTGTCGAGCTTTGTTGCCGAGCTGTGCTACCAAACAGGATCCATGGGGTCTCGCAGACCATATACCTCAATCACAATATCTCATTATCCTTGCCACCTCCTCGTGGTCAAGGGATCACAATGCATCCATTACCTTGCCGTAAAACTGCCTCGGTCAGGGACTCAAGATACAAAGGTTTAAAGGTGTTTCATTTTCTTTTTTCAAAAAGAATTCCCAACTTCCCATGTTTCATGATATATGATGAATGCGGATAAATGCATCAAAACACATATGGCATGGAAGCAGTACTCAACTCAACATGAAGTACAAGGTTCAAAGTTCTCAAAACTCTTAACCTACACATGATACTCACCTTCAATAAATAGAAATGGGAAGGAAATATTTCAATTTAAGTGTTCACCACTTTCTCAACAATATTTCAATATTCAGGCATGCTCAAAACCCCCAACTCAACCCCTCCGGCGGGCATCACAAGTCAAATAATATCATCAAGCCTCTCTCACAGGCAAATCATGAATCACATGCTCTCAAAGCAAATAAAATAACAAATAAGGCCCCTACACGGGCTATGTAATGCAAATAAGCCTCCACACGGCAACACATTAATAAATAAGCCACCACACGGGCATCTCAATATATATAACATTCTCAACTCATACTACAATCCCATCCCAAAGTATATAATATATGAATGACTAATTACCCCATCTCAGTCTCAAAGAAGGATAGCCAAACCTACTTCAATTATCGAAACCGCACTTGAAATGACAACCCACTATCAACAATGGAACATACACATCACAAGGAGTCCAATGACACCTATATTGATAGGTTTCCGAACCGGGGGTAAAATGGTCCAAAAATTAATTATTTTTGAACAGGGTCAAATCTGAAATTTTATTTGAAAATTATGTTCTAAACATCAAGTAGAGTTCGTGGCTGAAAAACCCATTAAAATCGAGTTTCAAATCATAAAAATACAATTTTCTAACTTGGAAGAAAATCCCATAACCCACCTTTGAAATCTTGATTTAAAGATGTTTTGGAAGATAATAATTACAGAAACTGGTAAAGGATAATCTCACCACGATGTTTCTTGCGGAAAAACTCACAATTTAGACTCAAGAATCATGAAAAATGGAGCTAAGATGACCTAGAAACAATCCTCCAAAATTCATTAAAATTCTAATTCGAAAATGATAAAGGCAGCTAGATTAGGGAATTTACCTCACAGGAAGCTCCTAATCAAGTTTCTGAGCTCACCACTGGATTCCTACGGAAAAACTACACAATTTAGAGCTTTGAATCACTGAATTCGGATCTAAGATGGCCAAGAAATCATCTTCCAAAGTTTACAAAAATCTGAATTCGAAAATGGTCGAGGGCGCATCTAAAACATCAAATCTTACCTCCAACGAAGCTTCTAATCAAGATTCCGAGCTCACCAATGGACTCCCCATGAAATTCTCTTGAAGATACTTTTGAATCGCTAGATTTGGACTTGAAAAGCTCAAGAAATGAGGGTTCAAAGTTGAGAGAAAAATCTGAAAAATCTGCACTTTTACACTAGATTTTTCTGATTTTTGCATTATTTAAAGTCTCCGAATGGACCTTCGGAATTCGTTCGGAATCCGATAAAAATAAATCAGATATGCTACCCCACTAAATTCGGCATTTCGGACTCAATGGCGCATTCGAAATTATCATACGAGATCATTTTAATAAAAAATGGATCCCACATCAAAGTGTTATTTTAAGCCAAATTCCACAACGGGCCTCTGGATTAGACCGAAAACTTCGGGAAGCAAACGAAGGGTCGTTCTAGACCAAAATTGACATTTCGGAACTAACCGCGTTGTCAGAATTTTCATCCAAGTACGTTTTTCAAGAATGTTGACCAAAGTCAACCATAGGCTAACTTTCAAAGTCAAAAGCGTCAAATAGCCTAAACTCGTATCGATTGCCTCGATAGTCATGCCGATAATGCTACTAGCCTAATTTGGCCATTCCAGAGGTGATGGAACCATTAGAATTCAAATTCGAGGTCTCTTTGACCCGGAACTCGAAAAGTCGCAACTAAACCAACTTAGACCTTCAAATACCAAAATGGGCTCGGAACCTCTAAAAATTCAGCTAACACTTCTTCTAGATCAAAAACCATCCCCCGAGTCCAACAGAGTCGTCGGAATTCCATTCTGAGTATTGAAACTCCGAAAGTTGACCGAAGTCAAACCTTGACCTAAAATCCCTTAAATTCTCAACTCAAGATTTCAAATCTTCGTTATAACTCCAAAACTAATTCCGTAAACTCTCCTAAACCAATTTCCACATTCCGGAGCTTTTGGAATTTATTCTGTTTTGACATCCATAAAATGAGTGGTTCTTCCACAAACTACACTCAAAACTCAAAAGTGTTTTCACATAAATGAACTGTTTTCTTTTCTAGAAAAGGTAACCCTTCGGAGTGCCCTAGTACTTTGGGCTTGAGACTTTTGTGTCGAAGGTCTAAAGCAAAATTCCGTTTCGAGACCCGTAGCTCCGGTTGTTACCGAAAATCACTTTTTCACCTTTAAACTCTATAAAACTCAAGAATTTGCACAATTTACAAACCATTAAGATTTTGACACTTTCAACTACACAAACCGATCAAATAATACTCGGGGGCACTAATGATAGGGGTAAAATGGTAATTTCACATAAATTTTAAAAAAATGACCCTCAAGGTCATTACAGAATATCAATAGGTTTGCGCTTCATTGTGAAATGATAATACTACAGCTAAATTGTGCTACCTAGTTTCCTAAGTTTTCACAAATCTTTAGTCTGGAAATGACTTTTGAGATATTTAAGTTGAAGAATACTTTCATGATCATCATTTGTTATAATGCTGTCATCAATATAAACAATCAAGGAAGTACGCCTCTCCATGAGAATAATCTATGTAAAATACTGAATAATCGACTTGACGTTGTAATATACTAAATTGTCAGACAATAGAGCTAAACCAACCAAACCATGCTTTGGGGGTCGCTTGAGGCTATAAATGGATTGGCATGGATAATCTTGTCTTGTAAGAATTAAACCTTGTAACTGTTCAGTGTAAACTCTTAGCAAGATTTTCACACAAGAAAATCATGACGAGAGAAGAAGTTACGGTGTCTTGATGGGGTTAGTGTTAGTTCAAATGATAGATGTTAGCATAAAGCAATAGAGGTAAGGTCTGCATACACATTACCTTCCCCAGACCCCGCTGTGTGGGACTATACAGGATATGTCGTTGTTGTTGTTGATTTAAACAATATGTTAGCATGACCTCTATCTTTTCGACCTTTCTTGTACTCTACATGACCGGTGGAATATTAAATCACCTCTCTCCAAATCTTAAGGTATAATGGCAATTGCACACATATATGTGAAGCACACAGTTGTTTTATGATAAGGCAGGCAGTAGAAAATTGTTAATGAACTCGTCTAGTGTTGACAAAGCTGGTAAAATTTGGACTAGAAAAACGTGTTTTGTGCAAAAGAAGAAAGGGGGAGCAAATTTATATATCTAACCTGGAAAACAGGAAGAGAAAATAATAACCAAAGGTCTAAAAGATGAATTCTGGACTTTTTTCGCTTGGTATTCAATTTGCTTGCCTTCTGGATATCTTGTTGGTTAAGATTTGCTTTGATATACTTAAGAATGCTGGTTTAAATGGATCTTTGCATTACATGTTTGTTTAATGGCTTGAGCATAGAGATGTTATTCTGTTTCCAAAATTTTGGTGATCATTCTGATAGTGTTGATACAATTTCCTGTCCAACTGTTCTTTCTCCATTTTCTTTCTGAAAAGGAAACATCGCCTGTAGAAAGTCGAGAGTACACCTCATCAAATATGGAGAATTCACCAGAGACAGATGTTGACACTCTTATGCAAGAAAAAGGAGCAGAGAGAAAGTTAACTGAAAATCAGGACGCTTTACGTGAGAAGCTAGGGGAAGGCATGGGGAGTGAAATGGGAATCCAAAGTAAAAGAACGGGGGTCACTTCTGAGCATTTGCAGTCAGGTTATGCATCTGTAGATGAGCACAAAGCACATCATCAGAAGCAAAATGGGGAGCCAGGTGGAGACTTGATGAATGACGGTCGAAAAGAAAATCTGCAGCATGGGGATGAAAATGCTGCAACTGGGCAACAGAGGCCAAAGGCAAGCAATTAAAAGCAAATACGCTGCATAAATATTGTTTATACCTTTGCATAAATATTGTTTATTCCTGTTGGCTGATAACAATATTACACCAGGTTTTACAGTGCAAGGCAGGTTACAGTAAACAAATTCAGTATGTTTCAACTTGTATTGTGTTGTAACTCTGTTTTGGGTGATGAAATTTTGAACAGGAATTGCAAGACAAGTATCAGAAAGCCAAGATGTTGGAGAACTTGCGTTATCTCGAAAATCCAACAGTTATGGATTTATCTCGAATCCTGTTTGCTGATAATCGAAGATCTGTCTGGAATGGACCACATTCACTGGTTAAGCGTGGGGGTTCCACCACCCGCAAGAGCTCCATTCATGCAGCTATTTCCATGCTGATGCAGTAGGTTTATTCTTAAATCTTCTCGGACGGTATTGACTGATGAATATGTGAATCAAATTTTTTTTTCCAGTTGTGTATGATAGGTCGAGTGTATTTTGAGGGTAATAAACTCTCTGCCATTAGCTTCTCTCCTTTTTCTTTTAATTTGGGGCGGGGGGTTAAAATTTGAATCTTTTGATTGTAAACTCATCAATCAGGAGTCAGGACTAGTTTGTCTGGCATTTACTATTCAGGAATAATGATATAATCCATTCTAGTTGAGCGTTAATAACCTTACCGGCTACTGCAGTCTAATTCTAAATAGAGTGGCGAAGCCACGTTTGAACTTGTGAAAGCCTATAGAATTATCTTTTTGTACCTAGGATTGACAAATTCTTAATTGCAAAGCCATTTGCAGAACTAAAGGTCATTGAAACAACTAATGTAACATAATTGGGTAGGATTACTGATATTCACAGTGATGCCACCGTCATGTTCAACAATGGTTTTGTACGTAAGTTTGAGAAGGCTAACAAGTTGATTGGGGTACAAGTTTTGCATGTTCCTCACTACTGGTTTCTGCTTTCATCTATTGGATTGATCTGTTAGATGCGATCAATGGCTGGGACATCTTTGTGAATATTAGTAAGCCCCTACCCTACCAGTGGCCAAAGACAACATAATCATGAATTTTATAATACGTTTCAACTCCCAACATTAGATGTTCGTGGAGGTCGACCATAACATAACAAATCAAACTATCTAATTGATACCCACTACTTACATCCACCTAATAATGCAAGCAATGCTAGTTGGTCAACAAGAAGCTGTTCAATTCGCTCGATAATGAAATACACTCAACATCAAACTAATTTGCCAAAAAAACTTCTTATTAGCTTTGATTACTCTCGGGAGGCAAATCATATTTGACATGTCCAAGATAGAGACCACAAGCAGGAGCCATCGGAGGTGCTGCAGTGATGGATTTTGCTTCAAGGATGCGTTTTACTGAAATGATGCATCGAAGAGGAATTAGTGGTGAGACTAAAAACCACTATCATCCATTGACAGCAAACGTTTTGTACAAGAACATACCATCTGGAACTGTTAGATCTCCGGCCCCAACTGACTTAAGGACTCCAACAAGCAGCCTAACCTGCATGAGACTTATTTTTAAGAGTTGACATGTGAAACCTATTTGTATAAAGATTGACAAACCTAATAAGATATTCAGTTAAAAAAGACAGACAAATTTGATGATATATATATGCTTAGTACTAAATGCATGATCTGGATTCTGGGAGCTTGCACATATTATTCCCATGTCTTAGTCTCTGTATTTGTATCGAGATTAGTCTCTATCCATCAACTCCACTTCTTTTGTTTAAATTCAGAACAAAACATATACCAGCTCAAAAAACAAAAACAAAAGTCAATTTAGTGAAAGTAGCATTAAACACAGCAAACCCATCTCATGCAACACAAATAACTTGGCAAGAAGACCTATTGACGTTATTATTCTGAAACATTTCAAAAATTTCACAAATCACAAATGTAGAATACGAAAGAGTTTCACCTAAAAATAAGACTAACTAATCTGATATAGAAAGTTTTCCTTTCCCATGTCCAATTTTCACACTCATTTTATTATGTATTGGTATAATTGTTGGATTGGGGTATAATAAGACTAATAAGTGATCTGATGAACTTCTTTTCCCATATCCAATTTTGACACACTATATATTACTTATCCATTAGTATATTTATAGGTTGGGGAGGGGGAAGAGCAAGGGTAAAAACCAGTTAAAAGGAAAGACAATAACATTTGGAAGAAACAAAATACCAACCTGATGGTAAAGAAAAGATCGTGCCCTTGTGGTTACCACAAAGCAACGGTGTCTTCTTCTAAGGCCAAACTCTTGACAAGCCTCACCGTTTGAACCTTCCAACTTTTCTTCATTGGCGTTCAAAGAGATTTGAGAGTGGTTGGTGTCTGAACCCAAGGCTACAGTTGGATCCTCCATGACATTACTGCTCTTTAGTCTCTCTGAGATTGACGGAAAAAAAGGAGTTGAAACGACCTCAATAACATTAAGTTCATCCAGAGTTCTGATGGGTGAGTTGGCCTGTTAATGTTTAAAGTGTTAAGAGCCAAACCTTAGATGTTAGCAAGAGTGGGAATGAAGAGAAGTAATGGGAAGTAGTAAAATCTCAACCAACTGCAATAACGAGTCCTGAAGTTGCTTCCTCTAACCTAGAGCAAAAGTGAAAATTTCCCACAGATCCAACAAAATCTATACCACGTCCTCATCTTAATCTTTGTTAGCACTTGGTTTTCACGCAATAGCAAACAAGCTAGCTTTCCAATATACCTCTTCTACTCCAATTTTTTTTTTGAGAACAAAAAAAAATACAAAAAATGGAGAAGAAGAGGCATATTGGCAAGCTAAGCTTGTTGAATTATTCATTACTCCAATTTCATTGTAAAAAAAGTAAGTTTTTTTTATGGTGAACAGATTGATAGTAGAGAAGAAATATAGAGTATAAATGGAAAATGAGATTTTTTATGGAAAATCATAATTAGATTAAAAAAATACTGCTGCATGTCCAAGGATAGAAAGGCTGACCTGACAAGCAGCTGCTCTGAAAGAACTGAAGTCATGACGTCCAATAAGAATGTTACATGCTTTCTGGAAAATACACAAACAATTTTGTTATATGGGATAATAATACTAACCTTAAAAATATATGTGCCGCTAGTCAACCTGCATGGCAAGAAGATCCAGATTCTCAGGCACATGCCAAGCCCGGTCCCTCTCAAAGTTCGATACTGCCTCCGGTCCAGATAACAATCGATAGAAGTACCTAAAAAGAAGATTCCCAATGTCCAGAACTCAGTCATTGATCTCATAAGCATGTGTCACACTGAAAGACGGGAAAATGAAAATTTAGCATATACTAGTTCATTATGTGAAGTGGATAATTAAATATCGAGTGTTTCAACATCTTATACAAATAAACAGTTACTTTAAATATAACCACATTTATCCGGTTAAACATCAACTCTCAAAATGGATTAGAGAATAATCAGGAGCAGCGACATACACGTAAATAACACCGTCCTAGCCGGACAGTAAACTATTCCCTGCAGCTAACCTTACCCATAGACATCAAAAAAATCAATTTTAAGAGATGGGATGTTACTTGGATCGCATATGCATGTACAGGTTCAGTATTATTCTACGTGATCAAGATATTGATGCCTACGTGCGTTCTTGAGCTTTATATCTGGCATGAAAATCGGCTGGAACACACCGAACGTCAACAACCATTATATCACCCTCGTTCTTCTGCAATCAAACCATAATGAACAGAAATGGTCAGTAACCCCAGATAGAAAATTAAATATCAGCTTGATTAGCATTATGTCATGTTGCCTCAATTTCATTCTTAATGTAATTTTACAACCTTAAATACCAGCTTGATTGGTATTGGCTTTTGTTGCAGGAAACATGAGGGGAATATAAAAGAAGAGAGAAAAGACAGGTTTACTTTTGTTGAAGAATCAATGATTACTTCTACTAAGTTGTTTGGTACCACTGTTATCCTGTTAAACTGTCCAAAAGTTAAACCTGTGCATTAATCACGATTATCCTTAGAGAATTCTCGAAATGATGAGATTATCAGAAAACTCTAAATTCTCTGCAAGATTCGTTATAAAGAAATAGGAGAACTTAAAGATTGGAACTTTGACGAGCCTCCATATGCACATATAAAGAAGAAAAGACCCCAAATAAAAAGAAACAGAAAGATACGTCCTTAAGCAAATAGCATGGGAATCAGCAAAGTTCGGAATCAAGACTTTTGGAGGATTGTACAAAATTAAACATCAGGAATCAGAACTTGTTAGACAACTAAACCTGTAAAAAGTGGTTCACAGCTCTTTTTACCACCAGAGGTTCATAAGGAGGTAACTGCACGAGAAAAATACAAGCAATAAGGATTTAGCAAAGTAACGTAATAGGTTAAGAGGTTGAAACAACTTTAAAAGACAATTATTTAGTTTTGGAAGAAGAAGGCATGAATGGAATGGAAAAATTATAGAGGATTCACATACTGACACAAAATGATTTTGAAACTGAGCCATAGTCGATTGATCAATTGAACAAGTAGTTTTACATGATTAGTAAAATAACTTTTATGAAAGCCAGTGGTATGTATAGAAGAAAGAATAAACAGGATTCAAATTACTTTCTTCTGGATACTGACTGTTAAACCAATGATTTAAACAAAAAAAGTGGATACTGTTGATAAAGCGAGAGAGAATAAATAGGATACAGACTATCTTTCTTCCGAATACTAGTATGAATCTAGTAAAGAACCAAAATTAAGTCTAAATTTGAAAAAAAAACAGACATGTGAGCTTTGCCAAACCAAAAAAGTCACATATCTCTCTGTTGTTTCACACAATTTTATAGTCCAGATATTCTCTATAAGTCACAAGCTTTAAACATGTTGAACCTCAGTTAATAACAACAACATACCCAGTGTAATCCAACAAGTGGGGTCTGGGGAGGGCGATGTGTATGCCGCCTTAGCCCTATCTTGTGAAGGTAGAGAGAACCTCAGTTAGATACAAGGAAAATTTATATTTTATTCTAACTTTTAGATATACAAAAAGAGCACTGTTTATTCTGTTGACAAAGCATCCACTTGTTCTTTGGCCAGTGTTAAACAATGACATATCCAAGTACTGAACTGTCAGGCGACAGGAAATTGAAGTTAAATAATATGATATTATTAAAAATGTCAAACTTGATGGGCATAAAACCAGAATGTATTAACCACAGTTCAAAAAAGTGGATAAATCTATTAATGTCTGACATGTCTCTAACACTCAGGGTGACAATATATGATAGTTCAAGCTTCCTCATCCACAAATGTTGTCCTCCACAAAGAAGACATACTATATAAACGCTCATTGCAAAACAATTGGAACTCCATGCGAACTTTTCACTGCATAGAAGGTCCCCACTCCCTTTTCCTAAAAAATTATTCTCATGTCATGGATAGTGCTTCAAGCCTCAATAAAAAGATTTGGCATGAGATCATGCAGTTGTACAACTTCGAAGTTAGTTAGAGGCTTATATAGTTGCAAGGAATAGATGAAAATTGGTCACTCAATCATGAGTATAGAATAGAATGAGGGGAAAATAACTCAACCTAACAGAAGCAGGGTGATAAAAAAATTTCTCTGTATTACTGAAAAGATTGAAGGTGCTCGTGCAGTGCAGATATTGTGGAACTTCCATTAGCATAAGATGACCATTTTTAAAAAGGTACATACAAACAGATAAGTACCACATCACCAGGTTTCCTTTTGCTTATCCTTTCAGCATCTACATGGCAAACATTTGATAAAGCATGTACTCCAGCATCCTAAAGATAAACCAAAGCGAGCTGTTAGTGTGTTAATATTGAACATTTTCATAACTTCCAAAGAGCTAGAAAGAAGACATAGATAACCAGCTTTCACAGGAAATAGACCCACAAAAAAGGAAAGAGACCAACTAGTAAAAAGATTTCGGTTGAAAGTGACAGTCATTTTTTCCAATTTGAAGTCGCACATTCCCACAGTGTATGCTATTCAGTAGTTATTTTTAAAAAATTGACAACTGGGAAATCCCCGAGGGTCAGGGGTCACTGTTCAAAACTTGATGGATAATTGACCCGCGCCTCTGCCCTCTACTCGATGCATTATACCAAGTGGAGCAAAGATGATTGTTACCTCATTTATAGCAGACTAGCAGTTACCACATCCTTTTTTTTTTGTACTTCGAGAAGCAACAACATACCCAATGTAATCCCACAAGCGGGGTTTGGGTTTCCCCTTCTTCTCCAAAATTCATCTTTTAGACCTTTGGTTATTACTTTCTCTTATAGGTTTCCCCTTCTTTTCCTACATATTAATGTTTTCACCCTAATAATGAGAGGAACTGAATCCATTTGGGAAAGTTTGTGCCTCTTCCATATGAGCCCTTACAGAGAGCATTTTTTTGACACCTCGCATTGTCCAGTGAGTTCAATTGCAACTCTCCGGCAATGATAAAGTAGGGACGGGAAAAAGATACAAATTATGCAGTTAAACTGAAATAACTGAATATGGGCACATAGGAAAAAAGGTGGCAAACCAAAAGGAGAGGGAAGAGAATGTGTAAGAACTGCTACAGTATACTAGTCCTCAAATTGAAAAGTTAAAGAAAATGTTGTTAGAAATATAGAGGAAGTGATACTTCCATATTAAGTAGATTCATTTCCTTACTGTTATTATTTCTTCTTTTTTAAATTTGATGAGGATTTCCATATTAAGTAGATTTAATTTTTTTAAAATAGGGTGAATTTGAAGATTAATCATAAATAAATCTGAGTTCCAGCGAATCTACATTACGTTTCTGAAGCAAGAAACAGGTTAGAATAATACATTTACACGTGATTCAGCATAGCTCACTCTAGTTGAAAAAAAAGCACTTACGGTTCGACTCGAGCAAAATACTGATACTGGTTGTCCAACAAACTTCTGGAAGGCTTCCTGCAAACCAAAAAAAGTAGAGGAAAATTTAATTTCTCATTTCCATTTTCACACCAAACACTGACACAATTGACGCCTAAATGCCTTGTGTAGCAGGTATATGATCAATCATCAGAGATATTTTCCAAACATGTATTCTCAAAGTCAACATATAGTGTATTTATCCAATAACTGAAAGCCTTACTCATTGACATATATAAAATGATAAATTCACCTGAAGAACACCGACGACAGTTCTGCAATTAGGTTGTATCTGCGCACCGGCGAAGCGAGTTCCTATGTATTCGATTGCTATCAGGTACCGCTGTAGCCGAGGATTATGATTCATCGTTCTAGTAACTGACTCTTTCTGCTCTTCCTCTTCGCCGGCGTCGGCGATGTTGTCGTCGCTTACCTTGGGTAATTTCGACGGGCGTTTGGGTGATTCCGGCCGTTGATCGAGCGAGTGTTTACTAGTCTCCGAGATCAACGACTGTGATTGATCGTTTGTCATTGCAGAATTTTGGAGCTGTGTAGTTCCGAACGTTAGAAATGCAACGAGGGTTTTAAGGGAATTTTGGTGGGAGCCCGAAAGACACATGGATCCGCCCCGACTTCTTTTTCTTTTTTAAAATTTTCGTAAAATAATTCCCGTTTGTCCATTAAAAGAATATTTAAATATATTTTGATGAAAAAAATCAAATTAAATTTTACAATTTAGTATGATATATCAACTTTTGAAGAAATGTTTGAAAATTTATGTCCAAACATAACTATGAGATTTAAACCCTTTACCTTAATTTTGGAAAACAAAAAAATATCAATTGAACCTCCCCACAGCCAACATATTGTAATTATAATTGTGATTTAATTAAAAAAAATTGTAATTTTAAAAGATCATGAATGGACATAATATTTATTTAAATAGAAAGTTATAGAAGGCATGATTAGGGCACAAAATTATTAGATAGTTGTGTTATTTGATTGTAGTTATTACACTAAATATATATTATTGTTGTGAGTGAACATAATCCATATTTTGAAAAATAAAAGATCCTACCATACTTAATGAGAAGATTTTATGGTAGGGGTGAGGGTGCAAAGATGGGAGAACTAATCCAAACAAAATTAGCTAATCTATCGAAAAGGAAACTATAATCAACCAAAATCAATTAATCAATTGATTTTCTTAGATTCTTTTGATTTACTACAAAATCTAAAGAAAAATACATTATGTAGTTATTTTTTAAAAGTTATATAGCTCTAACATTGGTTATTTATACTTATTAAAATAGAACATTTAATAACCACGGAGATTAGGTGGGTAATACAATTCATAGAATTAACTGGTACTTCTTTTTTATTTTATAAAAAACATGTACTATATATTTATGGTAATTTTCCGATAATTTTGACCAAAAAGGGTTTGTGAGCAAACAAGAATCTAAGAAAATCAATTAGTTCAATACAAAATTAAAGTTTTACATGCTCTTTCCTTTTAAAATTTCTTTTTTTTAACATAGCTTTAATTGATTTACGTAAAAAAAATAATCCTTTTCTCTCTTTTATAAAAAGTTGAAAGAATTTATTTATTTATTTTCCTTTGTTCTTTGAAGCCATATTTGAAAAACAAACTCCAAAAGGTACTTTCTTCAATTACTTCTTCATCTTCCAATAATAGTTACTATGATTTGCCTTCATGATTATATTTTTTTTTTCTTCAAATTTGTGTTCCTAAACCGTGAAACATATTTCACTTTCTTATAATTGATAGAGGAACTCAAACTCCATGTCTATGTAGAGAAATTTATAGTATATAAACGTGAAATAACATCTTAAAGGCATATGACATGGAAAAAGTTATTTTGAGTTAAAAAAAAATGTCAGTCATTTGTTGTAATATAATATCTTGGCTGTAGTTCTCAAAAATATTACTAGTATATTAACTTTAAATAGTTTATTTTAAAATTTAAAAATATCAGATAAAGTTTTATAATCATTTTACTAAAAACTTTTAAAAAATTGGAAAGACAAGTTAATGTCAAAACTATATACAAGGAAATATTGAATATTTTTAAATATAAATTATGGTCTAAATCAAAGAGTCTCAATAAAATTTGTGGCCTGAGCTAAAATTCTAATAAAATGACTCAAGTATATACGTAGTTCAACAATAATAATATATCTGGTGTAATTTCATAGAGGATTTGATAAAGGTCAATACACCAAAAATATTATTCCAACAAGAAACATTTAACAACTACGGAGATGCATAAATCTGTTGACAATAGCTGGGTAATACAATTCCTAACATTAATTGGTATTTTTTTTCCTTTAAAAAAGTTGTACTATGTATTTATGGTAATTTTTCAATAATTTTGACCAAAAAAGATTTATGAGCAAGCAAGAATCTAAGAAAATCAATTAGTGGAATACAAAATTAAATTTTTACATGTTCTTTCCTTTTAAAATTACTTTTTTTAAAATATAGTTTTAATTGATTTACTTTTTAAAAAAAATCTTTTCTCCCTTTTATAAAACGTTGAAAGAAGTTATTAATTTTCCATCTTTGAAGCCATATTTGAAAATCAAACTCCAAAAGGTACTTTCTCCAATTACTTCTTCCTCTTCCAATAATATTTACTATGATTTGCTTTCATGGTTATATTGTGTTTTTTTTTTCAAATTTGTGTTCCTAAACTGGTAGAGGAACTCAAACTCCATTTCTAATTAGAGAAATTTACAGTACATAAACATGAAATAACATCTTATAGTTTGTTTATGGATAATATTCTGTTTTTTGATTTTCAAACAATATTTTTTTTATCTTGAAATTTTTGTTTATCGTGCTAAATCAAGTAGTAGTAATGCACCTCATACACTTCATATATTTGACTATACATATTATATTAATTTGAGGTTGTTATAGAAATTCACACGTATAAATTTTGAATTTGACTCTAGAGTATTTGAAAATAATATAGTTATTATTTTTTAGTATTTTGTTTAATTTGTCGTAGATCAACGAGATGGGGCGTGCAAAACTGAAGATGGAACTAATAACCAAAGAGAAATCAAGGAATGCAACATTCAAGAAAAGGAAAGAAGGTTTATTGAAAAAGTTATATGAATTCACTACTCTTTGCAATGTCAATGGACTTATGATTATGTATGGGCCTAAACAAGCCAATGGATCTGACTCTAACCCTGAGATTTGGACAAATAGCAGTGGCAATAGTATAACAACTAAAAGCTTACAAGAACAAGAGATTCAGAATCTCATCGAAGAGTATAAAAAGGAGAATAGTTTGCAATCTGGTAGTACTAAAACCTTTGGATTGTCTGATTATTTCGTTGATCGAAACAAGAAAGTTGAGGAAGAGTTTATCAAGTTGAGAAAGATGAACATGGAAAAAAAATACCCATGTTGGCTAGAGTTTATGGATCAGTTATCTGAGTTTAAGTTGAGGGAATTTTTAACTTTGTTGGATGACAAAGTTGAAAACGTCAAGTCTAGAATTAATTTGCTTAAAGGGAATTTTTCTAGTGATTATTTGATGGAAGGAGAAATGATTGATTTGGCAGGAGGACAAGCAACAAGATTAAGCCAGTTGACTCATTACAATGATAATAATGTAATGGTTCAAGGAGGAATGGAATTTGGAGATTATAATCATCGTGAACAATTGCAAGCTCCAACTTATCCTTACTGTAATTCCATCGTTAATCATCAAGAAATGATGATGTTAATGATGAATGAGAATGATTGGCAGTATAATAATAATGGTGCATCATCATCCTCTGGAGGCATTGGCGCCAATAATATGAGGTGTGCATTGATGAAGTATGAAACTATGATGACTCATAACATGATGGGAGGTAATAATCAATTGACATACGCAGCTCCAACAATTCTGCAGCCAACTCCATGCATGATGATGTCAAATGCTATGCCCCAAATGCAACAGTCTTGGAGAGATAACGAGCCAGATGAGAAAGCAAAATTTTCTCCTTACATGAGAAAGTAGTCGTAGAAGATTGAATTTTTGTTTTTTGGTATGAATTTGATCTTCCTTCAACTTTAAAAGTCGAGAAAGGAACCATTTCTTCTAACTTTTTATTTGGTTATATAGGATGTTACAGTATTTGTTTTTAGTCTTTTGAAGTAGGAGTGATCCTAAAGAGAAATCTTATTGTATTTTGAGGATTCAAAATAGGCTTGCCTTTTGTTTTAATTGTTGCGTTTTTAATGGAAGTTTGCATGCTACACATTAAATGTTTTCTTCCAAAATTTTGATTTTTACTGGTGTGTTCTCATTCCTTGTCACTTGAAACAATGTCAGATTGAAACTGCCAAACCAAAGATGTATACTCCGAAAAAGTTTGGATGCAGGATTCCAGAGTCATAATAATATGGTGACAAAATGGAAATATAATAGTAGAAGTTAATATTAAGCTCCATCATCAAAATAAAGTAAAGCTAGACTGGGAGATGGGGGTCAAACTTTTTCTTTAACATTATCAATACTGCAATAGTCTAAAACAAAAAAAGTAAAGATCTTTTGAGAGTAAACAAACAGTGCAAAGTCAATAGAAAAGAAACAAAGGCAAAACTAACAAAGTGACTAGTAAGAAAATGCCATCCCAAAAGCCCAGACAGCAGCGGGAGGAGTGTATGCCTATAAAGCTAATTAAACACAAAAAGAAGAAACAAGGACGCATTTTGATGCTTCAGAACTACCTAGTCATAAAATGCCTCTTGGAGGCAACCTATGATTCAGACACTACTTTTGAATGGCCTTGAATTAATTAATAGGTTTTTGAAGAGAGAAACTAGAGATGCAGTTGGATCAGCCGAGTTGGCCTTCAGCTCCTCCTCAAGTACCTTGTCTCCTCCTTTGAATTGCTTCTGCACCATATCAACATTAAATTATAACATATTTTGATTCCACTACAGATGTTGTCGAAACAATTCTTTCTACCAAGTGTGTTTTCAAACAGAAACAACTGAGACATGAAGTATCCAACTAAAGCTGCACCACAAAGTTGATTATCTAAACACACAAGAAGATGGAGAAACTCACAAGACTCAACTGGCATTCTTGAAAACACATCGTTCCATTATGTGTAAGTATACTAAAAGAGTGAGTTTTAAGTTTGATAGCTCGAAATCTGTAATAGTTGCATCAGTTGGCAGTATAGATTTTAGTCAATAACTGACATATTCTTCTAGAAGACACTAATTGATTATTTTTCAAATTTTTCTTTGGTCAGAAACGTTTCACAACTTACAATGCACAGCAGTAATGATTACTACCTGTGCACTTGATATCACAAACAATAATACTTTCGGTTGGAAGCCTTTTATAACAAACTCAAACTAGTGGAATAGGAGAATTTGATTTGTGAGTACTTTTAGAAATATCATTTTCTCATTCTAACAGTTTGATAAATTGTCTAATTTAAAGTGAAGAATAGCTACTATAACTTTTTTATGAAGTGTGTGGTACAAACATACACAAGTGTCCACAGCTTTTAAGGAAACATGAGGTATCTTAGCTAAAATGCAGAGCTGCATCACTTTTTGAAGATTATATAAATGCACGAGGAGAAACTCACAAGAGAATCAGCTTTCTCGAATACATCAGCTTGAATAGCTGGTTTTAAACTCCTTTAAGCCTTGAGAAATTTCTCACGCTTCTCATAGAAGTTGAAATCATCCAATATAGATGTCTTCTCTGAATAATTCTTAAGTATGTTAAGCATTTCCAAACCTTCCTTCAACCCAATCTGGAATGACAGCATCCTCATTAGATCTCTTAACTTATAATTAAGAATGAACACGGGAATTGAGAGGCGGGAACATATTTACAGAGAAAACAGTAACTTCAAACTAATATTCTGCCATTCCAATCAGAGGCATAGACTGAACTAAATATTAAAACACCTTGTATAGGAATAGCCAAAAATGGTAAAGCAAAAACTGAACTATACCTCCTGAGTATCTCTGCTATAGGTTACAGGTCTATTATCATTGTTTTCGAGGATGATGTGCCTGAACTGTGTGTTAGGGACATCTTTAACTATGTGCCACTTCAGTGGGAAGAACCCACTCCACTTATCAAGCTGCCAAAAGTCCATGTTTCTGTTGAAGTCAACCTGCCCAACCATCTCAGCTACACCTAAAAACTGTCCACTTCCATTAACCTGAAAAATCAAGAGAAAAAACTCGAACTTTTATACTGAGCATCTATGTAAGACACGTCCACGCCCACAAATGGAAAAATCAAGTTCAGGTGTAATAATTTCTCAGCAAAAGGAAAAAATACGAGACAGGATAACTTACAGAAAAGAAGAGGAACACTGGACAGCTTGAACCAGTACCAATTGCTTTAGCCTCAGCTTCAAGGAAGGCAGTGTCCAATTTCTTGTTTCCATTTGGAGTACTTGACCACACATCATATTTGACACACTTGTGAATATCATCTTCACTGTATGACTTGATGATGTAAAACTTTGCATTATCGAACAGATCTTGTTCACTGGATTGAAAGGCTGAGCTTGATGGACAGACGTTGGCGGATTTGACATCGCAGTAGATGGTCGACTCTTTGGGTTAAAAAGTATGGTCGAGTTTTTGCTTGAGAAAGAACTATTTGTTTTTGTGGAATTAAAACCATTTGACTTGACTGAACCATTTCGTCGAAAAGTTGATTTAACGTTCCCGGATTTGGGAGCAGCACCATTGGTGATATAAGCACAGTACGCCGAACCCCATGAATAACATGGCTGAACCATATGAGACAGGTTGCTGAAGATATCTAGACGATAGATAAGGCTGCTTCCCATCGCCTCCCACATATCCAGCACTGTAAGGATTATAGCCAGGCATATAGTAGAGAAGGGAGCCATTATCTGATTGAACACCCTGGTAATCAACAGATTGTGTTTAAGTTATCAGACAACAAAGCAATTTAAGATAACACACCCCTTATTGAAGTAAAATCTACCGCATTAAAGTAAGCTTGCTCATCTAATTGATTATAAGTCCCATTATATCCTGCAAAAAGCACATTCAATTTACACTATCATCCAACAGGTTTTTATAGTTAATTGCAAAGCAAGCACATACACATCTACAGATCAAACTTTGATGAAGGAGTAAAGACCAGAAGATAAAATTAAAAAGTCAAGCAAAGCCCAAAACTCTATCAAACCAAACTTATACAGTCCCATGATTGCATTCTTTGTTCCAGTAATAGTTCCGTCTATTTCTGCCAGAACGCATGGCACAGAACTTCACAGAAGTAATACACCAAATTCGTCAAAGTACTAATATAACACCAAGAAATCTACCATCATTCTAGTGTTTTAATGTAAAAGTAGCAGAAGGTAACAGTATTTACTGTTCAGTCACCAATAGTCACCACACGAGCATTTCCCATCCTCAAAGCGATGAAATCGATTGTTATCCCTCAGTATAATTACTTTTTTGGTGCACTTTGAAATTATCTTTATTGCATTGTGACAATCGCCACATACACGCAAGTTTTTCATAACTCTAATAGGCCTTTCGGGTGGAAAGGTGATAAGTGCAAAAGCAATGGCTAGTCTTTCACTGTGATGCCTGATAGTCTCACTCTTTTCCAGGCCACCAACCTGTTGCAACACATAATTTGTGTCCGCAACATACCCAGCTTGCTCCATGTAATCACCTAATTCATCCAACTTTTCATATATCTCCTTAGACTTTGAGTGAGACCTATCTCCAGCAGCAAATGTGTGTACTTTATTTCCCTCCTCAACCCAACTCAAACCAGTTTCCTTTTTCACACCTCTGTCTCTGAGCATCTTCCTAGCTTTGGCAGCCTCTTGATATCTACCAGCAGCAGCATATGCGTTGGACAGTAGCACATGTACGCCTGAGCTAACAGGACCTAACTCAAGGAGCCTGTCCGCCACATAAGCTGCCAATTCAGTGTTCCTGTGGATTCTACAGCCAGTCAACAAAGCTCCCCAAACAGATTCTGTTGGTTGCATTGGCATCTTCTCAATAACTTGAACTGCCTCTTGTAATTTTCCAGATCGGCCGAGACAGTCCACAAGGGAAGCATAATGTTGATCCCCTGGCTCAACTCCATGCTTCTTCATTAAATCAAAGTAAAATTTCCCTTCGGCAACCAGCCCAGCATGGCTACAAGCATATAGCACACATAAAAAGGTAATAAAATTTGGCTTCATTCCAATACCCTCCATTTCTTTAAACAAGCCAAATACCTTTTTTGTGTGCCCGTGCTGAGCACAAGCAATCAACATCGCATTCCACATCCCTAAATTCCTAACTTGAACCTCATTAAAAACACGATAAGCACCTTCAACAAGACCACACTTGGAGTACAATGATATCAGGGCACTCCCAATAAAGGTCGATGAATCATAGCTAGTTTTCAAGCACAAACCGTGTATTTGCTTCCCTAATTCAAGCAAGGTGGAATTCCCACACACCCGAATCACACTGGAAAAGGTAAAGTCATTGACATCCAAACCTTCACATAAAGCAAGCTTGAAAAGCCTCAAAGCTTCCTCATCCTCAGCCATTTGAGCATACCCATATATCATTCCACTCCAAGAAACCACATTTCTTTCAGGCATTTGATCAAACACTTTCCGAGCAATCTCAATCTCTCCGCATTTGGCATACATATCGACCACAGAACTCCCCACAAACACATCAGAGTGAAACCCAATTTTGAATGCAAAGCAATGAATGGATTGGCCAATACGATAATCAGAAAGAATCCCACAGGCTTTGGTTGCACAAGGGAAAATATGATCATCTGGCCTTACCCCATTATGCAACATTTCCCGAAAAAATTGTAAAGCAAGAATTGGTTGTTCATTTTGGGAAAGAGAAGAGATAACTGAACTCCAAGTAGTGGAAGACTTGAAATGGGTTTCATGGAAAACTAGTATGGAATCAATTGGGCGTTGGAGCTTTGAGTAGAAGTTGATTAAGTGGTGTGAAACAAGTGGGATTATTTGAATGCCTGATTTGATAATGTGAGCATGTAAAGCTAGCCCTTTTGGTAAGGACCTTGATTGGGTTAGGTACAAGAGATTGTTGCATATGGCTCTGTAAATGAGATTAAAATTGTGGATGTTTTGTGAAAGGTGCTGGGTTGTTTCTTGAACAACTGGGTAGTTCATCGCAATGCTTATATTGAAAGAGAGATGATGTGAGTTGTGACTATATATAGTTGTTCAATACCAAACTCATTTCTTTCAGTAAATTTACAGTAATAATCAATTGACATATGTAGCTCCAACAATTCTGTAGCCAACTCCATGCATGATGATGCCAAGTGCTATGCCCCAAATGCAACAATCTTTGGAGGGATAACGAGCGAGATGAGAAAGCAATTTTTTTATTATTATTTTTGGTAAATATACATGTTAAATGTATAAATACAGAATTTACATATACTCACCGTGTTAACATATTGACAAGCGAATATACAAACAAAAATATTCATAGCAAACGAAACTATATCTATGGAGAGTAATTAGGCAAACTAAAACTAAGGAGCATAATTAAGATACTTATAATAGTTATTTGTAAAATTTCAACGTACTGCATGGTTTATTAAGAAAAGAAGCGTTTGTCAACAGTAGAAATTTTAGGATGCATGGGGCAACTCGATTCTTGATTTCGCTGGAAATCTTCCTTCAGCTAACAACTTTCACACAGAACTGGCTTTATTTCATGGATTCCAACTAGCTTATCAGCGACATTATATGCCACTGGAAATTTAATCTGGACACAAAGTTGAGATAAAAGTGACTTAACATTTCTTACAAAGGTCTTCTGCATGACTGTACATCCTTGATCACTGAGCCCTTGGTGGAGCAAAACAAAGTGACAAATGACCTTGCAAAACACGGACGCACAGCCGTGGCCATTGGTTAATCCCCTTCTCTAAATGGCAATATGATCATGTAATAGATAGCGCTCCCTGTATTACCTTTCCTTAGATAATATGATAGAAATCCTTAGACCATAAGAAAAAAATTGGAAGGAAAAAGAAGCCTAACATCAATTGTTACTAGTGTTTCCTCCAATATCTGATATGGCCAATTTCCTAGTCACTTGAAACAATGCCGATTGAAACTGCCAAACCAAAGATGTATACTCCGGAAAAATTTGGATGCAGGATTCCAGAAATCCCCTCAGCCAGAGTCATAGTAATATGGTGACAAAGTGATAATATAATAGTAGAAGTTAATATTAAGCTCCATCATCAAAATAAAGTAAAGCTAGACTGGGAGATGGAGGTCAACTTTTTCTTTAACATTATCAATACTGCAATAATCTAAAACAAAAGTAGAGATCTTTTGAAAGTAAACAAACATTGCAAAGTCAATAGAAAAGAAACAGAACCCTTTTCTTTTCTTAAAGATGAGGCAAAACTAAGTGACTAGTAAGTAAATGCCATCCCAAAAGCCCAGACAGCAGCGGGAGGAGTGTATGCCTATAAAGCTAATTAAACACAAAAAGAAGAAACAAGGACTCATTTTGATGCTTCAGGACTACCTAGTCATAAAATGCCTCTTGGAGGCAACCTATGATTCAGACACTACTTTTGAATGGCCTTGAATTAATTGATAGGTTTTTGGTGAGAGAAACTAGAGATGCAGTTGGATCAGCAGAGTTGGTCTTCAGCTCCTCCTCAAGTACCTTGTCTCCTCCTTTGAATTGCTTCTGCACCATATCAACATTAAATTATAACATATTTTGATTTCACTACAAATGTTGTCGCAACAATTTTTTTCTTATTAAGTAAACAGAAATATCTGAGACATGAAGTATCCAATTAAAGCTGCACTAAAAAGTTGATTATCTAAACGCACAAGATGGAGAAACTCACAAGACTAGACTGGCATTCTTGAATACACATCGTTCCATTATGTGTAAGTATAATAAATGAGTGAGTTTTAAGTCTGATAGCTCGAAATCTGTAATAGTTGCATCAGTTCGCAGTATAGATTTTAGTCAATAACTGACATTTTCTTCTAGATGACACCTATTGATTACTTTACAAATTTTCTTTGGTCAGAAACGTTTTACAACTTACAAAGCACAGCAATAATGATAACTACCTAAGCACTTGATATCACAAAAAATAATTTTTTTGGTCGGAAACCTTTTATAACGCACTCAAAACTTGTGTAACGGGATAATTTGATTCATGAATACTTTTAGAAATATCATTTTCTCATTCTAACAGTTTGATGAAGTGTTTGGAGGAAAAAGTTACCAACCAAGATAGTGTTTCACTTGGTTGGTTGCCAGCAGAGCATGCTCCACACATGAGAAATTGAAAAAGAGAGGTTTCCATATTGCCTCTTGGTGCTCTCTCTGTAAATGAAACTGAGGAAACCAACAACCACCCGTTCCTCCATTGCAGAGTGAACACACAATTATGGAACCTTTTTCTGGGACTAACACATACAGAATGGATTATGACTGAGCATACAGCAGTTCTACATAGTTGCTGGATCAGTAGAGGGGGGGGGAGAAAATCTAAGAAAAAGTGATGGGAGTATAATACCATAATGCATTGGTGGTCTGTTTGGAAAGAAAGAAATAGCAGATGCTTTGAAAACAAGGCTAATTCAATAGAGAAAGTCAAATCTTGACTACTTTCAATTTTTGGTGCAAAGAAGAAGGGATAGAAGAAGCTGCTGCACAAATTTGGATTTTACAGGCACTTTGTAATCTATTAGTCTTTTTGTTTTCTCTTGTTGGGAACCAATTTTTGGACTTTGGAGGTCTCCAGCATATCCTTAATGCTGAGGAATACCACTTTTATCTTTCTCAAAAAAAAAAAAAAGTTTGATAAATTGTCTAATTTAAAGTGAAGAATAGCTACTATAACTTTTTTATGAAGTGTGTGGTACAAACATACACAAGTGTCCACAGCTTTTAAGGAAACATGAGGTATCTTGGCTAAAATGCAGAGCTGCATCACTTTTTGAAGATTATATAAATGCACAAGGAGGAGAAACTCACAAGAGAATCAGCTTTCTCGAATACATCAGCTTGAATAGCTGGTTTTGAACTCCTTTTAGCCTTGAGCAATTTCTCACGCTTCTCATAGAAGTTGAAATCATCCAATATAGATGTCTTCTCTGAATAACTCTTAAGTATGTTAAGCATTTCCAAACCTTCCTTCAACCCAATCTGGAATGACAGCATCCTCATTAGATCTCAACTTATAATTAAGAATCGACACGGGAATTGAGAGGTGGGAACATATTTACAGAGAAAACAGTAACTTCAAACTAATATTCTGCCATTCCAATCAGAGGCATAGACTGAACTAAATATTAAAACACCTTGTATAGGAATAGCCAAAAATGGTAAAGCAAAAACTGAACTATACCTCCTGAGTATCTCTGCTATAGGTTACAGGTCTATTATCATTGTTTTCGAGGATGATGTGCCTGAACTGTGTGTTAGGGACATCTTTAACTATGTGCCACTTCAGTGGGAAGAACCCACTCCACTTATCAAGCTGCCAAAAGTCCATGTTTCTGTTGAAGTCAACCTGCCCAACCATCTCAGCTACACCTAAAAACTGTCCACTTCCATTAACCTGAAAAATCAAGAGAAAAAACTCGAACTTTTATACTGAGCATCTATGTAAGACACGTCCACGCCCACAAATGGAAAAATCAAGTTCAGGTGTAATAATTTCTCAGCAAAAGGAAAAAATACGAGACAGGATAACTTACAGAAAAGAAGAGGAACACTGGACAGCTTGAACCAGTACCAATTGCTTTAGCCTCAGCTTCAAGGAAGGCAGTGTCCAATTTCTTGTTTCCATTTGGAGTACTTGACCACACATCATATTTGACACACTTGTGAATATCATCTTCACTGTATGACTTGATGATGTAAAACTTTGCATTATCGTACTGAGTCTTAAAATCCTCTTTGTTATACTTCTCCCTCTGAATAGTTGGCACAAGCTGATCCTCCTCAGCAGATGGTTTCGAAGGGACGCTTCTGCTGTTAGCGCGGGGGCCACGGGGTAACTCATTTGTTGCCTCAAACACACCATTTCTGGTAAAATTTCCCCGTGGTTTGACTCTGTAGTTCCCATTCCACATTCTACTGTTTGTTTGACAGTTGATGTTATCATAAGGCATGAAAAACCCTTGATTTTGACTGGTGTATGATGGATAGTCCCCAACCAGATGAAACCCCTTCATCAGGCCTCCGGACTGGACATCAGACTGACACTGCCAAGACAGGGATAAAACTTGTCAAGAGAAAAATGAGAGGAAACAAACTCTTTCAAAGTCATCACAAGATAAAACAGTAAAAAATAAAAACTTAAAAGAGCCCTTTTCCATCTAAAGTGAAAGAAGACATTTTAGCATAGATGTTCCCATTCAACATTAGCAAAGAAAGCCATCTATATAGCGTCAACCTTCAGAGGAAAATTAAACAGACCTTGTTCACTGGATTGAAAGGCTGAGCTTGATGGACAGACTTTGGCGGATTTGACATCGCAGTAGATGGTCGACTCTTTGGGTTAAAAAGTACCGCCGAGTTTTTGCTTGAGAAAGAACTATTTGTTTTTGTGGAATTAAAACCATTTGACTTAACTGAACCATTTCGTCCAAAAGTTGATTTAACGTTCCCGGATTTGGGAGCAGCACCATTGGTGATATCAGCACAGTACGCCGAACCCCATGAATAACATGGCATGGAATCTGAACCATATGAGACAGGTTGCTGAAGATATCCAGACGATAGATAGGGCTGCTTCCCATCACCTCCCACATATCCAGCACTGTAAGGATTATAGCCAGGCATATAGTAGAGAAGGGAACCATTATCTGATTGAACACCCTGACAATCAACAGATTGTGTTTAAGTTATCAGACAACAAAGCAATTTAAGATAACACACCCATTATTGAAGTAAAACCTACCGCATTAAAGTAAGCTTGCTCGTCTAACTGATTATAAGTCCCATTATATCCTGCAAAAAACAAATTCAAATTACACTATCATCCAACAAGTTATAGTTAATTGCAAGCAATCACATACATATCTACAGATCAAACTTTAATGAAGGAGTAAAGAAGCAGATAAAATAAAACAGTCAATCATGGCCCAAAACTCTATCAAACCACATCTATACTGTCCCACGATTGCATTCTTTGTTCCAGTAATAGTTCCGTCTACTTCTGCCAAATCCTCCTAGTCCTTTTTACATAAAATTCTTGGTAGCGTGGAGAACTACCTAATTCCTTACCCAGTATAAAGAGCTCAACACCCCTCCTCCCCCCACCCCCACTCCCACTCCCACCCCCACCCCCTAAAGCAGGGTTTCAATTGCTTGCTTTATATTTCTACTTCCATAAGCTTTATATTTACAATGAATAGACAAAACAATAATTTGAAAATATCAAATGTGCCACAATTCATAAACAAGTATCAAAGGATGTAGGAATATCCCTCTAAAGAGTATTAATAAAACATGTCCTTAAGATGTAGTTTATCATAAGTCAGCCCTAGTACAATGTAACAAACTTGGGCTGATATGCATTCTTCTCGGCATCTGTGGCAACTCTGTCTGAGAAGCTCATCACCCTCAAGTTTGCCTACTACTTCACAATTAATGGAATGACAAGAAAACAGCAATGTCTTACAATATTTAGCTCTATTTATATTACACAAACACACACTTCTCATAAAGTTAACAAGTTCCAACCAAGATTTTCCAATGCATTTATATAAGGAAAAGAATCATGTGGTGGCCATAATTAGTTTATGGCCAATAAAAAAAGTTGTGGCATATTTTTTTCTATGGTCTTTCTCCAACATGAGTTAAATAGGAGCTGGTCCGAAAAGTAAAGGAACAATGACAAAACCAATTTAGTATCTAACCTGGGTAGTAGTAATCGCAATAGCTAGTAGGTGGATAATAAGCACCTTGCTCTGCAGCTGGTGGTTGATGAATTTCACCCTTGATGCCAGTCACAGCTCCCAAAGAAGACACCGAGTCAGAAGCTTTTCCATCTTTTTTTGAAACCTGTACATGTTTGTGTTTTACTGAAAATCAGAAAAGGAAAAATGAAGGAAAATGTCTGAAGTACATAAAATGAAGCAATGAGTGCTAGCATAAAATGATGATAGCATGATAATAATAAATATTGGTAAGAGAGCAGATGAGTGCTCCAGCGTAAAAACAAGCTCTACTAGTGGGAAAAGAGAAGTCGCCAGACTACCTACTGTCTTCCCTAATCCTTGACTTCCATACTTTCATATCTAGGTCAAATACTTATCGGTGAGTTGAAGATGTGTCATGTCCTATGTAATCACCTCTCCTCAATTCTTTCTCGTTCTACCTCACCTCTCCTTAGACATATGAGGAACCTACATGCTATTTAGCAAAAATTAGTCACATACAGCAATCTTAATAACTATTTTTCCGGTAAAGTAACATATTTTTACATTCAACAATCTCAGGACCACAAATATAGCATGTCACAATAAGAGAAAGAAATGAGTTGCAGCATACCAAATCCTTCTCAATCAGTTTGGTAGAGGAGTCAGATTTCAGTCCTGGAGCAACAGCTTCAGCTTGAAAAAGTTAAGTCATGACAAAATAGTCAATAGTATAATAAATCTGAGTTCAAGACTTGACAAAACAACTAGGTACGTACAAAAAGAAGACATTTTCAACTTGAAAATCCAGATTCTACATAGGGTGAGATAAATTCAAGCAGCATTATAGTCTATTTTAAAACAAGCGTTTATAGTCTTATACACAGTAGACATTGGTTCATCACACATCTGATGCCAGCACATGCACCTAAATCTAGGGCAATAAATGTTTCCAATGATAGTATAATAATTTAGCATGTCCCTTTGCAATTTCAATCCCCACATGGGAACTTGAGTAGATAAAAAAGGAAGAAAATAAGAGATCAAAGCTGTTTACTCAAACCGCCTTTTTTATTTTAATCGGGGATCAAAGCTGTTTACTGAAAATACATTTTGAAGTGTTCGGATTTCATAGATTCCACTATGGAAACTGTGGTTGGACACATCTTTGAGAATGAAAATTCATATATTATTCCCAGTCGCTTCCCAACATTCTAAAATCTGCTCATTATCAAGAAAATCATACTGTGGAATAGTCCAGTCCTCAATTTCCAACCACATGACAGATAAAAAATTGGGACATTATACACATATTAAGAACCATGTCGCCAAAGATTTCAAGCATGTAATGAAGCAGCTAGAAAATGTATCAAACGACCCAAGAACATTGCAGACTCAAATATTAGCAGGATACGTTTTTCTATAATCTTTTCTCCAGCCATTATCAAGCTTCAAAACCCAATTCCTGACCTGCGACCAATTGACAAAATGCATAAGGTAAAAAGGTAACAGAAGCATTTGAGAAGAAATAATCATAAACAAATTCTTAATACTTAAAAAATGAGGTGAACAGTTTTAAGGAAACATAATTGAGAGCTTCAAAATCTTGATATTAAGAAAAAAATTCTACTAGAAAAGAAGAAAACAACCCGAACAACCATGCAGACACGAATATCCTTCAGAGCACTTTGAATTAAACACATGCCTTACAATAATATGTAGACAAAGACAGACAATAAAATTATTCCGGGCCATGAACTTGTAGATAACAGAACAGATTAAAAAAAAATCAAAAAACAAGAATTCATGCCTAAATATAAGGAAGAGAAAGATAGCCTATCAAATGTAATGTACAGAGAAAATAATGGCTTCCCTCACTTTATTATCCTAAATTACTAATAATTGACCAACAACGAAAAAGGGTGGACCTTATCTAGTTCCAAATGATTACCCCATAAAACAAGGGAAAAGAGAATATAGTCCCTCAATCTATACTAGTGTTTGTGCTTGACAACAACACAGAATATAGCAGCAAGCAAATAAGGGACAACAGATTCCAAAATAAAATCACACCATAAATAATAGGAAATTTCCTGGAAAGAAATATCATGCTATAAAATAGACTAAACTAGGGTTGAAAATGAATCACCTAGAAAAATAAATTGAACACAACACAACACAAAAGCTTCGTCCATTGCATGTAATTTTCAGAACATGTGTGCACATAGAAAAAGCTACCACAAAACTTTTTCACCCAAATACAGAGAAGAAAAAGAACTAAAATCTCAATAAAAATGAAAACCCATTTCAAATTTCAACCAACAGATGTATAACTGTCTGTGTATCCGTGTCAAAAACCCATGAAAGAAAAAAAAACCTTTTGCAGAAAATCATGTGAAACCCAAAAAAATCTTTCAAAGAAAAAAGGTTCAGATCTTTCTTTATCATTTATTTTTGTATGTTGCGTAAAAAGCCCAACCAAAAAAACACCTTTTCCCCTTAAAATCATATGAAACTAACAAAACCCAGATAAAATCTTCAACAAAAACAAACGTTAGAGATCTTTACAATATACAAAAAACAAATCAAGAAAATCAAGAAAACAAAGAAAAAAACTCACCTTATATAAGAAAATAAACAAAACCACCGATCCGGGTAACTGGAAAACCGCTATTAATGGAGAGAAGCGGTTTCCCTGTAGAGAAGGTTTTTGAGGGAAACGAAAGAGGAAGAATGAAGAGAGGACTGCGTGAGTGTATAATAGGAGGCGTGGAGTGTAAAGGTACTGTGACTAAAACCCTTAATTTTGATCTAACGGCTCATATTGGTTTCTTGATTTGGTGTCAACTGATCTCAGCCGTATATCTTATAGTCAATGACTGGTACTGAAGATTCTTTTTCTTTTTTTTTCAATTTGAATAATGGACGAGCACTATTTAGAAGAGTCCAGTAGTTTATTTAATTCTTTATAACAAAAAAAAAAAACTATTTTTTCTGTATTATTGAATTAGATATTTTAGAAAATTAAATTGGGTTCGGGATATTTGTTGAAAATATTAGGTTTGATTGTTAGTGGTAGTTGACATCTTTGTTTTTTCCCCTAAAATAAAAAAATTGGCTTTAATGAGAAAGCGGAATTGGCTTTGATTGTATTTGCATTAAGAATGAAAACTTGACATGTAATTTCAAACATTCTTCATTATGCAATGCCATTTTTTGATAAATATCTCTATATATAGAATAGAAAGGGAATGTTTATATCAAGTTTAATTATATCACCAAAAAATATGATATACTGAATGGGTTGTTTTTCTATTAATCAAAAAAATTTGAATATGAAAAATTTATTGATAGGAATCGATTTAATGAGATCCTACATGACATAAATTTAAATTGGTCAGAAAGTAATGTAGCTATCAAACACTAGATTGGATAATAAAAAAAAATAATTTTTTTAACTTATGTATTCAGAGCAAATACCTGCAATATTAGATTGAAAAGGTATTCTATATTGAATCAAATGTAAATAATATTATTAAAAAAAATGAAGGTGACAATAGAGTGATTTGACTTAGATCTGAAAAAATGAATCAACTATGACAGTATGAATAAAAGACATCAAATATTCTAAGAAATACATGTGAACAATCAATTCATATATTAAAATTCATAGGTGTGGAATCATCTATAATTATGGGATTGAAAGAATATAATGATACAGATAGATAATTAAGAAGTCTTGAATAAAGATAACACTGCATGAAATTCTCATTCACTTTATGCAACACTGTATAGGAGTATAATAATATTTTAAAATGCTTCAGTTAATATCGTTATATTCATTTTATAATTTATGATTTGGGCCTCGTTGAAATTTACATAAATGTACTACATTAAAAAAATATTTACCATTTATAGTAATAATTTTTTTTTCACTGAATACTTATAATACAATTTTAATATATATTAGCGAGAATAATTTATAAAATTCATATAATACAAGTTTTATTCATGGATAATATATTTATCACATATTTTAATACACTTATAATACATTCACATTGTATCAATTTCTTACTAAACAAATATAATATATTTTAAAATACTTATAATACATTTATATTGCATGCATAATTCACTTTTAATACATAATAGATATATCATAATATTGTTATATATTGCTATAAATGGTAATAAATAAAAAATATCACTAAAATCAGTAATTATTTATTAAAAAGTATTTTACCTAGTAATTTTTCCATCTGTAAATGCGTAAGAGTCTTGTGGGCCTCGATATTGGGCTACTCTGTATTGTGAGCAGGCCCAATGGAAAATTGAACTAATCCTCCATACATTAAAGACTTTAATTTATAGCAACAATGTTTAAAATGAAAAATTGGTTTGACATTTTCAGTTGGGAAGTCATAGAGGAGAGCAAAAGTTATAACTATCATTTTATAATACATCAACGTACAAAAATTGTATTAGTTACAAGGCGTTTATCAATTGTTTGTATTGTTCAGTTATATATGGATCAATTGCTTATATAACAATCATAAAAGTAATAGAAAAACACCTTTTATCTAGTAATACGAGTATTTTCATTCTCAATTACTCCACTCTAGGTGGGCTATTAATTATTTGTAATTTTTCAAGTTAATATTTTCCATTTATGTATTCAACCAACTCATTTTCTTTTCAATAACTAGAGGCTTAATAGAATAAACATTTGATTTGTACTCCGATCCAATCTACTTTGAAGGACAATGTTAATAAGTGCACATATAGACCGCTATTTAAGTTGAAGGAAAAATATTTTTTTAAAAAATAAATATATGCTAGTCGGTTCAAAATCAATTTCACACTTACAAATTTGAAGTTGAAAAAAAATTGTGTCGAGATTTAAACCTGCTAGAACACATATTCAGACAAAATGTCTAAAGTTTAGCATATTAATTGACATTCCAAAATTTCAGACATCTATCTAAACTTTGATAATATATTCATTTCATTTCACCTACAGTCCCATAATCTTTTTTCACTCATGAGTCATGACACCTACGTCATGCAGTTCATCACCCAAAATTTAAACGTTTCTTCATATAAAAAACAATCATAAAGAAACAAAGGGAAGTAAGATTTATTAAATTGGTTTAATTTTAAAGTAACAACAGTACGACCAACAATTAAAGATTCTTGAAGAACAAATTCACCCGAAAAAGGAACAATATATACCTGTATATAACCATATGATACAAAAAGCATTCAGAACCAACTTAATTGGGCCTGCCCTGCTTTTGCCAACAAATTAAACACCCCCAACCCTAATAATTAACTACTAATACATAGTACTCATTATATTCCTACATCTCTTTGTCACAAAACACCTATCCTTAAATAAGCAGAAAGAATAATACAAAGGTAAAAGTAAAGCACTATATTGAATTAATTCAAGCAACTTGCCAAGAGGACCATTATATAAAAATGAAAATTGGTTAGACCAAAAGTTCTTTCCGAATCTTCGGACAAGTAGTTTGATCATTCTCAAGGCTTTTTAACTTTTGTAAAACAACTTTCGAAGACGATGGTTGATGATACTCTGGGGATTGTCGAGGGAACTCTGATAACATTTGAATGACTTCCCTCATTGTTGGACGTTCTACACTATTTTCTTGGATGCAAAGCATAGCAATAAAGAACAAATGCATGGCTTCATCTTCAGGCACAGTGGTTAACCTTGGATCCACAATGTGTGTTACTTGTTCTCTTTTACAATTTGTCACTTTCTTGCTCCATTGCACTATGTCCACTCCGTCTCCGAATTCACCCACCGGACGACGCCCCGTGATGAGCTCCAATAGAACCACACCAAAACTATAAACATCACTCTTTTCATCTACTCTCAATGTGTATGCATATTCTGTAACCAATTTTAAAAAAATTAGGTTAACAATTATTTATGACAATGTATATACAAATTTAATATTGACATAATCAAAATTATTAAATATTTACATTATACGTAATATTTTTTACACTATCAGATTACATTGACAAGCAACAACAAATGACACTTACATAACTATAAAGTACTAACTGATATTACTCGCATGACGAGAAGTCAAAATTCGATATCTATAGATTTTGAATTTGTCACTGACTTTATCTGAGGTTATACCTAAAAATTGTAAAAATATATTACTATATACTCCATTTAGTTGATGTGTACAAGTTGAATTCCTTTTTAAGAAGTGCATGTTGAGTTGGCAAGCACGACAATCGACAGGGCCCTATTATCTTTGTGTGTCAGTCAAGTCAGATTTTTGACCCACTTTTGCAGACTGATCTTCTATTGGGCCCCCACTCTCTATGGCACAGAAATTAAGTGTTCTCTCGTAAAACGGGCCCTTGATACGAATTACGATTACCCAAAAAATTCCAACAAAGCCCTAAACTCTCTGCCTTTAATCACGGGTGATCTTGGGCCTCTTCACTTTAGCCCAACCAGGCAATTCCCGTAAGACGTCGTTTTCGAGTTTGTAAACTACCTAACTAAGAAAGAAAATGATTTATCCTAAAATTATTTTTTCCTGTCAAAGTTAGTACTTACAAACAACAAAAAGGACTAAGAAAATAAAAGGTGGATTTTATGAGCGATTGATAAGACTAATTGTTGGGTATTATAAGTCAGTCGGCCAAAGAATTATTGGCATTTATTTGTACGACCATGCAAATATCACTCTGTCAGAGTAGCCATGTCTAGATACCTAACTAAATTAACTAAACAAGGTACATATATATGATTTTACACAAAAAATTGTCCCCCATATACATTAATGTGTATTTTGACATGTCGTATCAAGTTGCATTTTAATATTCAGGTTATTAATTTCACTTATCATCATGAACGTTAGAAGTTAAAAGTATCATACCAGGGGCAATGTAACCATAGGAGCCAGCAACAGCCGACATACATTCTGAGGCACCACCATCTACCAAGAATTTAGCTAGTCCAAAATCAGCAACATGAGCTTCAAAGTTTGAATTCAGCAAAATGTTGTTGGATTTGACATCTCTGTGAACGATCAATGGCGAACAATCGTGGTGAAGATAACACAATCCTTTAGCAGCTTCCATAGCAATTTTGTACCTCAAATTCCAGCTAAGGAATCCGCCTTTTTTCCCGTGCAACGCCTCTCCTAAGCTACCATTCCTCATGTACTCATACACAAGGAGATTCGTTTCCTTGTTGGAACAAAAGGCAACTAGTCTTACAATGTTTCTGTGTCGAATGTTGCCTAGTGTCCGAATCTCCGCTCTGAAACCATGATCATGGCTATTGTTTCCAAAACCAAGCAGCTTTTTCACTGCAATTTCAACCCCATTTGGCATTTTCCCGTGGTACACAATCCCGGCTCCTCCTCTGCCTATCACATTGCCGTCTTTTACACATTCAAGAACATTAGCAACACTGAAATCAACCTTCTGGAATGCTGTCATTTTCCAAGAATCCGTGCCTGTTTTCTTGAAAGACTTGGCCTTTATGATAGCTGCAGCTGCAAAGACTAGGGAACAGATTAACAACCCGAGGGCGAAGATCAGCTTGAAATCTCCATGAGACTTTCCAGGTGGATCAGTGATTAGTGTGAAGTTACAAGGGTTGTTCAATAATGAACCACAGAGACGAGGATTGCCCGCGAAAGAAGTAGCATTGAAGTATGCAAATTGGCCTGACTCTGGCAGCTTGCCTGATAGATCATTGAATGAGAAATCAGCAGTAGTTAGGCTTCTCATGGTGCCAATTGACTTGGGTATGGTCTCATTCAAGTGGTTTCTCGACAAGTTCAAGTAGTTCAAGATTCGGATTTCGGATACTCGAGGTGGAATTGAGCCAGAGAAATTGTTCTGGCTCAAGTCTAGATAGGTCAAGTGAACACAATTGCCTATTTCAGGGGGAATTTCACCAGAAAGATAGTTTTGACTGAGGTCAATTTTTAAAGCTTGTGAGAGTTGACCTATAGAAGGAGGAATAGGACCAGAGAATTGGTTCCCTCCAAGTGAAAGGATTTGAAGGGAAGAGAAATTAGAGAGGGAAAATGGTAAAGAACCTGAAAGTTGATTGTTTGATAAATTCAACTGACCCAATTTAGCTGGCTTTGAAGAAGTGTTAAGATTTTCTGATAAGGTACCAGACAAGTAGTTGTTCTGCAGCTCAACTAAGTTAAGCTCAGGCATGTAAATGAATCCATTTGGGATGCTACCATTCAAGTAGTTTTGTCCCAATCTCACCCTAACAAGACTTGAACATGTGCCTAAATCCTCTGGAATTGGACCAAAGAGGAAATTCTTGAGTAAAATCAAGATTCTGAGTTGATTAGAGGCACACAAATCTTTAGGAATTGTACCAGTGAGCTTGTTTGAAGACAAATCAAGCTCTTGTAGCTTCTCATTTTGGCCCAACTTCTCGGGGATTATACCGGTGAAGTTGTTCATCCAGAGACCAAGAACCTTCAGCTCTGGATAATCAGCGATGAAATCCGGTATAGAACCATGTAATTTGTTCATGAACAGGTTGAAAAGACTTAGCTGCTGGAGGTTAATAAGCTCAAATGGGATTTCACCGGTAAGTGCATTGGCTGAAAGATCAAGATTGACTAAGCCAGTGAGGTTGCCTAGTTCCTTTGGAATTGGACCTGAAAGAAGATTGATATGTAGAAAAAGTGTGTTTAACAATTTCAAGTTCCCTAATTCAGGAGGAATTGGACCATCCAATTCACAGTTAGAAATATCCATGTGAACAAGATTCTCCAACTTGCCAAATTCCTTAGGAATCCCACCTACAAAAACATTGAAATATCCCAAGTAAATCTCTTTCAAGTTGGTGAGATTCCCCAAGGCTCTAGGGATTCTTCCATGCAGGTCATTTCCAGCAAGTTGTAAGTACTCCAACCCAATCAAATCCCCATAACTCTCGGGGATTCTTCCGTAGAAATAATTGCCACCCAAATCTAAATACTTGAGTTTCTTCAGGCTCACTACTCCTACAGGAAGGAAAGATGAGAAATTATTGTTGTAAGCATCAAGAATCTCCAAATTAGCCAAACTTGTGTAGTTCCAATCAAGATTCCCACTGAACATGTTGTTTGAAATGTTGAGAGACTGAAGGCTCTTCATGTTCTCAATCTTTATTTCACCAGTGAAGTTGTTGCCATCAATTGAAAGCTCCACAAGCATATCTAGGCTTGAAATAGCAGGGGAAACAGAGCCATAAAGCTCCATATTTGACAAATTTATCGATACTACTCGACCTTGTAAGCATTTGATTCCCACCCAAGAACAAACTGAGCTAGGATTTGAAGTATCCCATGAGCTCAAAGCAGGATTTGAGAAGTCAAATCCTTGTTTTAGGCTTAACAAGGCATGAAAATCAGTGCTAGTAGAAGAGGAAGAGGAAGAGGAAGAAATGGAAGTACCTACAAGAGTTAAGAGTGTGACAAGAATAAGTGGCAACATATTTTCTTGGAAGTTTTTCATGGAAAGTGAATTTGGAAGGACTTGAAGAAGAAAAAAATGGAGTTATTATGAGGCTTTAAGGCAATGTAAAAGGAGGGAAAAGTTAAGGGAATCTGAGAAACTTCAGGTGTAGATAGATTTAAAGAATCAAACATCTTCAAAAGAAAGAAAGTGAGTCTTCAAGATCAAGGAAGAAGCTAAGCTTCCCCTTTTCCTCTCTTTGCTTTTTTCCTTTTTAACTCTCACTGATGAACACATCAAAGAGAAGATCAAAGTTAGTTTTTAGCCTAAATTAAATGGTATTTTCTTTTAACTGTTAAGTGTATATATGCAGTAATGAATTACTTATTCGAGCAAAGTATAACAAAGAAAAGAAAAAAAGCAGGTCCCTACTGACTTTAAAAAACAGCCGTTGGATGAAAAAACAGAAATTTAAAGTTGAGATTATGAAAAAAAAAAAAAAAAGTAAAGTTGATACTATACTCTTATCTTTCTCACACTCTACATTATTCAATATGACAAGAATACCCTTTAACTTTAAGTGGAAAAGACACTTTAATTTAAGTGAGAGATGATGAAATTGCACTTTCAAATCATTCATGAAGGAATGGCTGAGTTGGTCTCAATTTTCTGATATGATGATGATAAGTATGGATAAAGGTTTTTAGCCATGGCAATAAAATAACTCAAAGAAACAGGTAAAAGGTGTGTGTATATGTAATCAATGCATGCCACTATTACAGAGTAAATGTTGACCCAAAATTGATAATGATTAATGACACATAATGGAGAATATAGATTTAGTATGTGCTAGCTAACCAAGCTAGCTAGCTACTGTCTGATCTGATCATATAGAGAATATAATTTAGGGTGCAAAGAAGCATTCTCATCTAAGGATTTTTTATAAAATATATTATGCATGTATTTGTTAAAGAACAAATGAACTAATGGATTTTTCACTTGAAATATTTGTGGATTGTCAATTTGAATTATTTGTGTGGATTGTCCACTTGAAATATTTGTTTAATTTAAGTGGTATTTTACTTCATCTTTTTTTGGCTATAAATAAGCTATTACTCTTTAATGTAAAAATATACAAAAAAGAAGAGGAGAATTTCTACTACTCTTTCTATATTAATACTCTCTTTATATTCTCTTGCTCTTCTTCCTTTATAAAACTGTCAAGTTAGTTAGTTTATAATACGTTATCAGCACGAAACTCTAATTTTTCAGAAAATTAACTTCTATATCAGATATATCTACTAAAGAAATTTAATTTTTAAGTTGTCTTTGTTACTTTCAAATTAATTTTCATCATGTCAAAATTGGAATTTGTGGCACTTGATATTTCTGGTAAAAATTATTTGTCATGGGTACTTGATGCTAAAATCCACCTTACCGCTAAGGGTCTTGGTGATGCTATAATTGAAGGAAATATAGCATCAAGTCAGGATAAAACAAAGGCTATGATTTTCCTTCGTCATTATCTAGATGAAAGTCTGAAAATGGAATACTTGACAGTGAAAGATCCACTTGAATTGTGGAAGACTTAAAAGTGAGGTATGACCACCTCAGGGCAACGATATTGCCAAGGGCTCGTTGTAAGTGGATGCACTTACAGTTTCAAGATTTTAAAACTGTAATTGAGTATAATTCTGTTATATTTAGAATAACTTCCCAATTAAAATTATATGGGGAAACTATAAATGATGAGGACATGTTAGAAAAGACACTAACTATTTTTCATGCCTCTAATGTAATATTACAGCAGCAATACCATGAAAAGGGTTTTAAAAAATACTCTGAATTGATCTCATGCCTTCTGGTGGCTGAGCAACATAATGTCCTTTTAATGAAAAATCATGAAGCACATCCCACTGGAATTGCTCCGTTATCGAAGACAAATATGATAAAAGCACATGGTCAGTCTGAGAGAAGACAAAATAAAAATCATGGCCACAATAATGTGCGTGGACGTGGCAATGACAGAAGACGATATAATAATCATCGTGGTGGTGGTCAACATAAAAGGGAGAACAATATCAGTTCTCAAAATGGCCTTTCAAGAAGTAACTGTCATCGTTGTGGTATGAAAGACCACTGAAAAAATGAATGTCGAACGCCTGAGCATTTTGTAAGACTTTATCAAAATTATTTCAAAAGAAAGACAAATAGAGGTGGTGCCTCTTCTTCTAATGCTCGGATAGAGTCATACTTGACGTTCGAAAATAATATTGAGGCAAGGTTTTTGCATAATGATAATATTAAAGCAAATCTGACTTTGAGGAATGATGATTTTAATGACCTCAATGATATTACTCATTTGGAGGTTGAAGATTTTTTTAAGGATCTTAATTGATGTTTAATTTCATATTTTTCAATATGTTGTCATTTTTATGTATTTTGAATTATCGTGTTTTTACGTTTATGTATTTGAAAAAAAAAATGATAAAAAAATAAGAATAAAAATAATAATAATTAAAAAAAATCAGGGCCACATTTTTATGATAATTGTATATTGTTTATTACATTATGTTATTTTACAATGTTGTAATTAATTACTATTGGTGTGCTATTATTTAATCTTAATATCATATTGTTACTAAAAAATAATATTCGCTTTATTTAATGTCATTATACTAATTGTTTATTCTTGTTAATATTTTAGACATTAATATTATATAATGATTGTATTATTTTTGCCAATAAACAAATTATCTATACATGATGAATAATATTATATTAATGTTTTATAATTTTATTTATTTTATATTTGTTTTTATTACTTATGTATAATATTTATTTAAGGTTAATAAGTATATATTGCCATAAACATTTTGAATTCTAAGTTCATTAAACTAATTCACTAGTAAATTATTAATTTATATAAAATTATGTTTATTATTAATGTGTCACACCTTAGTTTGTTAATTCTTATTCTAATAATTTGGTACGTTAGGTTCATATTATCAATCATTTTTCTGTGTTACAAATTCATTAATATATAATTTCATAAACTAAATTATTGTAACATTCATCATAATTGAATCATATAATTTTTTTAAATTCTAAATTACCATAATTTAACTTTTAAGAAAAAAGGGGACTTATATTTTTCTAGCAATATTGTTACTTATTTTATTTCTTATAATGCATTTTTATTTTATGAAGATAAATAAGTTTTTCAGTTTTCAATTGGATTCAAGATGAATAATGGAGACAAGTGCTCAAGAAGAGCCTAGAGACACAACAAATGGTAATACTACCGAGGAGGTCCAATTACCTGAAAATAATGAGAATGAAGAAATCTCAATAAGTTATGTCTCGACAGGAAAATGGTGGAACTAAAATGATATTGCGGTCGATAATATTTTTGCTTATAATGTTGCCATTGAGATAATGCAACAAGATAAGGATCTTGAACCAAAATCTGTCGATGAATGCAGACAGAGAAATGATTGGCCAAATTGGAAGGATGCAATTCAAGTAGAGTTAACTTCACTTGAAAAATGTGAAGTTTTCGGATCAATAATCCGAACACCTGAAGGTGTCAAGCCAGTAGGGAATAAATAGGTTTTTGTGCGTAAACGAAATAAAAAGGGTGAAGTCGTAAGATATAAAGCACGACTTGTAGCCCAAAGTTTTTCGCAAAAACCTGGCATTGACTATATGGAAACATATTTCCCTGTGGTGGATGCAATTACCTTCAGATATCTAATGAATTTGGCAGTTCTTGAAAAGCATGAAATGCACTTAATGGATGTGGTCACTGCTTATTTATATGGCTCATTGGACCACGACATTTTTATGAAAATTCCCGAAGGGTTCAAAGTGCCTGAAACATACAAGGATTCTCGAGAAAATTGCTCAATAAAGCTTCAGAAATTCTTGTACGGGTTGAAACAGTTAGGACGAATGTGGTACAATCGTCTTAGCGAATATTTGCTAAAAGAAGAATATAAAAATGATCTAATTTGCCCTTGTATCTTTATGAGAAGGTCTGGATCTGAATTTTTCATAATAGCAATTTATGTTGATGATTTGAATATTATTGAAACTCCGGAAGAACTTTCAAAGGCAGTAAAATATCTGAAAAAGGAGTTTGAAATGAAAGACCTTGGAAAGACAAAATTTTGTCCTTGTCTACAAATTGAACATTTTACAAATGGGATATTTATCCATCAGTCAACATATACTGAAAATATTTTAAAGAGGTTTTATATGGATAAAGCACATCCATTGAGTACCCCAATGGTCGTGAGATCTCTTGATATTAATACAGATCTATTTCGACCTCATGAAAATGATGAAGAATTTATTGGTGCTGAAATACCATACCTTAGTGCAATTGGTGCATTAATGTATCTTGCCAACAATTCTAGACCAGATATAGCATTCTCAGTAAACTTGTTAGCAAGATTTAGTTATCCCCAACACGAAGACACTGGAATGAAATTAAGCATATATTCAGATACCTTCGAGGTACCATTGATATGGAATTGTTTTACTCAAATAATTCCATGTCACAATTGATCGGTTACGCAGATGCAGAATATTTATCTGATCCCCATAAAGGTCGGTCGCAGACAGGCTATTTATTTACATGTGGTGGTACAGTTAGATCATGGCGTTCAACAAAGCAAACTATGGTTGCCACTTCCTCAAATCATGAAGAGATAATATCCATTCATGAAGCAAGTCGAGAATGTGTTTGGTTAAGATCAATAACTCAACACATTCAAGAAACATGTGATTTTTCTTTGACAAAAGACGCTACAACAATATTGTATGAAGACAATGCTGCATGTATAGCTCAACTGAAGGAAGGATACATCAAAGGAGACAGAACAAAACATATTTCACCAAAATTCTTTTTCACTCATGATCTTCAAAAGAAGGGTGAAATAGATGTCCAACAAGTTCGTTCAAGTGACAATTTAACAGATATGTTTATCAAGGCATTGCCGACTTCAACCTTTAAGAAAATGAGATACAAAATTGGAATGCATCGTCTTCGAGATGTTAAGTGATGTTTTTATCAGGGGGAGCAAAATAAGCGCTGTACTTTTTTGCCCTTAGTCAAGGTTTTATTCCACCGGATTTTCCTGAAAAGATTTTTAATGAAGCAGCACTCAAGGCGTATTACCAGATGTGTGTACTCTTTTTCCTTCACTAGGCTTTTTCCCATTGGGTTTTTTCTAGTAAGGTTTTAACGAGGCACAACATCCATGGATGTTCAGAATAACTATGTATATTATTTATTTTAAAAAAAATTTTAAGACACATTTCACGTGAACATCCAAGGGAGAGTGGTAAAGAACAAATGGACTAATGGATTGTCCACTTGAAATATTTGTGGATTGTCCACTTGAATTATTTGTGTGGATTGTCCACTTAAAATATTTGTTTAATTTAAGTGGTATTTTACTTCATCTTTTTTTGGCTATAAATAAGCTATCACTTGTAATGTAAGAATATACACTGATAAGGAAAATATACACTGCTTTCTCAACTCTCTCTCCGTCTTCTGTTTTTCCTTCTTATTCTCATCTTATTTTGTAAAGTTAATTTACTTCATAACAGTATTTAACTTGTTATAACATTATGACTTATCTGTTGTGTTATTACTATTCCATCTTATTATTAACAGTTAGTTATTGGAGAAGTTTTACTCTGTCTGTATATAAAAGAACTATTTTTCTATATTATAGACACTCATATGGATATACATGTTTGAAATTCTATTACTTCAATTTCCTTTGTGTCATATTTGACACTAACAAAATATCCATCTAATATTATAATGACTTCCTTTTTGTTATTTTTTATATATAAATATAATAATGGTGTTTGGACTAGTTCGTGAATACTTTAATAATCCCACAATTTTTGTTACTATCTGTAATTTCATGTTGTTTGGTTATCACATTATTTGGTTATTTGTTATTGTTTCTTGTTCTTTGAATAATTTAGATATTAATTGATGATATGTCCTCTTTATTTCTCTATTTTTCTTTTCAAACTGCTTTGACATACATTGCCTGAGCCAAAGGTTTTTCGAAAATAGTTTTGTACCTTCAAGAAGTAAAAGTAAGGTCTGTGTATACTCTACTGTTCTCAAAGCCTACTTGTGAAATTACACTAGATATATTGTTATTACATGCTATCTTTCACCCGGCATAAATAAGACTATAATGGCATCACAAATCCTCTTTGAACACATAATATTTATAATGTATAGGGTGAACAAGTAAATTATAGGTAGTGATGAACCTCTTTTCTTATCTTGGGGACAACTTTTTCTGCATGGGTTATTGTTCTGCAATAGATGAAATAATTAAGCTAGAAGTAGACTAGAAAAACACATTTTGTGTACTTCGTATAGAGTATCTTATAAGTATAATAAAAAGAGATTAATTTTCTAATCTCTAAAATTGTGATTCTTTTCTTACAGTACATACACTTCTTGAAGTTGGAGACATGTGCCTGCAACAAACACAGTAGTAAAAGATGATGATTATTAATATATCATTACAATGTTTTGTGAGGAATGATCAATATATAATTGTGTAGTATAGATAGGTTGCATGGAAGAAACAACCAGAGAAGCTTTTTTCATCTTTTATTGTATGGTAAACTTGCTTTATTCTTTTCTCTTCTTGATTGCCCTACTAGAAAAAATAAATTGGACCAATTTTCTATGAAAATTTGTGTATTATTTGAGCTTTATAAGAAGATGGAATAGTCCTAAAGAGAGGGCTGCAAAAGTTAAAGCAAGAGAGAGACTATATACACATTTGCTTTTGATCTTCCACGTCAAAAGTAAAGCAACAACAAGAGCAAAGAAAAAGGGGGAAAATAAAACAACTTGTTCATTTCCCTTCTAACTCTTCACATGGAAAAGCGTGCTCTTGTATTGTGTTTAACTTGGAACACATTCAAAGAAAAATCTATGGACCCAAATATGCATGGAAAACAGTGCTGTGGCGCGGCAATATCTGTGTATATATGCAGTTCTAATACTGTCCCTTTAATTTATTTTTTTCCGTCCGATATCCGCTCTAGAGCCTCAGTTATTTGAATTCGCTTTGGAAGTCTCACTTTAGAGTATAAAATGTTTTATACCAAGTGTAATTTCATTACACCTTAAACCTTTTTTACGGTAGTTCCAATAGTATGACTTGAAAATGACGAGAGATTCAGAATACAAATCTCAATATAACAAAATAATGATCAATAATTCTTACTACATATCTACCTAACTTTTGGTGAATAGAGTATTAGAGTTATGCGATAGTTGTGTTGCTTGATAATGATAAATGACGAGTATAACTTGAGAACACAAATTTTAAAGTAAGAGTGTCTAATAGGAACTACACGTTATATATTATCATGTGTTAAGATGCTTAATTGGAATTAATAAATCATAGTTTTAAGTATCTAAATCAAATTTACCGACAAATTTAACAAGTTATCAATGTATTCAATTTCAAAAAATTAAGGTACACGCAAATTAAATCTGACACCATAATTATTTAAAAGAAAAAAAGAAGTGTCCTTAGGCCATATATAGTACAGAATAGTGGAGTGGTTCCACTGATGCGTAAAACTCTCATGGCAAGGGTAGACTATTTTCAATATTGCTGGGGCAAACTAAGGGGGAGGTGCCCTTTTGAGGTGTCCCTGTCCATCAATTTGATGTGCAGATCTACTCTTCTGAAGGGTCACTTTCATGTGCCTATTATATATGGCCCTCTTATTAAAAACTAGCTAGAAGATACATGGTGTCACAATTGATTCAACAATATGATCATCTTATATTTGCTTCAGGATCCAAATTAAAGTCCCATCATAGATAGCTTTCTTCTTCTTTTTCACTTCAATTTCAACGCCACAATCAATTCCTATATATATATATATATATATATATATATATACCATAACAATATATAATTCAATTATCCAGGACTGACTAAAAGCATATGCAATGTTCCAAAGATTTATGCGTTGAAAGTTTACATATATTTTGGTATTCAATATTCACTCCTTACAATGTCGGAGTACTACATAGCATTAATTCCGATCTCTTTATATATGATATGAATGTCATTTTCGGGTCGTTTGGTAGTTGATAAGAAATAAATTATTTATGTATTAATTTTCGTATAATTTATACGACATTTAATAGATAAATAAAAAATAAGTTATTCATGAATAAGATTAATACTACATTTGATTGACAATATAGAAATCCACATACCTAATGCATGTATAAGTTATGAGAATCTATAGTATTATTTTATATATAATAGAAGGTGGAATAACTAATATATAAATAATCAATCCATACATAACTAATCACTACATTACTATTACTTGCATAACTCTAACTAGCTGTACCCATAAAATATGTGTGTGATTAAGTGACATTTACCGTGCAACTAAAATAATTGACTTGTAATGACAAATAAAATAGCACTCATAGTGTTAAAGACCGCTGTCAAAATTTACAGTGAATACGAGTCCAAATCATTATATCGACTTATATGATGTCTATATAATAAATTAAATTAGTGGGCCGAATGATGTTGGATGGCTGTAGATAGTTACCAAAGAGAGACATCTAATGTCTGTATGTGATGGTGTAGACATGACATATTTCCGAATTGTTTTTCTTAGAAGTATTCATTTGTATTCACTTACCCTAGGTTTCATCATACAAGATTCCAAATTGATGTGTATCCACCCCCAGACATACCTATCCATTGAAGCGAAATCAAAATTTAAAATTTATGAGTTTTCAATTTGAATCTTTTCAACTTAATCAGTTCTAACCAATGATTTATATAGACTAATAAAAAATTAGACTCAAAAGAAATGGGTTCGGCGATTCAATTCGACCGAACCCGCAGCCCACACCCTGCCTCTGATAGCTTGTTTGGATGATGGTTTTTCGTGGTATGATATGGTATGTTTTACCCATGCTTGCAAATCTTTTTGGCTAATAGTTGGATTCTTTTTCTTATGCTCACATATTGCGTTTCTTATTATATTGGTTAAAGATGATTTTTGTACGTCTTTCAAATGATGAGATGACACTATACTTGGATTATGATTTTTAAACATTTAGCTTTTTCTTATAGTTAACATAAAATCTCTTCATATTCTATATACATGAATACAATTAGAAACATTAAACTTCACTATATTTGTTTAGCTTTCCTAGATTTAAATAATAAATATGCAAAGACTACACTTTTTAGTTTTCTAGATTTAAACTTTTGAAATTCTTAATTCAAATATTTTTTTTCTTTCTTATGGCACATACTGCAAAATACTCTCTAAAATAATAAATATTTATTTATCGATAAATCAATATTTTATGCATTTATCGATAAACTAATAATCTCGATAAATGAATATTTTTTCCGATCCCAAGCATATGCATTTATAGAGGTTTTACTGTATATATATAATTTTTCCATGTATTTTAATTTTTATATTTTGATTTTCTTTAATAAAAATTCGGGCTTCGTAGTAGTACAGTAATACTGGCTAAACCAAGAGAAGAAGAAGCTAATATAAGGTCATGTCCCTGAAAATATTGTATCAATTATTGGATGTATCATTGTTTTGATCAGAGATTGCGACTGGGAAACATCAACTTGCATAGTGATAAGAAAAACTTTTTCTCTTTTCAAATGAGTAATAAAAAGAAAAATATAGGGACACTTTAACTACTATTTGTAGATATATACATGTATTGTTTTTGGTCCCCTCTATACGAACCATGGCAAGGTTGATCGATATTGATATATAACTTGTGTGTTTGGTTTTTCCAATTTACCATCAAAACCCTAACAGACAAGTTAATGCTACAATACAAAAATTGTATACACATGCACCTACAATTTGGAAATCTATGCTCGTGAATGATTAAGAAATAAGCGTCAAAAACACATTTATAGTATTTTTTTTTGAGTTTCATACCTTAACTTTCACTTGTTAGTTTGAGAAACATACCTCTCTCTTTTATTCCACTTTCATTATAGTGTGTGTACTATACTCTCTCTTTCATTTTAATTTTTTTTATCACATCACACTCCACATGAACAAAACATTTCACAAATAGCGAAATTCTTGGGTCATCTCAATGGGTTCAGAAACCACACGTTTCTCTGGATCATCTTGACAAAAATTTAATAAAATTATTATAATTAATTAAAATTAAATATTAAAGTATTACTATCCTCAACCCTCCAAAAAAAATTATAAAATAAAATATAAAATAATTTTCTTACCCCACTCATCAATTTCTCTCACCATACTCCCTCCCCCTCCCCCCCCCCCCCATTTTTTTTTAAAAACATTCTACCCCGCTCCACCCAACCCTCTAATTCTAATTTTGCTTCTCGTTATATACACATGATTTTAGAAAAATATTTTTTTTACTTTCAGCAAGACTTTTATTAAAATAAAATATTTTTTCTATTATATTTGGTACGCAAGTAGAACAAATATTTTCCTATGCACATTAATACAAATCGAGAAAAATATAAAAATAAAGAGCGAAGGATTAGATAGGATGGATATAATTTTATTTTTAAAAAAATAAAAATAATATTTTTAGGACGGAGTGGCGGAGGGGTGAAATATAATTTTTTTAAAAATATTTTATAAATGAAATTTAAAAAAATAAAAGGATGGAGGATTGTTGGAGGGGATGGGGAGGGAGCGGAGTGGGTGAGAAAAATATTTTAAATTGTTTTAACAAAATAGTTTCAGTTTTTGGGATAGAAATACTTTAGTTTTAACTTTTAACTAATTTTAATAGTTTATTTAATTTTTATCAATGTGAAATATTTTACCCATTTGGAATGCCATGTGACAACATTATTAGTGCATTACACACGCTATCACTGAGGTGTGTTTCTCAAATTAATAATTGATAATTTAGGTATGAAATTCACACTTTCAATAGTTTAGGTATAAAATTCAAAAAAAATGATAGTTTAGGTGTGTTTTGACACTTATTTCAATGATAAATTTAACCATTGTAATATATTTTAGTTACATTTTTTAACAAAATCAAGCAAGTTAAAGATAAATGCATAAACTATTTGGTTATATTTTATACTTTAATCTAGCAGTTTTGGTTTTTCACCTAGTGTCTCATATTGACATTGAGGTCTCAATAGGTCGGTCGGTTCGATTCGTTTTAAGTATTATCGATTTGTTTTATCGGTTTTTGATTTCTAAATATACTAAACTGATAATCAAACCAATAAGATATTTGTTATCAGTTTTCAGTTTATCGCTTTTTGATCTTAAATGGTTCGGTTTTGGTTTACCCAATAAGAAAAACTTTTAAAACAAATATACAAATCCTAGAACCGCCGTCGTAGCAACTTGCAAACCCTTGCCGCTGAACCTAAAGTGACAAAGCCTAAATGATAACTATTAAAATACTAAATACTAAATAGTATTATATAGTGATTAACTGATTATAAATTAAATTTATATTAGTATTTTTTGTTTGATATTTGTTTATGAGTAAAAAAACTAAAAATTAAATTGGGAAACTTACATAAATATACAATATGAAGAAAATATTTATCATTTATAGCAATAAACATTTTTTTTCAGTGAACACTTATAATACATTTATAATACAATTTTAATACATATTGCAGAGAACTATTTATAAAACATATATAATACAAGTTTTATAGATGGATAATACATTTATCACATATTTTAATAGATTTATAATACATTATGTTAGTTTCTTACTACACAAACATAATATATATTTTAAAACACTTATAATACATTTATATTGTATGCATAATTCACTTTTAATACAAGTGTAGATTTATCATAGTATTGCTATATATTGCTATAAATGGTAATAAATAAAAAATATCGCTAAAATCGGTAATTAATTTTTAAAAAACACTCAATCAAGTAATTTTTCCAATTAAATTAGTAAACTATTATAGTCTTAATGAGGTATCAGTTTACCCAATAGCCCAATATTATAAAAGCAATATCAGACCGATAATCCAATAATTATTTTTTATAAAACCATTAAATAATCATTAACTCAATAACAATAAACCAATAACACTTTTTTCAATTCGATTTATCGATCGGTTCGATTTTTACACACCTCTAAATCTCGATCAATCTGAATTTCATCGCGTACGATCTATTAGAAGGGAGTGCTCGTAAAAATTAGGTGAGATGGACAATTTTTTAGCCGGATCAAATTCAACGTTTAGCCGTTGTTGCAAATATAATTACAAAGTAGCCATGTTTTAATGCAAAAATCAAATCTGGTAAAAATATATCTAACTAAAACACGGAATAACTCCAACACCAAGCTTTGTGCTAGAGTTCTAAATTTGCTAGGGTTTCATCGTACGTCATAACTGATTCAGGAAACTTAAATCTTTATCCGTTCAAAATCCAGGAATAATTCAATCATATGAAGTTTAAAATCTCTTCCTTTGATGCTCTTATAGATTGTGATGAGGATCAATTTATATCAAAACCAAGTATGTTTTAAAAATGGTTTCAAATTATAGAAACGCCAACTTTAAAGGGAACAAAAGAAAAAAGGTACATGAGAGAGAAAATATGTTTCTCAAAAGTGGAAAGATATTTAGTTTATAGATATTCAAATTAATCTTGGTTTTCAGTATGTATGAGATCGTCTAATCCGTTTACAGTTTACCAAAGTATTTATTCACTGTACACCCGGTGCAGTGAATGCGGCTAATTCTTCGTTAATCAGAATACTCGGGTTATCATGTCTTAGATATGAAAAAATCCTTGGTAGAGAGCGTTTTCCTCTATATGGCGTGAATTCAAATTAATCGGACTACAATGCAGGCATCAGACAACCACCCAATGAAAAACAAAAAAATAAATATGTATTCACTAAATAGTATAGTACTTAAAATAGCTTAGTGAAAAAGCTTTGTAAGCAAAAAGGAAAGGAGGGAAAATTACGCGGATAAGCAAACATATACTAGTTAATTAACTAACATTGCTATAGTTTGAATTAATTATGGTTCGCGGCAAACATCTAGCTATAATTACAGTTTGAGTTTTGTATAATTCATGCGATTATACAGTTGAGTTTTGTATAATTCGCGCAATTTATACAAATATTGTGTGCAAATCGAATTATATAGCGAAATATACAAACACTACAAATTATATAGCAAATTATACAAACGTTGTGCATGAATTATATAGTAAAATATACAAACGTTATACAAAAACTTCAAATTATATAGCAAATTATACAAACGTATTTATACAAACGCTGCTATAACTATAGCTACGAATTGTAATTAGCAAACTATAGCTATGGAGCATAATTAATGTATTTTTGAGTGGCTATATGCAAAAATTCCCCAATAAATAATGAACTTGGGGAATTTGCAAATGAAAAGGAGCCGGATCCAAAAAAAACTTCTTGTATTTAAATGCGCTTTCACTACTTAGCGGTATTAATTATCGGCAATTGACAATTACATTTTAACACTATTTATAAATTATTAACACTTATAATGATATTGTATTTAATGATAATTAATTAATGTCGATAAAGACACTCTTTATTGTGCATATTTATTATCGTTAAAAACTGTTTTTATTATAATGTCTAGCAATAAGTGAAGATAAAAACACAAAAAGAAATAAAGTTATAAAGTGTAGCCATTTATTTGATAGATAGAGAGGATCAGATTCTAATCCTAACATTATATCAAATTTCAACAGTAACATTGTACAAGGAAGAATAAAATCATCATAATAATAACCTTAAACGCTTAGAATGAAATTAAACTAAAGGTAGATATTATTTATTATTGTCCTTTGACTAAATTAAAAGAGCTAGGGGGTCCAATTGGTGAGTAAATTAAAGAATGAGTCATCAGTCCAAAAGAGTTGGCTTTGTGTCATTTATCTTTCCCTTTGGAACATCTTTGGCTTTAGAGAAAATGGTTTTGTGAAGCTTTTTTTTCCTTTCCATCAAAGATAGGCTTGTTTTAATCAAAGAAAAAGGGACATGGGGAGCATCTTTGGAAGGTGGCATCTTGTTTTGGGTCCTATTTGTTTTGCCTTTAGTAGTAGCAAAGAAATAAAAAAGGAAAAGAAAAAATTGGAAAAGTATGTGTCTCATAAAAAGAGAAATCTTATATATAACTGAAAAATGATAGGCTAAATTAAATTAAAACAAAAATATTCTTAACGTATATAATTTAATTGTGTTAAGTTTGCATGATTCTTTCCAAAAAGGCCTTCACACCATGAAAGGAATATGTACCCTTATATGTAGTTCTCTTTCCATTTTCATCAACAAATATAATTTTTTTATTCGAACACCACAATCTTCCCTTCAGAGCTCAAATGAAGTTCTATATGGCCTATCACCAAAATCTTCGAATTATGCTCCTCATATTTACTCATCAAAGTCTTCGAACTAAGTCTTACACTAATTAATTCATTATTTAATTCATAAGATTATACGAAGATTTATTGTGTGCCACCTATATTGTTCAAACCTAACAATTTGGCTTCTTCCTGTGTGTGTCACTCCAAACAATTGGTAAAACCAGTAAACTAATTTACCCACACGCTAAGTCGTTAACATGCCATCACTTAAACGTCTCCATATTCTTTTTGAGTTAGAACCTACGATATCAATTCTTGGGCTAGAACAACCCTCAAACAATTTTAATATTATGTGATATTATTTGCTTTGGGTCAAAGTCTCATGATTTTTCCTAAAAAAAATCTCACCCTATTAAAAATATTGTTACACCTTATATGTAACTAGTCTTTCATTTTGAGATACCATATATATAAAATATTTGTTCGTATGTAACAACAAATAAAGCTAAAAAGATCTGTTGTTATTATGATAAATAAATTAGCAATATTGCGGGATTACGATAGAGATTATGCTTATCAGTTTATCCAGTTAACTAGTAGTGAATGGGACAATTAACATTCATTATTTTTAACAATTAACAAAATAAACCAAAATAATTAATTAAGGATCCAATAATCATCGAGCCAATTGAATTTTGCAGTGACATACGTTTGGCGCAATATAATTTGATTGTGATGGACATAGTCAATGTCATAATTCATGGAATTAGCATGCATATGCAAATATTCAAAGAGTTGATGATAAATATATGAATGTCATTTTCAAGTGGAAAGATAGCATTCTTCTTTTCTAATTTTGCGAATCTTCAACACTTTGTCTAAGGGTCCCTAATTACTATTGCTCTAAAAGTTAACCAAGTCATTAACATATTGATTATGTCTCATCAAATTGCTGATATTTTTCTTTCATCATGCTTTCGTTGAGGTTGTAACTTGTAGCATAAGAAGAGTTATTCATGTGGAAAACATTCTCCACCTTCAACCTTAAGATTACAGGTTTATAATTTGAATCTAAGAAAAAAAGCAAAAAAATGGAGCTCTAAGGAGGGTTAAAAAAAAAGGTTGAGGTTATAGTATAATATAGCTATTACTGTAAATATTAGTTAAATATTCATCATCAGTTGCATCTTCTAAAAATATATACCAATCCTATTTTCTTTAGCCATGCATGAAGATTCCAACCTTTGATAATGTCTAATTAATTTCTTGGTGTATGGTATATATATATATATATATATGTACACACACTTTAGACTAACAGTATTCATTTTTGTTGAACTTCATTACATAGGAATAGTTTAACGGGGATATTTCGGTAAAATAGAAGGTCATTGAGAGTTGAGATGCAGTGATGCCCATGACGGAGGTATACGCCTTTGAAGAAAGGGTGCACATTGTACCTTAAACTAACCCCACATTAAAATAAAAGAAGAAATTTAAAAATTATCTTATAAAAATGAGTTAAGAATCAATTATTGAGACACCATTTAAATTAAAATTAAAGAAATAAATTTATGTGGACCTAGATTCAAAGCGGACAATACATAATTAACACCATGGACCAGGGCCGTTACAGTCATTATGATCATATTTTCTAAGTGAAGTGATCGACAAGCGTGCAAACTTTAAAGTCAGAAGTTTAGATTACATTTATGTGAACTTCGTTATGATAACATAACTAGGCCCCAATTTGACGACCACCTCATATGTATCCGATTGTTAGGACTAAGTTTTGTAGAATATCTTTCATTTTCTATAAAGATAAGTTACATTAAAATATGTGTGAGTGCAACTACATTATTATATCTTGATTAATTTTATGATATTTCGTCGAATTCATGAGGTTAATCAAGATACGTATAATTATTAAAAGTAATTATATTTTCAAAACTATTATAGCCTAAATATATACTCCTTCCCCAGTTCTTAGTTAGTTATTCTTCCAGTTGATATAAGATTCAGAAACTCTTCATTCATATTGTGAAGAGGATTCAATTGAAACCCGCATTGAAAACGATACTCCATAAACAAATTAAAGTGAACTTAATAATTGTAATCATCTACACAATTTAATAATTGAGGAAAAAACAAGATTGTTACCGTCTTAAAAGGACCACATTGGTAACTTACATATGGCTGCAAGACAAATATTCATGTCTTTGAGGAAAATCTCTTTAAAATTCTTGTCGTTATGTAACCACTATCTCAATTTGCTACCCAGAATCGTATCACATAAACCTCCGCAAAATCTCTGTCCTTTATTGTATACAATTCCAATATTAATTCGATTATTTATCTTACTTTATCCTGCTTTACTTTTAGGCTCCTCGTTTGAACATTAGTTAATCTTACCTTAGCGTGTTAGATGTTGTTTTATTTTGTACAGTAATAACGCTTTTTCTTTTTCAGTACTCCACCCCCTTTATAGTAAGGACTATTATGATTGTGCATCTTTTTTTATAGGGTGACTTGACTCAATTTATATTTATATATTTTTTAGCTTAATCTGAACTACTTGTCAATTCTTTTTAAGGTAATTATTGTGAATTTCACATATTTAATGATGTTTTTGATCCTTTTATTACTTTTCAGCATTTAGTTGATCAAAAGGACTTAATATTAATTTACAAATTTATCAATTAACCAAGGGATTGTTACACATTTAACCTCTCGATAAAAATAATTATATTCGCTATCAAATTTACAAAGAATATATACTATTGTATTCAAAATGTATACTTTATGTATATTATATATTAATATATATATATATAAAATATATTTGGTAAGTATTATTTTGGTGAGCCACTATTTTTATCAATTTCCTAATAATAAAAGGTGCTTATAATTACCTCCAATTAATTAAGACATGCATGCAAAATCATACCAGGAAGAAATTAAAGAGTAACAATGTAGTATAATCATTACTCGATGCAATAACAAAAACATCAGCCGTCAAGTGTCTATTTCATAGTATAATAATTAATTTGATGTTGCTTCTAATTAATGACTCGAGATTCTGCTGTTTTGCTTTTCGAAGCAACTTTAAATATTTTGTTTTAGAAAAAAAAAAGATTTTGTAGTGATGTTTTATGTCCATTATAAATGTCCCATTTCAAGAACATTGAATTTTTCTTCACGTCATTAATGAGGAGAGAATATATTCTACTAGTAGAAAAAGGTAATGAATACTGGGGATTAAGACGAAAGTCACGTTACAACAATATACATAATGTAATTTCATAATTACGATATATAAAAATAATATACTCTATTTTGTGCGTTAAAAAAAATTGTTTTTGTTAAATTTTCAATTTAAAAAAACTGAAATCAGAGGATTAGGGAAAGACAAAAATAACAATAATAAAACAGCAAGATAAATAATGCAAAAGAAATTATAGATAATAATAAGTACTAAAATAAAATGATGAGAATATATATTGACCCCATTTGACATTATGGGAATTGACTTTGGTTTTTGTAGGGTTCATTGCCTCTGTCATTGGTGGAATTCCAACTCATGTTCAATTGTTTTTGTCTACTCCTTGTCTTTTACAAGTATCATTGTCCCCATTCTCCACTTACCTCACACCCTCAATTTTTTTAAAAAAAAAAACTTTGTCCCAAATTATCTTGTTTTTGTTTTACAGAAAGATGATTGTTTTCTTGATTTCTCACTCTAATTTTATCTTTTTGTGGATAAAAATAATTCTATGTAGTATTGTGCAAAATGATCGCCTATTAGACGCCTTAATTATTTCTAGAGTTATGCAAGTACCTATTGTTCATCAATTATCCAATTTTTTAAATAACAAATGATAATTTTAAAATGAATAAAAATCTGAATTGAATAACTTTTTTATCATCTTAAACAAAAGTGAAAACTACAAGTATAAAGGAAATAGGAATATTGACTTAAAAATATTCCTTCATTCACAAAGGAAGGAATATATTCACTAGTCTTTTAAATTGCTCGAACCTTTTTTTCCCTTCTTTTTCATCAAAGTGATAAGCAATAATCTTTAAGGGGAAAAAAGATGAAAATAAATATAGGGGAGAGGGTGGTGTCTCCTTTGAAAGTTTTATCAAGTGGAGAGAATAGTATCTTCAATTAAAGTACTCTTTTGTATTATTTTTTTTGGCTATTATTGCAAAGTTGATGACTCAAATTTAGTCAATGCCACTTGTTTATCCTACACATATTTAATTTGCCATATGGTTTAAAATGCAAATTGCACATACTTTTGATTTTCTTAAATTATTTCTCCATTCATTCAAACAAGTATCTCTATGAAATAATCATAGCACGACTATCTTGGTCAGCAAAGAAGGTAAAGGACTTACGTATTAATTCGGATAATTATTGTCCAATATCTTTTGGAGATTCAATTTATAAAATAATCACTAAATAAATAGATTATATATATATTTAATTATAATATACATATACTATTATCAAGGACAGAACTATTCTGGATCGAGGAATATCAAACGATATTTTTTCGCGAAAAATTATATTATATAGACATGTTAATTTTTAATTTTATCTTCGTATACATTATTGTTGACACCTCTTGATATAAGGCAAAGAGTTAGCACAACTAGCAGTTAAGTGTCTACAAAAGTTTTCAATGTCCAGTGTTCGATGATGGTTCAAGTTGTTATTTCAAAGTGTTTTTTTTTTCATTTTTAGACAACTAATTGTCTAATTTTGACACCTCTCAAGGAAAATTCTGACTTCGCCATTGAGTACTGTTTCAAAAGGAGAGCATGAGTTCACGTGAACTTAGAAAAACCCCTAGAGACGTCATATAAATTGATGAATAGTTTATGTGTTAGTAATGATTTGGTGAATAAGTATTTAATGTCGAGGATAAAATAAGAAAATAATTATTATTTTTTCTTGATATATATAAAAATTGACAAGTAAAAAGTAATAATATATTTTTGAACTAATCGAGAGGTAAAATTAAATAGAGGGAATAAAAAATAAATAAATAAAGAAAACCACATTGATAAAACGCATAGGTAAGATGCGTTTTCTTTTGTTTTGAATCCTTTCTCTTTTAGTACCTGAGAGTAAATCCAACACCATATATGACTTTTTTTAAAAAAAAATTGTGGGTCAGGCTAGTTTTTGATTTATATTATAAATCGCATTTTAAATTAGCTACTCCATTTTTTGGGCGTAGTTGAGATCAAGCATTTTCTTTTTGATATGATTTCATAATGGGTCTCCCCCTAATAATTATTAGGGTAAGTTGTATAAGAAATAAGTTATTCATGTATTAATTTCTGTATAACTTATACGGTTTGATAGGTAATAGGAAATAAATTATGCATTATAAACTTAGTACAACATTTGGTTGACAATTAAGAAATTTACACAACTAATACATGTATAAATTATGAGGAAATCTATGCATTATTTTATGTAAAATATAAGATGAAATAATTAGTACATGTATAATTAATATATGAATAATTAATACAAACATAAAATAATACACATAACTAATATGACGTATCTAGGACGGTTTTCTATTAATAGTACATTATTTGGTACACTTTTCGGCATATATATAACTAATGGAGAGTGAGTTGTTAGTATTTGATTGAGTAATTTGGAGAACATTGGACTGGAAACTAGGGCCCATGGGCCATTCACATGATTGTGTTGGGTTCGAGGGTGTGGTTTACCTTATATGGGCTTTCCCAAACATAAATCTGTAGGCCCTAATCTAAACAGAAGTTCATTTCACAGACCACCAACTCAATGACTGGGCCTGGCCCAATGATTTAGGCAACCGTCTTGTGAAATGACTAGATCCACAAGTCCGTTGAATGGGTTATCGTTCTATGCTAGAATTTTTTGCACGAATCTAAAGAAATAAATTCATGTCTTATCATATTTGGCAATACTATTTCTTTTTTAAAAAAATAACAGCAAAAACTTGACAAAATACATATAACCATTAGCAAGTCTGACATGTAATTACTGATTTTTTCTTCTCCTTTACATAGCAACAAAAACTTGACAAAATATTTATAACCTCCACAAATTTGACATATAGTTACTGATTTTTTTCTGCTTTGCATAGCAACAAAAACTTGACAATATTTATAACTTCCACGAATTTGATTTAATTACTGAATATTTTTTTCTCCTTTACATAGCAACAAAAACTTGACAAATATATCTAATTTCCAACAAAATCGACATAATTACTGATTTTTTCTTCTCTACACAAATTCTATTAGCCATTATCCCATCCCACTTGTCGATCGCTCTGTTTCATTACCATCGGTCGCTGCCTCACCGACAAAATGATAGAACCGTATTTTTTCCCTCCTTTTTTACCCTAATATCCTTATTTCATCGCCAACTTTGTTTGAATTACTTTTTCTATTCACAAGATTTTACCCTTTTCATAGTTCTCTTTCATTATTTCTCCCAATTTGTTTTCTCTCTTCATACTTTGATACATGTCGTATATCAATTCATACACTTGATATATACATAAAATACATTTATAAACACTTATATACAAGATATACATGTAATACACCTATAATATATAGTGATATACATATTTGTATGTTGTGAATATGTCTCTGACTCTGTGAAGTACATATTGTATCAATTACCGGACATGTAATAGATACACACGAAATATACATTCAGTTCAACTTTAAAACCACTATAACTACCATCTATTCCATAATAACAACACACAAAAAAAGAAGAAGATGATTTAACCATAATATAGAGATTATGTTTTAGGCAACATAGCGTTGTAGCACGCCACTATACACCAAACATACGTTCATTCCAACTTTAAAACCACCATAAATATCATCTATTCCACAATAACAACATACAGGGAAAAAAAAGACAATTTTAACATATTATGGAGACATATATTCTTAGACAACGAAACGTTGTAGCCCGCCACTAATTTTTCATGCTTAATGAATCTATATAACCTTCAGATGCATGGCTTAAGGATAAGATACAAATGTTATTAACGTCGTTTCACAAAATTATATGTTATGTATATTTTACTAAAAACAAATGATATTGTGAACATATCCTCAATCCAATTAATTCTTAACAAATTTAGTACTCACAATTTATTTTATTTACTACATTCAATATTCACTCATACCAGTAAAACACTACATAAATAATAATACATGATGTATTAAGTGTGTTTCAAAGATATTTTCGTATTTATAAGTTACGTAATGTCAAGTTCAAGAGTAACACACTATCCTGACATAAGTGTGCAACTTCTAAAGCTAGTGAAGTAGAATAGGGTGGATCAGAGCTACTCAAAAATCGTGATAGGTGCTTGGGATCAGAATTGCTTACAGCATCCTTGACCTGGTCCAATGGAAAGGGAAAGCAGAAAGAAAAGAGGGAGCTCTACTTTAGTAACACAAGACTGACTTCAGAGAGTTCGTCGTGTACTCTGTTTTGTATACTATAAATTTGACTATTTACATTCTATTTTTCCGCTTGACTCACCTCTCTGAACTGATTGTTCAGTTAATACCCATATTTTTTACATTGTGATAATACATAAATAAGATCTTAAATTTGGTTTCAAATTTTAAGTTGGACCTTGAATTTTATAGTGTACAAGTAGATACTTTAATTATCCTACGTTTAAACAAAAAAATACTTGAGTCCAACCTGGCAAAATGTGTGTAATGCACTCAATTCGCGCACTTCCGAAATAAAATTTGAGGCCAACAAAAGTAAAAAAATATTGAATTGATACTTATACCCTTATACTTTTATATAATTCTATTTTATTTTTAAATTTTAAAATCTACGTGTAAATTAGTTGACAGTCATTGATTGACTAATAAATCCATGTCAGAGCATTTGCCTTACACACGTTTAGGCTGCAGGACTCGAGTTTTTTTTTTGTTTAAGCGTGGTTAGTTAAAGTGCCTACTTATGCACTATGAAAGTTCAAAGTCTAACTTAAAATTTGAAGCAAGTTTAAGATCCTATTTATGTATTATACCTAATACATTAGTATTACGCATATATATGAAATTGTAAGATCGATTAATTTTTATCTAATGTTCATATTATGTGTTGATTTGACAAATTTATCTAAAGAAAAACCTCATCGATCCTATATCAGATTAAGGCTTTCAAGACATCAAGGTCGCATCAATGTGATTCAATCACAAATACTAAATTCATTGCACTACTAGCACCTTGTAAATAAGAATGTTTGAAAATACCTCACTATTTTTTAAATGTAACAATTCCTTATTTTGTGTTAAGATTAACGCTAACGATAAAATTTTAAATTATTCATGTATAAATTACAAATTGTTAATTTCATTTTTGTTCACCAAAAAAACCCGACTAAATTTAAAATAGCTTTGAAGTATCAAATGTTTAAAAACATTTTTTTCAATAGTAAAACTTATTTATATTTAATAAAATCATTTATTTATTTATAATAAAAAGTTAACAAATTAATCTAAGCAAGTTTTACGCCCATCCAAACACTCTCTTTATCATTTAGCTGCACACAAACGAGGGAAACGGGGGCATATATGTCAAAAGACAGTGAGTAGCGAAACCCTAGTTCTATCCTTTCCTTATTATATAAGGTGTCTCAGGGTTAAAGCTACCATTTGTGGCCGCCGATTCCGTCAGAGCTCCGAGGTAACATCGTTCAATTTCCGATCTAATTAATTAGCGAAAGTTATCTCGATTGTGTTTCCTTATCATAGAATTGTTAACCACTGATTTACTGTTTTATGTATTTGATTATGTACTATTGATTCTAGTTAACCCATATAGAGTGATTGTTATCACTGAGTGAGCAAATTTTGGGCAATCTTTCATTAATCCAACGGTTTTTTAATTGAGATTTGTTCGTCCTGTTCTAGATCTGACAAGCTCAAAGTATAATGGAACTGATGTAAATGGTTCATATAATCGTTCTAGCGTTAGTGTAGGATTGAGGTTTGGTTGATTGATATGTGTTCCGAATTCAGGGATTTTATTGACATTCTTGATTTAATATGGATTGCACAAATTTAGAGTGTTTTAGTGCTTATTTTCCTTAAATATTTTAAACTTTTTTTCTATTTGTTTTGATGCTTTAGTACAAGTAGGCATGTTGGGTTTGCTCATAATTCATAGGAGTGATAGAAATGTACTCCCAATAACAACTTGAAAAAGTAATCAAGGCTGGAGTCTCAAAAGGGCTCTTTCACCAGGACACCATTAATTGGTGTTTTTTGGAAAGAAATACAGTAGAGTCCTGAGAATTGGCATGTTCTACTTGCCATAGGCCTTTGGTCAGGGAGCCTTTCTAATCATTTCCTAGAATTGGTGTTAGATCCACATGTCTTACTTGACTAGAGCATGTTTTGTCCTTGGTATTTGGAACCCTTTTTTTCCTATATTTGTTAATTTTCCTGCTTTGGTCTAAAACTCTTTTTTGTCCCAAATGAGTGACATCCTTATTTTTCACTCTATTTTATGAAATGTGCATTTTCTAAATTGTCTGAATGTTGAATCTATTTCTTTCCCACCTATTGATAAGGTCCAGTTCTTTCCCATCTTGTATTTTTTTTATTGTGTTGATTGGTATTTTCCTTTGAAATTTGTTAGTCTGTTTGCTGTAGTGATTGGGAGATTAGTGCCTATTACATTTATTGAATTAGAGTAAAGACAGACCACCCTGAAGAGATATGTCATCTATCCTCACTGTAAATATCTCACTTCATGTGGAAATTACAATTGTTATTAAAACTTTCTGTTTGACTTATTTTTCCATTCTCTAAGCTACAAGTTAGTACTTGCAGATGTCTCACGTACTCTCCTTAAAGCTTGAGGCCACTTAGCCTTTTCTTCTTCTAGCTATTACAGGTAAGAAGAATGTCACATCGCAAGTTTGAGCACCCAAGACATGGTTCTTTGGGATTTCTTCCAAGGAAAAGAGCAGCACGACACAGGGGGAAAGGTTTTAAATCAAATCCTTATCTGTTCTAGTTAGATTTGCATTCTTGCCACTGATAACAGGGTTATTTATGTTCGGAGTTAAAATATGGCAGTCAGTTTTCCCACTTGAAATTTGTCTCAAGGTTATTGAGTTTTTAAGTGTGAACTAATATCTCATTTGTCCTGTGGATCCAGTTTTTATAGAAATTCATGTTTGCCAGTATGTAACGACAGACTGGAACTTGAATGCCAATTTATGTCTAATGTACTATGTGATGGGCAGAATTCTAAAAATGTCCTGTCTTTGGATTTATTAAACAGCCTTTAAGTTGACAGTGGATGTAATGTTTAAAATATCATTGTGGAATCTAATCCTTTGTGCTCACGTCTTTGTTTATGCAGTGAAGGCTTTTCCCAAAGATGATCCAACCAAACCTTGCAGGTTGACAGCTTTCCTTGGATATAAAGCTGGCATGACTCATATTGTTAGAGAAGTTGAAAAACCAGGGTCAAGTAAGTATTGCTTACAATTTTAAAGATTTTGCTGCCAATGCACCAATGTTGTACTGGATTATTTTTAAGAAAACTGAATGTGCAATTAAAGAGCTAGGCTTATACATATTAGAGACTTTTTCAGCCTTCAAAGCTCAAGTTTTAATGGGAATGTCCTGATAAGGAACTAGCTCGTATGTTGGGCTGCTCTAAGTAAGCCCATATTAAGGCTTTATTAACTGTTAATAGAACTTTAGGTGATAATCTGCATCTTTGAAGAAACTTGTCTCTTTCCAAGCAAGCAAATATTTACATGTAGTTTTGTCATTCATGAGTTGTATTTGTGCAGAGCTACATAAGAAGGAGACTTGCGAAGCTGTTACCATAATTGAAACACCTCCAATGATTGTTGTTGGGGTTGTTGGATATGTGAAAACACCTCGTGGCCTTCGCTGCCTGAGCACGGTCTGGGCTCAACATCTTAGTGAAGAAATTAAAAGGAGGTTCTACAAGAACTGGTGCATGTCCAAAAAGAAGGCCTTTGCAAAGTACTCAAAGAAGTATGAAACTGATGATGGTAAGAAAGATATTAATGCACAGTTGGAGAAGATGAAGAAGTATTGTTCTGTGATTCGTGTTCTGGCCCACACTCAGGTATTTGCTCACTATAGTTCGCCTCTTACTGCACCGTGCCACTCTTTTGAGTCTATTTTTACCTTTTTCTCTATTGAGGCACCAAGGATTACACCCATCCCCCACACTTTAATCTTTGCAGATTAGGAAAATGAAAGGTCTCAAGCAAAAGAAGGCACATCTGATGGAGATTCAGGTTAATGGTGGGGATATTGCACAGAAGGTTGATTATGCTTATGGCTTTTTTGAGAAACAGATTCCTATTGATGCCATTTTCCAGAAGGATGAGATGATTGATATAATTGGTGTGACTAAGGGTAAGGGGTATGAGGGTGTGGTGACTCGTTGGGGTGTGACCCGTCTCCCACGTAAGACTCATCGTGGGCTTAGAAAGGTGGCTTGTATTGGTGCTTGGCATCCAGCTAGGGTGTCATTCACTGTTGCTAGGGCTGGACAGAATGGTTATCACCATCGCACTGAGATGAACAAGAAAGTCTACAGGCTGGGCAAGGCTGGTCAGGAGTCTCATTCTGCCACAACTGAGTTTGACAGGTTAGTCCTTAATATGCATACAATATTCCCTATGTTACTTGGATGCCACTTTTCTTAATTTGAAAAAATTCTGTCTTTATTCAGGACTGAAAAGGATATCACACCAATTGGTGGATTCCCTCACTATGGTGTTGTGAAAGAGGACTTTCTGTTGATCAAGGGCTGCTGTGTTGGACCAAAGAAGCGAGTTGTGACTTTGAGGCAATCATTGTTGAACCAGACATCTAGGGTTGCATTGGAGGAGATCAAGCTCAAGTTCATTGACACATCGTCCAAGTTTGGTCATGGACGCTTCCAGACTACACAGGAGAAGGCAAAATTCTATGGACGTCTTAAAGCTTAGGAATCTGTCCAGACCCATGTAGGCACTTCTTTTTTGTCTGAGATAAACTTCATTTATGAGATGCTGTGCTGCTTGATTTATGTTTTATTTACGCTCAATACTGTGGCAATTTTGTCGGATTAAATTTAAAGCTTGTTTTTTTATAAACTATTATGGACATCTGTCTTTATTATGTTCCATATCTCGCTAGCCTGCTGCCCAACATTTTCACTGGGTTTCGTCTTTCTCCAAGATCATGTTCTCTAAGGTGATTGCTCTTTTAATATTTTGTATTTTGTTCTCCTTTCTGTTGTTCTTATATGTTTTGGTTGAGTTAAGAGTGTTTATTAGAGGCAATGTCTCTACCTTCACAAGGTAGAGGTTAGGCTGTGCACACACTATTCTCAAACCCCATTTTGGGGGATTACTACACTGCTTATGTTGTTGTAACAGCCCTAGAGCAAAGCTAAAAAATGGAGATTAAATTATATTATGTTTTGGTCATTTGTGAAATTTGTTAGCTTAAGCTCTCATTATAAGATGGATTTTGATGTTAACCCCTTTGGCTCCTCCCACATGGGTTGGTTAAATTGGTGTTAGGTAAATATTTACACTCTTTTGTGGCTTCATTTTTTATATATGCAGATAAACTAGGGTTTTGGTTGAGTTTTAACATATTGATATTGTTAACGATTTATGATCAGTCAGAGACCAGCATGTTGGATGATTTTCTTATCTAATGGTACATGTAGCTAACTCGTATACCATTAATTTGCTGATGTGTTTGTGCCTGAATTTAGTTTTTGTTCATAGAAAAATGGGATCATACATGAAAGGTCACGATAAAAAAGCATCATTTCACGTGGGAAGCAAGAACGTCAAGATAAATATCATGAAAAAAGGGAAATGGAATGAGAGTGGGATTTTATGCCCTAAAAAGCAAACAAAGGAAACCTACGTTGTGGAAAAGAAGCAATTGATATGAATCTCTCTTCTTTGAATAACAAAAAACTTCCTCTTGGTTTACTATTCATTTTCTAATTACTTTTTAATAACGAATCGTACACCTTGACTAATAAATCAAATGTATGTTGTATCCCGCCAAGAATACTAAATAACTCGATCCATCGAGACTCAGGCAATGCTTTTTTGCAGCTCAATTGATTCATCATGTACCTGTTACATATTATCCTTCTACCTTCTTTGACAATTCAAGGTAAATTGTACTCCTACTTTGCAAGTGATAAGTTTGTTTTATTGGAAGACTGAAGATGGAAAAGAAGGGAGATTAGAGGGGAGGTGGGGGGCACAAAGGAGAAAAACTGAAAAAGTAGACGATGTCTCAACATTTCTTTATTCTTCTAGACATTGGCCACTGGACCCCCCAAAAATGTCTTGTACTAAAAATTTGTCTCTTTCCTTGAGATGACCCCAATATAAATAAAGCAGAGGCATTATAATTTCAATCAAAAATGATAAATGAAAAAAATAAATCAAATATACGTAGGAAAATCACCTTCTTTTTATCTTTTTAAGGTTTTTTTTTTTTACATTGTGGAAAAGAAAAAAAAAAGTTGAACAACTCAGAAAATTTTTCAAGACATCAGTGAGATATTATTTTTGTTTCTAGTTTTAATTCTCTCTTTTTAAAAAAAATTGGGGCAGAGGAAGGGAAAATGAGAGATTACGGAATCGAAACTTCATCAATATGGTGAGAGTTCAGTAGCCAACCAACTGAGCTACTAATATTTTCAATTTTACTTCTATTTGACATCTTACACACGGGTAAAACTTTAGTTCATTAAATTATAGTTAAATGGGATTATTTATTGTAGTTTGCACAAAAATTATGCAAACTTTTTTCACTTTAATTTTCTCTTCCTTTTTCTTGCAATTGGCTTGGGGTTAGATGTGGTGTGTGCGCGCGATATTGGTGTTGGTGCTCTTGGGACGTTATACACATCATATCTTAATTAGTTTTGTAATTGTTCTCATAGCTTTTAACAGACAAAGACCTAAAAGAATCCCAATCCAATGTAAAGAAGGAAAAAAATAAAAAGATGGTTCCTTTCCCTTTCTTCCTATGATCATCTTTTGTACTTGATGCGAAATCAAATTAGTTTGAGCGCATTAGTCAAGAAATCATAATAGTCAAGTCAGTGAGTATGAGATATCTTACGATTAAGTCTATTCAACGCGAAATCAGATTAGTCTTATGAAATACGATACAAATTAAACTAAAAAAAAAAATCTTTTACATTTTAATATTTTATTTTATTTTCATTTCTGCTTCAAGAAAATTATCACATTTTAGGCCATTCTCATAAGGAGAAGCTAGAATTGAAGTGGGGTGAATAGATAGAAAGCTTCAACATAAAAGTGGACTTTGTGCAAATAATTCAAGAAAATTTTAGGCTACTAGTAGTGCTTCTGACAAAAAGTTGTGGGGTTTATAAGACAAAGATTTTAGTAGGTAAAATTGAGGAATAAATCAAGAAAATGGTCTCAATCACTAACTTCTTTTTTCCTAGCTTTTCTCCTTTTTGTGTTAAGAGATAAAAAAACTTTTAAATCTTTCTTTCTTCAATAGAATCATGGTTCTTCTGGTATAGCATTAGCTGTAAGATTATCAAAAATTCCACCTGCTGCAGCTTTTTTTTTTAAAAAAAATAAAAAATAAAAAAATTGGCAGCTTTTGTTTATCCTGACTATCTAGTGGGAGATCATGTTTTTTTGTTTGTATGTTTTGCTAACTTTGAATGATGAAACCTTATGTTTTACTGTAGCTAACTATACAATATGTTCTTGATTAACAAAATTAATAGTTTTTCACCTTTAACCAGAGGTCTCGAATTCGAGTCCTGGATATGGAAAAAATCCTGTTGGAAGCGCCACGCCCGAATGAGCCCTGCAGTGCGCGATTCGGATTTAGTCGGGGCTCCACGGACTCCAAACACCGGATAGAAAGTCAAAAAAAAAGAAGGTGCTTTCTAATCTACTGACCCTTGGAACAAAGGGTTAGGCAAGTAGTATGAGCCCTCTTACTTTCAATCTCGGAGCTCGAGCTTCTAAGTGAGCTTACACTTACTCTCTGCCTCTTTGATTAATAAACGCCTAGAGGTCTCAGTAAAAGGTAATACGGGAACTAATAACTTGGAAAATAATGAAGTCAACCTACGACAGTACTTAAAATTATACTAGTGATATAAAAGAATCTTTACGCTATCAGTAAATAAAATATAGTTACTAATTTTGAAGTGAAAAATGGGATTGAATTTAGCTAATAAGAGGAGGCCATCAATTATGGTATCTTGAAAATGAATGCTTTTGCAAGCATCAAAGAGGGGTCACACTCTTTGCTTTAGGCTCTACAGACAAAGAGGGCCAACACTTTTGAGTTCTTTAAGTTTGCTTCCCTAGATGTACAAACAAAGGTATAGTACTGATTAAGTTTGGCATCAAGATTATGTACAAAAAACAATATAAGAAAAAGAAGGCAAAAGATAACAAAAAGAGTTCAATTTTTTGTGTACCGACAGTATAACTTTTTTATATTATTAGGTTACGTTACATATAACAATATAGTTTGAAATATACTGATAATATAAAAGTTTTGTACTTAAATCCAAAGAAAAGTCTAGTAACTAAGATTATCTTATAATTGTGTCTTTATATTTCTTTCCAACTAGGTATAAAGCTACCTAGTTTGAGCTGTGTTTTTCAATAAAATTGGAGTCATGTGTCTGTCTGTTTCTTTCATCACATGAAACTATAGAATATATGAAGTCCTTAATATTGGGGCTTCCTCTTTCTCAGGATTAAATTCCATTTTTTTTTTAAAAAAAAAATTCTCTTTCAAATATATGTTTATTCATCACATTCTTATTTCCAAGTAGATAACATCAAAGAGCAAGATTCAAGGTATTTTTTCCTCTATTTTTGCAGCTCATGATTTTCTTGATTCTTTTTTTTTTTGTTTTATATCAAACTTTCTTCATATTATCTCTTATCTGCATTTCTTATGTGATAATTGAGAATCTTGTTATGATAAAAGAATTTAAGTGTGTTACAAAAATGGGAAACTTCTATTTCAAGAACTAATATTATTTTTTAAGTGTTACAAAAATGGAAAATATTGCTTGATGATGAAGTGAGATTGTGTGTGTTAATAAAGGTAAAGGGTATTCATAGTTTTTATTAAGCTACTTCTCTCTTGGAGATCATCATTTGTATAATAAATTAAGAAAAACAAGAAAACATGATCATGATATATTCAGAAGCAAAATAAACCTGTTGATTTCTCTTCACTTCAAAGCTAAAAACACAACTTTTTTGCTACCATGAAGTTGTTTTCTTGTTGCTTTATCATACAGAATGAAAGTTCTATATTCCAATGATAGATTTGTGCATCACTTGTGAGCTGTTGAGCATTCTTTCGTTGTGTCGATATTTTTTTTTCCAACTCTTTTAGTCCTATTAGAGATTTATATTGGACTTGTGCTTTTGTTTGTTGTTTTGATTCTATTTCATATAATATTGGACTGAGATAAGCTTATATGGACTGACAAGGACAGTGAGGATTCATATAGTCGACGTCAACTTGCCTGATATTGAGGCGTAGCTGTAGTAGTTTTCGTTATTGATGAATGAAACAAGTGGATATGAATATGAGTGAGATTGGTTCAGAAAGATCAAATCCATGGAACTATATTCACACAAGTTCAGAACCAAGTCCTTCCCAAACACAAGTAAACAGAGAAGGACACTGGAAAAACTTTGGGACATCAATGGATGCTATTTCTTTTGGCTTTGTTGCTACAGCTATCCTCATATCCATGTTTCTCATCATGGCCATATTTGAACATCTCTTCAAGCCTACCACCCCTTTCTCTTCGCCTCGAGGGAGTAGACACAGTTCCTTGGAGTTGGGGCCTATTCAGAAACACGCAAGTTCACAAACAGCAAGTGTCATTTCTTTCTGTAGAGCATTTTTTGGTTCAAACATCATTCCCTCCACTTGATTTAATAAAAAATGATCATCTCTTGTTTGAACAGGTACCAACACAATATTCATCGGATTATACAGTTGTGATGCCAGGACAACAATATCCTACCTTCATTGCCAAGCCAACTCCACTGGCTTGTTCAAGGGAAGGGGTTTATTGGCCTTCCCATGAACATAGTTTTCCCTTCTCTTAATGCTCCTAAATGACTAATTATTGTATTGTCATATATATGAATCCTAAAAGAAGACTTATGTGACCATCAAAAAAGTTCACCAGTTGCAGAATCTAGCACTCTTACCCTGCTTTGATCTGTAAAATTAGCTGTCGGGCGAAAACTGAAGTTTTGTACATTGGAAAGAAGGAAAATGTAGGGTGACATTCATTGTTTTTGTGTAACATATTTGGTTTTGCTTTGTCTGTTGACTGAGTTCCCCTTTTTCTGTTTTGTCTTTTCCAATATGTGAGATGTGGGGATGATATGGGAAGTTCACTAAGCTATGTTTTTAGTTTGTTCTTTTGAAGTAAGCTTATTTTACCATGTAGTGCTTTACCAGTATTTTGACTATTGTGCTTATGCTCTTCTTTCTACTTCGGCAGTTTTATGTCAGTTGATGCTAATTCTAGGAATATGGCTTATGTTTTGTACATAAATCTGGGATGTATATCAAATTTTACACTATTAAACTTGTGAAAACTGCAACTGGAAAAGAGTAACCTCTTTCAATAAAGTGACCAAACAAAAGAGGAAAAATCGAAAAACTTGGATTCAATCTTAGTAGTTTGTATATTTTTTTATTTTTTTTCGGTCGAACTCACACCAACAAGGTAAAAATTTCAACAATCAAACCCTCTCGGTCCAGTGCGGGGAAGCTAGATCCAAGGACTACCTCAAGTTGAGGCTGTTTGCCAACTCTCTTACTAAATTGGCACGTATGAGTAGCTGTCACGAATCGAAGTTTCAAAAGCCAAAAGAGAGATTTGGAGACAAGAAAAAAGTTGGTTGAGACACGGGATGATAGGGCGGGCACTTTGTATGAGAAAGAAAGGATATAAACATAGTGGTTGTCTAACGAGATACTATGTAGAATAAGATCATCAGGGGGAAGGCGAACGGAAACCGACCGAAAACCGATCAGTAGTGTCTCGAGATCCCCTACAATGAATCCTTTCAGCTTTTTGCTAGATGGTTCCCTTTCCGTGCGATAGGGGATAAAATACGTTTTCATCGACATCTTTCTTTTTGATTCAGCAGAAAGAACGAAAAGCCAAAAGTCAAGGTGCATAGCGGTCTTTTCAAGAATAGGGGAGTATAGGGAGAGGGGTAATAGACTATTACCGTTCAGTTCATGTGACGAACCGAACATCGTTAGGTCCCGAATTCTGCGAAGCACCTCACCAGCAAAGTGAAAATTCAAGTAATTACCCAAGGCTTCAATTTTTGGAAGCTAAAATTCGCGTACTCATTTAACCACCCCAGATTCTTGCTGCAGTTGATCTCAATCAAACAACTGTGACTTTCCCTAAAGTGAGTAGAGGACATAGATTCAAAGAGATTTTTGGAGAAGTGAGAATTATATTACAACCAATATGGTCATGATTTACACCAAGCGCAAACAAAATTAGAACAAAGATTACAGACACCTCAGAATACAGAACAGTTGCTTCATCCCCCTTTTTTGGCACTTTCACCAAATTTTGTACAACAGGTGTTTCAACATCGAGAAAGTCAGCAACTTCTCTCTGTAGCGTTTGCATTTTTGAGTATAAATAAAAGAGAACCTCTTCTCAATTACTCTGATATTTCATCATCTGGTGGAATTACAGTTAGCAAGGAATATTTGACCCTCACAGAGATCCTTCCTTTCTCAACCATAAGCCTTGCACCAGAAACAACCCAATAACCAGGAGGTTCCTGTGGTCCTCGAGTCATCTCAGTAGTATCGACAAATTTCAAGAGCTTAGGGGCTTGCACAGGAACTGGAGGACCACCGGGGTAAATGGCAGAATTTATGTTCACATCATCTGGCCGAGGAGGTGGCTTCTGAACTGATGTAAAGTGCTGGCTAATGAGAGTTGATATCAGGCCAGATTTGCGGGCCAACCCAGGGGAACCATCCCACTCAGGGTGCTTTACCATAGCAGCTCCCATGACAGTCAAGAATCGGAGTCTCAGAAAGAGGACCTTTTTAAACCCATAGTCCCCTAGTTCCAATTGTGCTCCAGTAACTATATTAAGATCTTCATCAGATTCAACAGGTGCGGTGCAGACATGAGAAAAGTTCTTCCATTGAACTTTTTCATAGTATTTGCGATCATATGATTCTCGACGAAAATTGCCATTTGGATCATCTTCAAGTTGGAAGACTTTAGGAAGAGATGAAAGATGCTGCAAATGGACGGCTAAGCGGTTACTCCTTCTACCTTCAAGGTACAAACGAAGCCCAGTCACCGGCCTCTTGCCAACATCAACCTGCAAGAATAATATGAATCACATGGACGCCTGGAACGAAGGTACTAAGTAGACTAGTCAACAATATTTTCCCCTTTTTTTTCTTCCTTTCTTGATCCCAAGCATTTGGTACAAGACCAAAAGAACCTAGTGGGAACTGCCATCTCATGTTGCTCAGTGGACTCAATTAGAAGCTGAAATAGAAGTAAATGGAAAGAGTCTTCCTATAGATCGAAAACAGTTAGCTATGCAATCCAAGGCACACATTGTGATTTAAAATGAAGAAGCAAAGATGTTATTGTCTTGCATCCTTTACTAAAAACATTATTTCTAGGAATCATGTGTACAAGTATTTGGAGAAATACAGCCAAATCCTTACAAAATCCAAAGATGGCATAGTTTGAACTTTGAAGTTAACCTCTCTCACATACACACAACTAGCATGTCTTTTGTTTTATACTCCATGAATTGTAGCAAACAAATTGGAGATAATGATAGATTTTTTGTGATTAAGAAAGAAGAGGGAGAAGAAATTTCATTTGGAAGATTGGAAAAGTATAACAACCCCCAGTTCATTTGAGGTCAGAATTTGGATTGCCCTCATTCAACATGGTGCTACCTGGAGCATATAATTAGATATGTCTGAGAGGAGAGAAATTTATGGAAAAAGATAATAGCTATTAAGTAAGGAATTTCATAATAGATGGCTGTCGGGTGAGGTGGCAAACTCTCATGGGACGAATTTACTAAAAAAGATCATGAGATGGAAGGAAAAGTAAATAGGATACACTTCAGGGAGGATGTAACTTATCATTTAAGAAGGATAACTTATCCAAAAAAAACACATATGTATTACTTAAGAAAGGATGACAAGGGATCACAAGGGATAGAGGCTTCAGTAAAGATATCTAGGTTGAAAATCGACAAGGTTGAGGAGTATCTGACGAATACTATGATAGCTAGTAAGGTGAGACTGGAAGACAAGATGATATAGTGAGAGTCGAGTACGGAACCCTTGACTGTGGGATCATATTAAATGGAGTTAGCTGAGGATGGGAAAAAGGTGGTGTGGAATAATATATGGCACACCAACGCCCCAAAGAAAAAAAATAGCTTTTTCCCTTGGGGAGGTGTTATATGCGATGTTAATGGCGAATAACTTAAGGAAGATGACGGGATTGCTTTGAGTTGGTGCCGCTACATAAGGATCAAAGGAGAATATAAAACACCTTTTGCTCCATTGCAGGTCTTCTAATAGAAAATTTAGGTGTTTAAATTAAGGGAGCTCACCGGAGTGGTGTTCACATAAAGCCTGGGACCCAGCAAACTAAACTGCAAAGACGGAAAACTTAAATGCCTTCTCTGTGGACCTAGTGGAAGATCACTGAATACTGGTGCCCATTGCCTTGGCAGCTGAAATTCCAAAAACTGGTGAAGCTCTTCAATTGGTGGTTTATCTGCATAAATAGACAACACTTCCATATAAGTGTGAAGAATTAAGGACACAATTTCCGGGTAATTATATAATAAAACATCCCATGCAATTAATACATTATCAAATTCCCAAGGAGCTATCTCTAAAACTTGTGGGGAAAACCTTTTAAAGAAAAGTTCTAAAATAAAAGGGGTTTAGATAACTACAATTTGTTTGAAGATTTATAAAAGCTTTCTAAGTGGAAGAAGAATCTTTTTCTGAAATTACCCTAAAATCACTTTTTCATTAAACAATTATTGAAAGAAAAAAAATCTTGATAAAAGATAGCTGTTTGGACAACATTTGAGTTGAAATTGGGGGAAAAAAGAATATTTAAAGTTGAAGTCAAAAGAAAAAAGTGTGGAAGTTGAAGTTGTGGACATGAACTTAACTTGGAAAATAAGTTTACGAGAGTTGAGAATTGTGGCTGCAGGTGAAAACTAGTATTTTCACTTGAAATACACCTTCAAATGCGCACAGTAGTAATTATGCCCAAACAGGCCAGCCTAACTCCTTGTTTCGAAATGTTTTTGCAAGATTCAAAAAATATTCCAAGATCAGACAACACAATAATATTTTGAGAAAACGCAGACACATTTAAATCAGCCATCATCTTTTAGCTGCATAATTAGCAGGGCTCAACAGGCACTTCTACATCTTATTTTTATAAAATCATTAATAGTTTGAGAAAATGCAAACGTAAAAGTGCAAAACACGGGAACTTAACAGGCCCTCCTCCACCTAATTGTTTTCCCAGAACTATTAATTGTAAAAGGTTCAAAATTAACAGGAACTCAACAGGCCCTCCTCCATCTTATTGTTTGCCCATAATATATGTTGCTCGGACTCTTAAAAATTGACAACGGGTGCATGTCGGATCCCCAAAAAACTAGTGTATTTTTGGAGGATCTGACACAGGTGCAGCAATATTTTTGGAGAATCTGAACACTATAACTATTGACTGGAAATGTTGTTACATTCAACAATGTGCATTGTACATGGAAGTCTAAAACTTATATCACATACAAGATAGCAGAAAGAAAAACACAAATGATATGCTCTATGCACATGGAAGTCTAAAACTTATATCACATACAAGATAGAAGCAAGAAAAACACAAATGACATGCTCTAACTTACAGCGCAAGTACAGATTTATAGCATGACTTAAAAATCCACTTCCTGAGATGCCATTCAACAGTGAAGTTATAGGAATGAAGGACATTGAGATCACATCAGGCTCCTGATCCACACTTTGTAACCACTGATTATGCATCAGGCCTCTGCTATCACTTCCACCTCTCCTCTTGCAAATACAAACAGTATCCTGCAATTTCAGTAGCCAATGGGCAAATTGACAAACTTGTTTCAGAACTCTAAAAGTGCACAAAATTTAACAGATATAATGAAAATCCTATACCACCTACCTCCTTATGTGCATATGAGCCTGATATATTGGGATCGGCGAACCTCAGTCGGTGCTCCCTGATTTCAAACTGAGGCAACATTATCAAATCAGAGAGAGAGACAATAGATTCATAATAATTGTGACGTAATAATGTCATGAAATATTATTTCTAGTAATCTAATGGTTATGACAAAAGACGTGTTAGAACTTGACAATAAGATTTTCAACTAATATCCAATTGTAACACGAATGACCTACAAAGTAAATCAATATGCAGATATTGATTGACATTGTCTATGCGGCCATAGAAGATCTTATTAAGCCTTTCTGATTCAGCCAATATTGCAGAAATTTTTAAAATAACAATTCAAGGAGAGAGAAAGGACTTTCCAAAACAACCAAGAATAAGGAAAGTTGGCAATTATGACCATTCAAGCAATAGCGATGACTGATGAGACAGAAAGACCTTAAATTGTTTGGTCAAAATCACTTCCAAAGTTATAAACGGATAAGAGAACCAGAAAAACATAAACTTCAGATTATCTTGTTTTTGAATCCAAAAGGGTTGGTACATCCATCAATTTGGCCTTCACAATCCCCTTTTCACATCCTAGTTAGTCCACCTCCTATAAAATCACAAGTTTAACAGCTCCATGTCAAAGTAAATAAATGTAGATGACTGGCAATATTCATCTTTTTCCTTGGTATTCGTATTCCTGGACATGGGAGTCCATTTCAAAATGCAGCTCCAAAGGAGCTTATGTGTCATGAGATGCATGTATTAAATAATATGCTCAAAGGTCACGAGTTCAAGCCTTGGATATAACCTCTGGCAGAAATGCAAGGTAAGGCTGTGGACAATAGACCCTTATGGTCGGGCCCTTCCCCGGACCCTGCACATAGAGGGAGCTTTAGTGCACCATGCTCTCCTTTTTTTGCTTGTACCCATAAATAGCACTTAAAAACTGACAACCTAAGTTGGAACTTCAAATAGAAGTTTTACCCATTAGATAGAAGGCACCCACTAGTGTGTCAGAGATATTGGTGCTTTTAGCACATACTATTTCTAGGGTATTTCTGGGTTGTGTTGGCAAAGTAAGAAAAGCATGTCATCTAGATAAAGGAAGTAACAAAATTGTATTTTTTAAAAAATTGAGAAGTGTCATTAGTGCATGGGCTTCAAAAGCTTCATATAAGAACACAATTCATGTGTCTGTGAGTGTTTGTCATTATTATGGAAATTGGAGGGTCAGATGATATCCTTAACCTTCGCCTTCTGATGTGCCTGCTGCGACTCTATTCCGCCTTGTTCATTTGTACCTGAAAACCTCTTATCTGCCATTGTCTTCAAACGCTTTTGCACGTCAGCAGGCAGAAGGGATGAGGAGTGCTGTTGTTTCATATATATTACATCTTTTCCCCCCATCTTTATACCAACAATGACATGAGTACCAAATTTTTCAATAAACCTGGAGAATGAGCATAACTTTAGAACTAGTATGACAAAGTCCTAATAGACGAGAACTTTCCAGTAAACAATGTGTTGCTTGTAATTGACCAGTTTATAAGTAACATGAAGGTGGATACCAGATAGCGTCCAAACAAGCAGTTGCATCAAAGCTCAGAACTCAAATTTGTAACTTGGAGAGCACTGTGATTCTGATCAACTAGAATGCCTCAAGTAAATAAAAAAGAACTTCGCATAAAAACTCAAAGGATGTCGATGTACAGTTACTATTTGAGGTTTCAAGCAGTTGCATCAAAGCCCTCTTACTCAAATTTGTAACTTGGAGTGCTCTGTGATTCTGATCAACTAGAATGCCTCAAGTAAATAAAAAAGAACTTCGCAAAAAAAACTCAAAGGACGTTGACGTAGAGTTACTATTTGAGGTGTCATCAGTTGCATCAAAGCCCTCTACTCAAATTTGTAACTTGGAGATCTCTGTGATTCTGATCAACTAAAATGCCTCGAGTAAATAAGAAAGAATTTCGCAAAAAAACTCAAAGGACATTGACGTAAAGTTACTATTTAAATTTTAAGGTGTCATTAACTGTTTACTTTCCCTTCTCTTCACTTCTGTTTAGCACTAAAAAGGGGAGAAAATGGTCAAAAATTGATTAGACAGCAAGGCAAGTAAAAGTGAGAGCCAGATAGAGTATGGATCTAAAGTTGTTTTTAAAAGTGGAGCTTGGATTTGAAGGAGTTGCTTTTTACTGCTTCTACGACCAACTTCCGTCAGACAACGGAGACTATCTTGAAATATGATCGAAAAAAATGCCAATGTTTAAAAGTTTAAATATGCAACAAATATTACCTTGCTAATGCCGCAGGATCCCATGTTGATGGAACTTCCTTTTTAACATAATCACACAGAACCATTTGAGATTTCTCTAGAGCAACAGAGTACAACGTGATGAACACACCATCAAAAGCAAGGGTTTTAGTGTATGCTGCATCCTTCTGCCAAGAACCAGAAAACTCGAACATAGTATTGAAGAGCCCTGAAGGAATTTTACTATTCACGGATACTTCCTGATTGAACTGCTCTGACATCTGCAGGTAAAATAGGAACTCTTAAGATAGACCACAAAAACAAGACTAGAAAATTTTGCAGAGAATAGCCACTCTGACCAGCTTAATAATTAACAGCAGAGGAGAGATTACAAGTACATGTACAAAATTGAATTATATTCCCATTTATGCTTTCCTCTAACTCTTCGTAGTGATAAAGGCACAAAAACACAATAACATGGAGAAAGCATCATTCTTCCTACTGTACAAAATTTGTACATTAATATATTCCCAACTCTTAAGATATAAAACAGCTGGCATCATAAAATACAGTTCTAGCCTCTTCACATAAAAGCAAATAACATAAGCAAAATGATATCACTATATTACCAACTTACAGGTATAGGAATATAAGACCCAATAACCAAAGGCAAGTAGAAACAAAAATACCTGCTGGAAAGAAAGAACATCAGAGCGAAACCGCGTGTGTTCTCCTTTATCACATTTGATAGATTTTGACACATCAGGTATTGAAATTCCACCAGGAAGCACAACCTCCCGACCCAAGTTTTCATCAATTTCAATTAAACGACTGTTAGCCGGATGACCTTTACAATACTTGAGCCTCAAGTCCAAGGATATATCATATCCACATCCTATGGACTGAATCGCAACCTTGGCTGCTTCAGCAGCAGGTAACTTCAACGCCATTCGTCACAACATCCTTTTTTCTATCAAAAACGAACTCCAAGTTACAGAAATGTTCACAGAGAACCTATAAATGAACCATGTAAAAGTCCCTGCGTGTTCCTAGACTAGTCAAAAAACACAGCTGTAACAAACTGAAGAATAATCAAAGTTTCGGAAACCTTTAAGTATCAATCTAGAAATTTAAAAAATTCACTAATCTTCAATTTCCGAGCTGAGAACTGCAGATTTCTCGTTTTGCACCAAATCAACTACACAAATTCAACAACAAAACCCTAGAATCACGCTGTACACTTAAGTACTCGATAAACCTCCGTCATGAATCGGCGAGCATTTCAGTCTAGTACGGACTCGAAACCCTAGCTGAGTTGTGTATCGAAATGGGGACTTGGAGATCCGAAGATTTCGTATTTGACTTTGAAGTAAAGCTCAGATCTAGAGAAGAGCTTCGAAGACGACGGCGAGGAATTTCAGAAGAGGATTTTGCGGTTAAATAGGGAAAGAGAGTCTTGCGCTTGAAATGGAAACTCTGAATTTTAATGTTTTTTTAGGATTTTTGCTTAATGTGTGAGAATGGAGATTTTAACAGTGACAGGAGTGGGGTGGTGACGACGTCAACGGAAGGATTCTCACTTGACTAACATTTTGCTGTCTAAAGACGGCCAATCAGCGAAAGCAACGTGTCTGCACTGATAATTTTCCCAACTAAATAGGGAAATTTAGCATATACGGCAAAATGTTTGTTGTAAAACGATAACTTCATAATTGTTGCAGACGCTTATTAAAGTAGTTGTGAAATGATACTCACTACTCTAGGTTTTTTTTTATTCGGTGTTTATATGAAATGGAACAAGCTACTAATGAATGTGATTGAAATATTTATATTAGAGTTCGAATTTATATTAGAAATCTCCGCACTACGATTTGAGGATATAGTGTTCTCTAACAAAGGCGACTCCATATCTAAAAGAAACTTAACCCGAGATCTCTGATTAAAGATTAAATGAGTACTTACCATTCTACCACAACCTTTGTTGATCTCCCTCGTTGTTTTTACTTGTCTATATAGATTTTTAAAGAAATTATAAATAAAAGAGTAATTTTATTATATCACTTTTATTATTTAAATGTTAAAAAATAATAGTAGTACTAGTATTTAATAACAAAGATAATATATATATATATATATATATATATATATATATATATATATATATATAGGAATAGTAAATTATCTCTTAATTTTTTATATTAATAAATAAAATTAAACAACAAGAAGTAAAAAAAAATAAAAATATTGACCATATACTGTCGCCTTAAAAAAGAAATTATCATATAAGAAAAAAAGGGCAAAATATGTATTACATGCAAAGTTATTACATTGCAAATACAGTGATCATGTAAGGTTCCCAATAAAAAAAAATTATCATGTGAGAAAGAAGGACGAAATATTAACTATCATATTAAAATATATAGATTTTTTAAAAAAAGTTAAAGTGTCTCAAAAACATTCTTATCTACCCAATCATGCTATATATTGATGTGTAGAATGGATAAATTAATGAATAATACATAGTAATTCATTTTTGTTAAAATTAATTTTAAAAAATATATAAGTATTTTTATATTAAAAAAAAAACCAAAAAAAAACAGACACCATCTTTTCTCGTCACTATTCTTCTTCTTCCAAGATTAGCCTCCTCTTCTTGTTGTTGCTCCTCCCTTGTCTCTACCTACTTGTCCCCTCTCTTACTTGTCTTCCTTTGCCCAGTGCTGCTCTTCATGCCTTTTCCTTTGCTTGCCAAGCTATGCCTTTTTCCTCTTGAAGCTCAAAGTTAGTGAATGATGCATATTTTGTCATGTCAACGTCACATGTAATAGACTTTTGTCAATGAAGGAGAGTTAATTTGGTTACTATGAAGTTAAAGTATTTATCTCATCGTTAATGTTAACTTTAAGTATTTATTATGCATTTTGTCAAAATGAAATATATCATTGTACGTTCGTTTATCAATATTCTTCTACTTATAATTGTCTAATTAGCCTTTTTTGCTTTCATGTTTAATGAAGTCACACAACCTAATAGTCTCGCCTATTTAATTAAAGTCCACATGGATCACCTTATACATTATTTTTTTTTGAAAGTGAAAGTTAAGGGTGTACTTGGGGTTGAATAGTTGAAAGGAGTATCATTTTTAATCAAAAAATGAGATCAAGGATAATCATAGGAAACTATAAGTGCAGATTTTAATAGTAGATTTTGTATTTTATTAAATATGAATTCAACGCGTGGACGCTCAACAAAGATAGTTTTGATTAGAATGTTTAGTTATTTGCAAATAGTTATTTACAAATAATATTTTTTGCACATTCTTCACATCAAACTCGACACAAAAGTGATGATTTGCGTTGCTCCACAGTGAAGCAAATAATTAAAATATAGGCCCAATGTGTAAATAATAATTATTATGTGAACATGCAAGAAATGTTATTTAAAAATATAAATACATTATTTTTACTCCACTTACAAGACATTTGATCTTTCATCATCACTATTGCACGTGAGTGTCACTTGTAACAAGCAAGCAAACACATTTTTTCTGATGTTATTATTTGATAATTCTGTTGTATAGAATTCAATAAGTTTTTTTTTTACTCATTTGCTTTAGTAAATTTTCATTCGTTGTAATTTACTTGTTTCAATGCACTCGTAAGTAAGCTTTTAGTATCAAAAATGAATATACAATTAATATAATTTGCTCCAGTTATAAATTTAATTATTAATCTAAATCACAAATTTAGAGTTAACTCCTCAAAATAATGTTTAGGTTCTGACCAAAAAAAATAATGTTTAGGCCATCAACCATTTATAATATTATTCGATTCATTTTGCATTGTAAAATCTCAAAAAAAAAAGTATCCCTTTTTTTTAAAAAAAAAAACATATGAAAACTCTAAAATAAATGTCAGTGTAATAATACTTACAACTTTATTGATAATTTAATCCTTCATTACATGGCCTTCTAAGGGGATATCTGATTGATGCTTATTAGTCCACTCTCTCACAACTTAGTTTATAGTTTATGAAATATTTAGAATTTTGCTTAAATAAATTTTAATGTTGGTGTTTTTTTCTCTTCAAGATTAACTTGCGATATTTCCTCCATATTTAAAATGTTGAATAATTTGAAGATGTGATACTTTTTTTTCCTTTCAAAAAAAACTTCAATTCTCTATGTATTCCAGAAAAGTTAAATTATATAATTATTCAAATACAGAAACTCCAACTTCAAGTAACTTTCTTCTTCAACTCTATTTTTTAATTATTTTTTTTACATGTCAATTTTAACTTTAAATATCGTCCAATTAATAAGAACAATAGAAAAACTAAAAAAGCCTCTTAATAAATTCATGAGTTGATTCGATTACCATTGTTTATAACTATAAGAATAGTAACAAAATTGGACACTTTTTAAATTGACAAGTAATGTGCAATTCAAAAGTCTTCGTCTAGTCTGAAATTTATAATTCAAAACTAAATAGTCACAGTACATATTTAAAAAGTGATTAACTTTAAGTACAACGCCATGGAAATGGCCACATGTTGTAAATAACAGTTATAAATTAAGATAACTTATTGAAGACTGAAAAACATTGAAGAATAAACAATTTTTAAAATTTATTTTATAACATTAAATATAAGTGAAGCTGGAAATATATATATATATATATATATATATATATATCATTGTCTTATAGAAATTCATTTCATTCTGTTTGAATTGTTTCTGTATTTATATATTAGTTCATTTTTCTTGTAGTATTTCCATTACATGTTGGATTTTTCGTCCCATAGATAGGTTGTAGAAGCTTGTATTACACCTTATCTTTTATACCATTTTTCTTCTATTTCTCTTCCTAAAGCTCCAGGTAGTTTATGAAATAGTTTTTTTCCTAGTTCTTTGTCAAAAGTATTACCATTAGTAGTACAATAATAAAAATAGTCTTTGAGAAAGTCTTTTATATGCATCCAATTTGAAATACTTAATTGTTCTAATTTTACAACCGCATTTCTTTGTAGTGTTACTAAACCGCTATTTGGGTTTTCGCCTGTTAATAAAACATTTATTTTATTTGTGAAATTATATGGGTTTGGTCCTAAATTTATTAATTCTTGGAATTCTTGAGAATATGTCTCTAAAGGCTTTCCATGCTGCTTTACATGATTCTCCCAAAAAGGTTTCTAAATATTTATACATTGTTTTTGCATCTGTGTTAGGATAGCTTTTTATGAAGTCTACTAGTACTATTCCTTTCCATACATTTATAACAGTATTCCACATTTGTGGATCATGAGCGGCTATGTTAAGTATTTTTTCTTTATTAACTCTTTCTTGTAGTCTAATAGGCTCTTCTATTGACATTCGTCGTTCTGCTGATTTAATATTTTTTTATTTCTGTAACCCATGTAGACCAAGCTTTTCTCGGCAGATTGCTTGTACTATAGCCAACAGTCGGTGTTTCACTTGTCCTTTGAAAAGGGCTAGCACTATGAGCACTACTTGTTTCGTTCATTAGTTCTTTATGACTTACTGGTGATATTATGTCGTCTTCTTCTTGGTCAGAATTTGTTTCTACACATTTTGTTTCTTCCGTTCTATATGCTATCTCTTTCTTTACATAGTCTAAAATGTTCAATTATTTCTATTATATCAATTTTACCCTTTTTGCATCATTTGCATTTAAAAAATGTATGATTATTTTCTTTATATAGTATTTTTGCTTCTTCTGTAGCATTGTCTACTTCATAGCCTTCTTGTATTAGTTCAATATTCATAAATTCTTCTTGCTCTGTGTCTATGGTCCTTTCTGTTTCGGTATCATCTAGTTCCTTTTGGCTAGTGTAATTATAGTTGGTGAATCTTATTGACGTTTCTCCTTTAGAACTAATATACATTAAATAATTTTCTGGTGCAAATATTTTTGGTTTACTAAGTTTATATAGGTTCCATTCTAATCCTGCATATTCTTCTGGAATTATTTTTATTGGTTTTATTAATTTGACACCCTTGTTTCCCATTACCTCTACTACATCATTTACTTGTAATTTAAACTTGGTATTACTACTTAGGGTCATTTCTCCTATAAAACCAACACACGTTAATAAATTATTTCCATTATACATTTCTTTGTAACCTTTAGTCTGAATTCCTATTTCAATATGTTTTTCAATTTTTTTTAAATAAATCAGAAAGTCTGGGTTGATATAAAATATTCCTCCTTTATTGATCATATCTACTTCTATTAATCATATTATAGATTTCTTTAAGTCTGACCATCTATCATCATATAATACTATTAGAACTTTAGATCCTAAATTTTTTCTAGTTAATCCTTTTATTCCTATGACTATTAATCCCATATGCATTAACATAAGTATGGGGTTTTTAATGGTCTTTATAAAAGCCGGATTTACTAAATTTAAAGTAGCAAAATTTTCTCCTATTGCAGATATATGTTCTTCTCTATAATGTCTATATAATTGATTATCCCTAGAGAAGCATTTTACATTGTATAACATTTTAGGATTTAATAATTTAAGTTGATTTTGTTGAAAGATTTGTAAATCTCTATCAACGTCTATTATTTCGTTTAATTCTTGATTTTGCTCATTACTAGAGTGTCTTCGTGATAGTATTCTAGAAATAAGATTATTAACTATCCTGTTATCCAAGAAACTTATTTGTTGTCTGTCTTCTTCAACTGTACTTCTTGGTCTAGTTGAAAGAAAGTCCATTTTTGCGATTTTTGGGTTATAGTTTGTTTTTCTTTTGGTGGAGTTTTTTCTACTTTCTTTAACTGAGTAATTAATTCATCTATTTTAGTGTTTTTAAAAATTTGGACTTCAGGTCATTTTTTTCTTTATTAGTTTATATATGTTTATGTTTAATTCTATTAATAATGCTATTATTGTGTTATTTTATTTTAATATTATCTTATTTGACAAACCTACTGGTTCTGGTTGATACTTTTTTGTATTTTCTAAGGTCTTTTTGTAATTTATGCCTTCCTCGCTTATGAAAGCGAGATGTTCTCTAGTCTTTTAATTATTTCCTTTAAGTCGCCTATCTCGATAGTTATTACTTCAACTTGTTCTGTAATCTTGGTTACTACTTGGGTATTCTTTATCTCTAATTCTTTTTGTCTTTCAATAATTATCTTAACCAACTTTTCTATTTCTATTTTTGTAGATATTTTTTCGAGATTAAACTTTGTATTCAGTTATTGAATTTTTTTGTCGACTTCTAGTTGTTGAGATTTAAAGAAATCAAAGTTTTGTTCTAATTTAGTTAGTATCTTACTTTGTTTGTTTAAAGTAGCTTCTATGGTCTCTAACAGTCTTATTATAATTTTATCTTTTATATGAACGTTATCGCTAAAACTTATAATTAGATCTACCAAGGTATTGTAATGTTTATCTTCCGAATGTAATATGTGTTCTCCTAGTGCAAAATTACACCTAGTAGTATTGGTTTTTATAAAGCTTTGTATTTCTTTTTAGGATGTATTCGTAAATCTAAGTATTCAAAATGTTTTAATGAATCTATTTTGTTATCCTAAGGAGCCAACTTTCTAAATTACTTCGTATAATTCTACTCTATAAGTACTAAATCTAATGTCTTCTTGTATGCTAGAAATTTCTCGAAGTAATGCAACTCTAAGCTTCGTCTGTTCTTTGTATAGAGTTCTGTAGAATAAGGTAGTATCTGAAAATCGGTTTATCTAACTGGTTTCTTAATCAGGCAAGATTCTTTTTAAATTCAAATCTATATTTTCGTTCTTCGTGTATCTAATTTTGTCTTAATCTGATTCTCTTCATATATTCTAATGGCATGAATATTATCCTTATGGAATAGAAAGAAGTATTTTTCTGTACTATTTATCTGAATATTAGAATAATTAACTTGTCTTTCTAGATCTTCTAATTGTCTGTATAAGTATATTGTATATGGATCTGTATCTGATTCAGATGATAAGCTTAAAATTTCTCTTAGGTCCTTTTCTGTTTTTATTACTTCTGATTTATGATGCAATTCTTCTTGAAGCTACCTATGAACTCGTCGAAAGTGTTGAAATAAAGGTTGATTTTGCATAGATTTAACCAAGCTGATAAGTTTTTTCTCTAATACGCATCTCACACCAACCAATTCGATTATTACTATTGTCTATATCACTTTCACTACTCTGTATTTCCCACTTTACGGCACTTATAAAATCTCCTTTAACTTTCGCTCTTCTCTAAAACTATTATATTTTCTATCTAAATAATCTATTGTTTTTACTACTTTCAAATAATCTTCTAACTTATCTTTTAGTTGTAAGGCAGTCCGTTTTATTCTATATTCATGGTATAATAATCAATAGCTAAATCGCACGTCTTTATATGAAGGATGTCTTTTCATAATTTTTTTGATTGTGCTTTGAGCTGTATTACTAACTTATATTCTAAACGTGATATGGTGTCTATTAAATATTCTAGTATATAGTTATCCTCTTTGGTATAATTAAGCCACTTATATTCCGTATACGATTTTTATAGCTTGCTTTTTGTTTCTCGTAAAGTTTGATTATTCTTGAAGGGTATACACATATCTTGTTCTATAAACTTCTCGCTCTGATACCAAATTAATACACCAAATTAATTAATTTGGATAAAAAGATATGATTTAGTTTTTGTGTTTAAATAAGTTGTAAATTCTACTCAGTACTCCCTCTCTTGTTTTAGTTTCATCATGCCTGTTTGGTATGTAAATCCCGAATATCCCCTTTTTTACTCTTTTTTTTAATTACCCTGTTCATCTCTTTTTAGGAACCTATGTTCTTAATAACTTTTTTTTTAACCACACCTCGGATATATGTCTGGCAATAAATACGTCATTTATTTACAACGGACTTTCAAGACCAGGAGTCCTAGAAATTTACAGGTTAATCTATCGTTGTTATTAAAAAGTTCAGAAGTTAATCATATATTAAGGGTAAATAGTTATGACTGTAGAATAGTTTACATATGAAAACCATAAAATAACAATATACTAAACATATTTTGGAGGGATTTAGAGATAAAACATCATCAAACTTAAATGAATCGACGGAGAGAGGTTTCCTTTTCAGAAACCCCGAAGAGCTTGACAAGGAAGTTGAAAACTTTATACAAACACACTTGTTATTATTCAAACTTTATTACAAGCCAGGGATGTTTGGTTGAAGGTTAGGATTATTGTACATGAAAGGAAATAATATGTTGAGGGTTTTTTAGGCTTCTTTTTCTTCTAAGTGTTTTTCTATTTTTTTTCAATCTATCTTTCTAACTCATACAACTATCTCTTATATACACCTTAGAAATAGGAAACGAAAGGTTTAAGACACGCTACGTGGCCCAATTATTGATGGCCGACAACCTATGAGATTCCTTTAATAATATGCATCAGGTGCTTAGTGGGCCTCATCATCACATGCATTATTAATTACTTTTTTTGACTGACTGACATACGCGTGCTTGTTAACAGTTTTTTCATTGGATGGTAGTGATAAAGTGACAGCACTTACAAGACATTTGTGGGCATGCCCACATGGTACACTATGTACTACTTTTTACATTATTGGTCTGCAATTTACAACCATCTTGTCTCTTTAGCATCTTGATCTTAGACATATATTTATTGTTTTAGCTGCATCATCATTGTCTTTGTATTCTAAATGTCTCCAGAGCTTAAGTATCCAGATTATGCAAGGCAATAGAGTAAATGAACTTGGAGTTCTGATGAGACTGGTGTTGGCATTTTCGTTTGAGTTTGGAACCAGTCTATCATTATCTGTATTTGGATTGTCTTTGCTAATAATATGCTTATCTTATCCTTGATTTATAAAGAATTGTTCTAAAGTCTGCTTAATTATAGCTCCGATTTTGTCATTTTTTTCTTTTTCTAAGCTATAGTCTTTCTAAAACTGTCTTTTTGAAAGGATTTTGGTAATCGTCTTCAAGAGGAAGAAGATCCCTTGTCTTCATTTTTTGGCAAAGTGACAACCATTAACGGATTTGACATGTCTTTACCGGCTATAGTTTGAACGAGACTAACTGTATTTTGATCTGATAGAGTAGATTTCTTAGCATTCAGAGGGGAATGCACACCCTTCTGATCCATTTTTGGTTGAGATGGAGAACTCATATCTGGGGTCTGAGTACTTGTATTTATCGTAGGAACAAACTTACCTTGAAAAGTCTCGAGTTGCTTCATGGGTCTCATGTTTTCTTGAATAAGAGCCTCATTTTTGGTATTGAGTCTTTTGAAAGCCTCAGTCATGGTAGAACAATGATCACAGAAAATTATCTTATTTGTGTCTTTCTGAATGTTGTATTGAGGAGTTTGGGTGGGACTTTGTCTGAGAACTGGAGAAACATAATAGTTTGGCCCACGCATCCCTTTGGCATAGTCTAAAACTTTGGTAAAATTATTAAAGCCTTTGAAAAAAGGATTTTAACCCCGTTTATTGAGTCTACTACTTCTATTCAAGTCTGAAAAACACCATTTGTCTTACCATATATAACTACATAGTATTTAAACTTATTTTCTCTATTTTTATCAGAGAAGTATTGACATAATGCATTATTAGCTGCGATAAAATATTTAGTGTCTTTTTTATTATAAGCTATCCAAAGATTGTCTACTAAATATTTTTGAGTTTTGTCTAAAGTACATTATGGTATTATTCTAAAAGATAAATTACACTGAGGGTAGAAAATTAAATTAAATTTATCGAAGTAAATTCTTTCCATCATGACTACCGTACTCTGAGGTCTGAAATTAATCTTACCTAATAGAGTCTGTGTGTATGAGGCTGGTTGGGCTATGCCCTTGCCTTTGTCTGCTGGCTATTGGTCAGTTGGTCTCATGCTGAAAGAACATTGTATCAGTTAGTTTTGAGTTGTAGTCTACTTAATTTATCACCTAAATAGTTGTTTTTTTCCTTTAACATATTCAAAAACTTTGAAAACAGCCGTCCTATCTTGGTAGGATTCAGGTATGCGTACACTTTACCCTTTTCAGACTCCACGTTGTGGGATTTCACTGGGTTGTTGTTGTTATATTCAAAAACTATATTAGATGGATATAACATTCATAAAGTTTAGCCATCTTCTTTTACTACTAGCTTTACTATTTATTGTCTGATGAAATTTAACTATTGCTTCACAGTTTGTTCGTACTAATACTTCATCTTTATTTAGGATGTATAACTTAAAGCTATTTAACCCGTATATTATTGCTAATACTTCGGCGTCCATGCTACTCATATTTTTTTTTCTTTATATTTACCACTTTGGTATGCACATATTTTTCTTTGTTTTTATTACTATATTTATTAGGTTTGGCTTTTAAAACAGCTTTCCACCCTAACTGACTTCCATCAGTTTGGACTATAAAGTAATCAGATTCTAAGGAAATTTTTAAATCTGGTATATTTTTAACCTTTTCTTTTATTTGTTTTACCAATTTAATATCTTCCACATTAAAGTGTTTTTGACTCTTACTTTTTGTTTTTGCATATAAAGGTGCTGCTATTTTTTTTAAGTTTTGAATGAAATTTCTAACATAATTTACAAGGCCTAAGAATTTTTGTAAATCTTTTGTATTGTCTAATTTATCTGGCATATCTAGTACCTTTTTAGCTATATGTGGTTGGAGCTTTATTTTTTCCATCTCCTAAGGTTACTCCTAAGTAATTAATATGTGTCTTACATAATTTCATTTTCTTTTTACTAATTATTATTCCTATTTTACAAATAATCTAAAAACTATTTATAGGTGTCCTAAGTGTTCTTAGATATCTTTACTAAATACTAAAATGTCATCTACATAAACTAGTACAAAATTTTTGTAGTCTCCAAACATATCGTTCATTTTTCGCTGAAAAATAGGCGGTTCTGTTTTTAAATCAAAAGGCACGGCGAGCCATTCAAAATGTTCTTCTGGACAAGTGAATATTGTCCATTCGATGCTTTTTGGGTGTATTTTTACTTGTCAATATTCAGATTTACAATCGAATTTACTGAATAATTTTTTACCTTGTATTCTATTAATTAATTCATTTTTGTCTTGTAGCATATATGCATATGTTTTAGTATTATCATTTAATCTTTTATAATTTATTACCAATCTACATTTTTCTCTTACTTGCTCACTATGGTTCCTTACCATAAATGCAGCAGATCTATGTTTAGAGGTAGATCGTCTTATCACTTATAATTTTAATAGTTCTTTAATTTGTTTACTAAATTCTTCTGTGTCTTCATTATTAGCTTCTATAGAGGCTATTTTTATGGTATATTCCGGATTGATTATGTCTAGTTTACACATGATTTTATTACAACCCCAATGTATTAATGTTTTTTCACCAATTATTTCCATTTCATCTAATATTGCTACTATGCTATATAAATCTTTAGAATTTTTTATCATTCCTATCATATTTATTCCTTTCTGAAAATTATAGAATTTCGTTTCTACATTTATTAAGGTATAATCTTTTTCTAGGTATGATTGTTCTAAATAATCTTCACGTTCTTAATATAGATATTGTGAAGAGGAACAAATACCTGTGTCTCCGTAGTCGTCACAACATAGAGTTGGATCTTTAGTAGGAGGTGTTACGTCTTTAATTTGGAATCTTCCTTTTGTAGGAGGTTGTATCGTTTGTACCGGAGTATAAGCTGTATTTCTAAATAACATTATTCCATCTCTAGAAAATAAACAATTTCCATTATTTTGTATAAGGAAATGTAATCCTATTACTAAATTAGGTTTGATATCTAAATCCTTTGCTAGTATTTTGTACATGTTGTATGTTGGTTTGTAAAATTCATTGCATGTATTAATAAAACTTATTTGAGCTTTCTCTATGTAATGATTATAAGGTTATATATTCCGTCCATTTGTATTGCTGATACAGGTTCTTTAAATGTTTTTAATACTTTTGTTGGTAGTATCTTTTTATTTATAAGACAACTAGTGCACCCTATGTCTACAAGTGCTAAGGTTTCTATTTCTATGTCTTTAATCCTAACTCTGGCTAATACTTTTATTGTTCTAATTTTTTGTCTTCATTACATATAAGACTAGTATTATTTTCTTCAATATTCATAAGTTTAGTTTCTATGTTGTCTAAATGTATAGTTCCCTGTGTACAAGTTTCGTCTAAATTCATCTTTTGTTTTCCTCTTTCTAGGGTAATTAGTCTCTGTTCTACCTCATTAAGTCTTGTTTCTAGGGTTATTAATCGTAAATTAATAGCTGAATCTTTTATTTGTGTTTGTTCTTATTGTTTACTCACTTTTATGTTTAATTTATCTTCTATGCACGTGATACATGCTTCCATGTAACATTTTTGACACTTAGCTCTATTACTTTTATTAGGGTACCATTTACATGTGCTACATTGATTACTATCAATTCCTTTGTATCTTTCAAAATTATGAATACATTCCTCTACTACATTCATCATGGTACTTAGTTGTAGATCATCTAAATTTAACATTCTTCTCTCTAGGCCTATTTCCTTTATTAAATTATCTTCTTCAGAATCAGAAGACTCTGATTGAGTTTTTTCCTCTACCTCAATACTCATGATAGAATATATGCTTTCAGTGTCTGATATATACTCATCTACATTTAATAAGGTTTCTTGTAACTTTTCTACTAATTGAGAGTTTCAAGTTTTACTATTATTTCTTTTAAGACATATGTTTGCTAAATGTTCTATGCTACCACAAGTATAACATTCTATTTTTTTTTATAATTTCTATCGTTTCTGTATTTTCTAATGTGTCTATCTTTATTTAGATAAGACTTTTTGGCTGAGGATCTTCGTAAGTAGTATTTTTTTTATGTCTATGTGGCTTTTGATTATAAGAAGATCGTCTTTTGTATTTCTTTTGCTTACGTGGTTCTCTATCATAATTCTGAGTTGTATATATCATTGTCTTACAAAAATTCATCATTCTGTTTGAATTATTTCTGTATTTGTATATTAGTACATTTTTCTTGTAATATTTTCATTATATGGTGAATTTTTTGTCCTACAGACCATAAGGCTGTAGGAGCTTGTATTACACCTTGAGCCCGTTTGGATGAGCTTAAAAAAAATAACTTTTATGTATGAAGTGATTTTAGAACTTTGAAATGCTGAAAGTTATTTTTATAAATAAGCAGTTGAGTGTTTGGATAAAAGTGCTTATGATGTGAATTTTAGGGTTAAAAGAATAAAAAAAGGTAATTTGGAATTTAGTTAAAATATAAGGGATATAAAAGTAATTTCCATGGTCAAAGAAAATGACTTTAAGCGCTTTAGAAAAAAAAAGTTAGGAATCCTAACTTTTCATTTTTGACTGACTTTAAAAACTTTATGGCTTAAAGTCAGTATTAGGCAAACACGTCCAAAAGCTAAAAAGGGGCTTTAAGTTGGTTTTGACCAACTTAAAGCCAATCCAAACGGACTCCTTATCTTTTATACCATCTTTCTTCTATTTCTCTCCCTAAAGATCCGGGTAGTTTATGAAGTAGCTTTTTCCTAGTTCTTAGTCAAAAGTATTACCTCTAATAGTACAATAATAAAAATAGTCTTTGAGAAAGTCTTTTATATGCATCCAATTTGAAATACTTAATTGTTCTAATTTTATAACCACATTTCTTTGTAGTGTTACTAAACCGCTATTTGGATCTTCGCCTGTTAATAAAATATGTATTTTATTTGCAAAAAATCAAATCAACTCGAATGAGCGTTCACGATTTCTCAAAGTTAACATAAAAGCACACAATAATTTGGTTTTGCATATGGCTTGAGTGGACATTATTGATTTAAATCTAATTTTCTTTAACTCAGGTGACCATCGGTTGATTATCAATACTTCTACTAAATTTATTAAATAGTCATATTTAGATTTCAATACATTAATTAACATAATTAAATGTATGAGTGCAATATAATTAATTAAATTATTAATAAAGATCTTGAGAGTCTATCGAAAATAATTTTTTTACTTTTGAAATTAAGATAAAATTTACGTGCACTTTATATTTTACCCTCCACGACCACATTTTTATTAAATTACATGAGATATATTATTATAAATTACTAATAAAGATTATCATCTACTCCACCTTTTATCATAAGTAATTATGTAATCTGTTAAATTATTTGACATTACAATTAATATGTGCACCCCAATATGAAATTCTATAAATAAAAAATGTAAAATTGCAATTTTTGCAAATTAGAAAAAGTTTTCGAGCTTGCTTCAATTTTAATTAATTGAAAAGAAAAAATAAGGAAAATAAGTAGTGTCCTCGCAGATCTTGAACTGCCGGGTCATATATAAGTTTCTGGAGAGCCTATATTCTCTTTAAACATTCTTCAATCTTCAGCAAGGTAACTGCCGATTTCTCTGAATACTTCTCCTCACTAGTTGATCTTTCTGCAACTTTTTACTTTCGATTTTTGTCGTTAGATCTAAGGATTTGTTACTGTCCGATCTGATTTTTCAAATTATTTATCTCTCAAATCTGTACGAAGATCCGATCAATTTGCGTGGATTTCACCGTTTTATGTTGTAATTTTAGTGATTTTGTACAGTCTGCTGTCGTAGTTTATTGTTTCTGAAATTTATTGCATTGCCGATGTCTATGAAATGAATGCTGTTTTCATTTCGTGTATACTCATCTGTCAAACAATCTGTACCTTATCCGATCAATTTGCATTGATTTCACCGTTTTAGCAGTGTATGTCGTATTTAATTGTTCCTAAAACTTATCGCATTGTTGATGTCTATGAAGTGAATGATGTTCTAATTTCGTATATACTCATCTGTCGGTTGTTTGGAATTTTTTTGATGCTTCTTACGTTTTTGAGTTTGCGTTCAAAATCCAGGTGGTATACGATCTATTGCCTAGGATCTGATACAACAAAATCTACTAAGCAGCAAAGATGGTAATATTTCGGCTGATAAATTTGTATCAACATAGTTGTGTAGATTTGAATGATTTGTCATTTTTTTAATTTTTTTTTAGAGATTATTAGCTAAGAAGAACACTGCAGTGATAACTATATACCGTTGTCCTAATATGCTGTGCAGGTTGTTCTAGCGGCTTCCATAATTTCTAAATCTGGCAAAGGTATGTCACATTCTACATATGTTTCTGGAATTATCTGGTTTGTGGAGACTAGTGTGATGTTAGTTGATGATTTATATGGCGGAATTCTACTAAAGTCAGAGCATGTAGGCAAAAATTGCTACTCCTCCTTTACATTTTATGTGTTTGATTGGAAATAGAGTTTAAAAATAGCATACTTTCAATGGAAAAATGGGAATGTTAAGATTAAAGAGTTTGTAGATATAAAAAAGTGTTTTCTTCATTAGAAAAAGTGTTTTTTTTTGTGGAAGAATGCTCTTGGAGTCTAAGAGCCTGTTTAGATTGGCTTTTGGCTTATGGCTTATAAGCCAAAAGTCATAAGTTAGAATTTCTAACTTATGACTTTTGGCTTAAAAATAAGTGCTTGTACACACATTTTAATTTTACCCAAACACTTCAAAACTGCTTAAAAGCTATTTTCGCTTAAAAACACCTAAAATAAACCAATCCAAACGGGCACTGAAGCTCGAAATAACATTTGACATTAAAAGAAGTTGCCGTTTCATTCACATTAATATGTAAAACTTCTCAAGTCAAATGTAAAAATTGCACTAAAGGCAGAGGAAATAGTTCCATTAAGTTATAGATAGAGGCACAAAGTATAAATAACCTCTAAGACATGTTATTTTGGACATGTAAAATGTGAGCTTGCAACAAAGACTAGGCTGAATAATGTGCAGTGAAGTACTCTATAAAGGAGTTGGAATGTCTCAAGTTAATCATTTAATTGAAAAGAGTTTTTCAACATTTCGCTTTTTTTAATCAGTCTTAGTTGCAAAGATGCCGAGGTGACGTTGGTATCATTGTATTTGATTATTTGTAATGGTTGACACTTGTCTTCCAAATAATATATTTGTCTTTATAAACGACTGTTATTTCATGGAAGAAGACATTTTTGGCGTGTTACTTTTCTTATGATGCTTTTTGGTGTGTTGCTACTGTATTGGTCGTTGTAATATTTGGTGGTTACCTATTGAAGACATTTATTCCAAGAAAAGTGCGGGAAAAGAATTATAACACATAGGACTGCTTTTAGGAAGTAGTAATGTTTTCTCCTACTTAATTAATTGGGAGTTTATAAGACTATCATTAAAAGAAATGTGACAGGCTTCTGCCCATCAAAAAAAGAAAAAACAATGTTGACAGGCTTCCTGTGGTATTCTTCTTATTGAGAGAAGAAGAAAGAAGAGAGAAGAGAAAAGACAAGTATTTGTGCCGCAACTGCTATGTTCTTCTTTAGTAGTAGTATTGGTGTGACTAATAAATATAAAATAATATTTTCCTAGAAGGGGAGGGGAAGGAAATGAAAGTTATGTAGAAGAAAGCAATAAAACATGGAATGCAAACTTAAGTTAGAAAGTAAAGGGCAGAAAAGAGATAATGTCTACCTTCTAAAAAATTAGAACATAGTTGTAATTGCTTGTCTTTTGTAGCTGCTGTGTTCGAGTGTAGTGGTACACTTACGACAAAGCTGGGGGAGGGTCAAATTGTTGGAACCACGAAGGGTTCTATTTCCTCACTTTGGCTTTTCACTTAACTGTGATGTTTCTATCTTCTAATTCCATAGGTCTAGGTCAGAATTGTTTTCTTTCTTATTTTTTCATTTGAAAGGTGTAAGAGCTTCTGTCACTATGATATCCCTCTTGTGTATCAGTAGTCCCATGACTCTGCCCATTTGATAGTTCATTTGGTTTTCTGCTCTTACAGAAGCAGCTTCTTTTGTTTGTTTGTTTGTGTTAGGACTTGGGATGTGTTATTCAACCATTTCTTGCATGTTGATGTCCAATATTCTTTTATTCATGTAATAGGATGGATTTGCCACTGACCCATATTGACCAAATCATCTCATTGTCTTCTGCAGCTCTTGTCTCGAGGCAATTTGTTGATATGTCTCGTATAAGAATTGAAGGATATCTTGCAGCTTTTCCCAAATTGGTTGGTATAGGAAAGCAGCATACATATATTGAGACTGAAAATGTGCGATATGTTTACCAGCCGATAGAATCTCTGTACTTGCTCCTTGTGACCAACAAACAGAGCAACATTCTTGAAGATTTGGAGACACTGAGGCTGCTGTCTAAACTAGTATCCTTTCTCTTCCTCTGATACTGAAGTTAGATTATCCTTTCTTCTCAGCATTAGATTGTCTTTATCCGCTTTTGTTCATAGAATAACTGCTTTTAAAAAGAATATTTTTTAATTTCTCTAACCTGCAAGATGTAACTCCAAATTCAGTCCAAATAAATATAAATAAGCAAGTTTTCATGTGCATGCTACTAGAGATTTTTCTGCAAATGGAAAAGTTTGGGAAATTCCTTGACCGTTATTAGGTGCCTGAATATTCTTATTCACTAGATGAGGAAGGAATTGGCAGGACAGCTTTTGAGCTTATTTTTGCATTTGATGAAGTGATCTCTCTTGGACACAAGGAAAATGTTACAGTTACACAAGTCAAGCAGTACTGTGAAATGGAGAGTCACGAGGAGAGATTACACAAGTTAGTCTTACAGAACAAGATAAATGAAACTAAGGATGTCATGAAGCGTAAAGCCAGTGAGATTGACAAAAGCAAGGTAGTTCAAAAGTCACATGTCAGCTGTGCTAAATGTTTAATTTATTCCCTTTTTCATGTCTTGGGTCTATTTGATTGTACTGTTGACATAATTTTCTACACATTTACTTTGCAGATCGAGAAGAATAGAGGTGACAAAGGAGGTTTCATGTCACTGCAATCCATGGGTTCTGGAAGAATCGATACTGGCTTTGGCAGCGACTCAGGCATATCTAACACAGGAGGCAGTGGTTTTGGTAGTGGTTCTGGATTTGGTCTAAGCCCTGATGTGGACACATTTTCCACCAAATCCAAGGGTTTGTATTTGTTTCACCCTATCAATGTGATGTGTCTTTAGCTTGTTGCTAGATCTCTATAGAGGGGGTGCATCAACCGTTTTTGCATGTTTGCTCGTGCAGTTCTTTTTTTCCTAGGTTACACATGTCTTTAAGCTGCAGACATACCCTTTTGATGTTATAGGTGCACGTACTGTGTAGGGAAGCAGTACGTACAATTTTGATGTGAAGGAAAAAGCCATCCTTTTTAATAAATGTTGAATTGAGTATATAGGGATGATCCAAAAGAATATAGTATGAAAAAGATATGCTTTTATAGGTGATTAAGAAGAATGAAAATGAAGGAGAAGGAGAACACACAACTTTCTTCCAAAATTTTCCTCGCAGAATGTAGAAGGTTGATATGTGACACACTCCAGAAAATTATCAAGAATTCCTAGAAAACCCTTGCCTAAAAACTCTATCCTTTGGAATATCAAATTTGCAGGTTCTCTTGGAGAACCTTAGAGAATTGATTGGAAACCAATTATGAAGATGTAGCTAATGGCAATTTTGTGTATCAGGTCGTCCAGCTGCATCTGCATCTGCTCCACCGAAAGGTCTTGGTATGCAGCTGGGTAAAACACAGAAGGCCAACCAATTTCTGGAATCCCTAAAAGCTGAGGGTGAAGTAATTGTTGAGGATGTGAGGCCAATCATTGGTCAGGCCAAACCAGCTGCTGCTCCACTAACTGATCCCGTCACGTTGACTGTTGAAGAGAAGATTAATGTAACACTAAAGCGTGACGGTGGTGTCAGCAATTTTGTTGTCCAGGGTACTTTGTCTCTTCAAATTCTGAACCAAGAAGATGCTTTTATCCAAGTGCAGGTCCTTTCTCTCTCTCTCTCTCTCTCTCTCTCTCTTCAAGTATGCTGAGGCTCCTAGGAAAAAGTCTAACATTGTCGAGACTATGCCAATGTCCAATGTCAACAATTTTAGTTATATGTAGACGTCCTTGGTGAAGCAGAGTTCATCATTTATGTCCTCTGCAGCCAAACACTGTTTCCAGCTCTACTCATTTGATTGCATTTGATATGCGACTGGCAAGCATTTGAAATTTTGAAAGAGGGTAAAGATGAACCTAATAGTTTTTTTCCGCGTTTCCTTGGAATATATGACTTCTCCCTAAGAAAATTTGTAAAACACGTCCGGCATGCACTCTTTATAATAAAGCTGAAGACTCCCTAGGCCCCTTTCCATTTGAAATGCTTGTCTAAACTGGACTCTCTAGCTCTGCATTTGGAAGTCTATCTGACCTCAGAAGGTATTCATATTTGCTTTGCTTGTGAATTTTGTGATAGTGTGGTTTACTGTTCATTCCATACTATATGTTCAGATTGAAACCAGTGGTAATCCAGCAATCCTCTTCAAAGCACACCCAAACATGAGCAAGGAGTTGTTTGCAAATGAAAATATTCTGGGCCTTAAAGATCCCAATAGGCCATTTCCCACAGGTCAAGGTGGTGATGGTGTTAGTCTTTTGAGGTGGAGAATGCAAAGCACAGATGAGTCAATTTTGCCGTTGACAAGTAAGCTTCATGAATTTCAGTTGACGCTTCTCTAAATCTCCGTGTTGTCTTCTGTGTTTAATTAATTGTTATCCTTTATCATTGATTCAAATATTTTGTCTCAGTTAACTGCTGGCCTTCAGTTTCTGGAAGCGAAACCTATGTGAATATCGAGTATGAAACCCCCGCACAGATGGATCTACAAAATGTTGTAATTTCTGTACCCCTGCCAGCTCTCAGGGAGGCTCCAAATATACAACAGATAGACGGAGAGTGGAGGTGTTCTTTTAACTTAAGCTTTTATTCTTTTGCTAGTTTTAATTCTCACTGGATTTTAAAACTGAATCTTACATAGATCTTCTTATGATAGAGGCTTTCAAACCTGAAATGGCCTTTGCATAGAAGACCATGCTACTTCTAAGATGCTAATTTGTTTATTGCTTCTAAAAATGCCTAGTTTGCACCTCTGCGGTCAGAGCGAAGCAGTTGCTTCATGTTTATTATTTCATGTAGTTGCATATAGATAGGATTTTTGGAGAATCATTGGTTTGGAAAGTTCACACATCACGTGGCTCTTCAAAGGAGGGATGAATGTCACTTAGTTATTCCTTCCGATGCTAGCTTCAATTCCGGTTGCTTTCCTTGAAGAAGAAATATGAACTGCTATATTCATTTTGGTTGCACCTCGTAAGAATTATTAAATAAGATTGTTTGGTAGAACGTATGTAGTGCTTAAGTGAAATTGAGTGTAGAGAAAAATTGACATGAAAAAGTAAATGGTATTTGGGCCACTGGTTGCAGTTAGATCTGTATTGTTGTACTTGTGTGGTATGATAATATTGAGGAAAATGGTAACTCAGTCAAAATGCAGTGCAGAATGTATAATTTCATCCCTTTATTCATAGACCTTATTGATAGACCTAATTGTAGTTGGCCAAGGCCCCGATTTGAATTGACCAAAGATATAATATTAAGTGCTTTTTTGAGTCATAGATGATTGACTGACCTTTTTGACTGGGAACTTGTATGGATCTGCTGGATTGTGCTGTACAGATTGTCAAAAGTTTCTATGTAGAATTAAATATTTTTCACCCTCGAATCGCAGGTACGATTCCAGAAATTCTGTTTTGGAGTGGTCTGTTCTTCTCATTGACAATTCGAACCGCAGGTTAGCTTATGTTAAAGTTTGTTCGATCGAAGCACACAGCCATTAAGGCTTGTTTGTCTTTCAGTCTTTCTAACGTGAAAGTTTGGAAACTTTGCAGTGGAGCACTAGAATTTGTTGTTCCAGCAGCTGATCCGTCGGTCTTCTTTCCAATTTCTGCACAGTTAACTTCCTCGAGAACCTTCAGTGACGTGAAGGTTTGCTCCTAATCTTCCATGTGATATTGCTCAGTCATTTTGGTGTTTAGGTGGTGTGGCTCTAATTTTTCCCCACTTTATGCTGACCATTAGGCAGTTAGTGTCTGGAGATTATCTGATGCTCTTGCCACATGTTCGTTGCTATTTTGATTTATTTGCATGCAATCATTATATCTAATCTGCTATTATACCTTTTCATTTTCATGAGAGTGTCTTCTTCTTGTGGTTGTTATGCTTTACCTCTTGTTATCTTAACTGTTAATACAGTGTTCATGGAATTTTCTGTGTTGTGATTCTATGCAGTCGATCTTGTTTATAGAAAATTTAGACAGCAATTGTTTTGCTGAATGATGATATTAGTAACATCAACTCTAATTATAGACCCCTAATTTTTTCCGGATTACTAGGAAAGAAGTGTTATTGCTTTATAGAAATCTATACTGAATATCCTAGATTCCCTTCACTGTCAGCTGATACTTTTGTAATTGAAATTGGTGTGTTCCTTTGTTTTCTTCACTATACTCCAGGTCCAATAACCATGTGCCCGGATTTGGTTGTTTTATCTGGTAACACGATTTGGTTTAAAATTTCAGGTTGTCAACGTTCTGCCTCTAAAAGGTGGGGCCACTCCCAAGCATTCTCAAAGAACACTGCTGGCCACGGAGACTTACCAAGTTGTGTGACCATAAAGGCAGCATCAAATTATGCCCCTCTATCAACATTATAGGACTTATTTTATTTCATTTTTGTTCAGACTTTTGTTTGCCTTTTACTTGTTCTCCAACTCAGAGTTTTTTCCCAATATGATCATGTACGGAGATGGAATAACTTTGTTAGGTTGAACTTAGAAAGTCTTGTGCATTTATAGCGTAAGTCGATCAACTTTAGCGCAATTGAATTGAACTAAAATTTGAGCATTCGATTTTTTTCTTTTTCTTTGTTGTGCTAATATTTCCTTGTTCGTTTTTTCCTCATGACTCATGAGGTCTCTCTTTGGTTGTTGAAAATGTTTTTATATTGATAGTTCTCTTACCTTAATAGAACAACTTACTCTAATGCCACCGGCAGAGCAAGTGTTTTATTTTCGTTTTGTACTTATATTTCAACAAGAGATGCTTCTCTTAATATCATGGTACTCTTTCAAGATAGGGTGAATCTGTTGCTTTCGACTCTCTAGAGCTGTTAAATTTAGAGAATACTTCGGATTATTCAAAACCAAATAGAAACAAATGTTCGAGCAAGTGTCCTTTGTTGGAGCAAAAAACAAAAAAATGTTTTACCTTATTTTCGAGAGTTCAAATTTGAACTCAAGAATATTGTACTAGGGGTGCTATTCTTTAATTAAAACAACTCATTCTATATAACAATGAAGTTATGGGTTAATTAATAGAGAAGGATATGTCCATCTATTTCTTTTCAATTAGGGGAACAATGTATATAGAATAGCTTTAATAAAGGGGACAATAATTTACCCAAAACTTCATTCTTATTTTGAAGTGTCAGCCTCAGCCACGTGTCTTTATTGATATTTGTACTCACCAAGAGAAGTGATACAAACCCACATGCATAAATTATTGAATTGACATAGTAGGTAATATACATAGATCAGTCAACTATATTTAAAACTAGAAGAAAAAAGAAACTTATAAGTAGAAGACAGGTGTATTATCTTGTGTAAAAAACTGATGATTAAATGACTCTTCCCATTATGGGCAATACTATTCTCGAAACTCCTCTCACAGAAACAACTGTCACCATCACCTTGTATATTAATTATTATACCTTCTCTTTTTTCAAGGTTTGATTCGTATTACGATAATTAAATTAATTAATGTTCAATTTAAATTCAAACGTATTTTTTTTATATATATTTAAAGATTATATATATAAAGAACTACTGTATAAATCATAGCAGTATCATTCATAAACATTAATATTTTCATGAAGCACGCCTAAGTGGTGTAGTAATATTTTCATGTGCTACATTATTTAATTTGAGGCAAACAACGAATATATGTATTTTCCCTAAGCAGCATACATGTGCAGAGCTACAAATTCTTTTTAAAAAAAGGGTAAATGAAGCATTTCACACATAAAGTTACTTCATCGTTTATTATTCACTCATGCCAAACCCCAAAGTGTACAAACCCCGTTTACTTGGTCAATAATTGACAGATTATATCCTAGGCGGATCCATGATTCCAATATTAGGGGTTCGAGTTTGAAATATACCTTCAAATTTTATTATTTGTATTTATTTAGTATTTTTTTAAACACATATACATGATTCCAGCCAATATACGTCCTTATCTACACAGGATGTTGTCACTTTATGTGAAGAGGTGAATCTATCTCAGCTTACCTTCCAATCAACTTCATTTTTTTTTTTTGGTCCTCACCATACTTTCCAACCCTTAAAACCTATCTCTACCTCATTTCCACATCATATATCTATGCATACATAACACACACATCTTCTTGGATAGCTTTAAGTCAAAAGAGAAAATGGATGGGTACACCAAGATCAATGGAACCAATAAATCAAGATCCAACAATTTCTCAGATCTCCAATCTTTCCCCCAACCCCACAAAACCAATGAGAATCTTAGCCCAAATCACACCGTTTTTCATGATATGATAGATCTTGAATCCATGTCCAAAAGCCAACAACGCAAGAACCAAGAAACCCATGATGAGAATGAAGATGCCATTGCCAATGAAGAAAATATGAAAGGCAACAACAACAATATTCCTAGTGGTGTGAAATTGAGCAGGGCTAGCTCTGTTTCATCAGCAGCTTCAGCAAACAGATTTCGGCTAGAAAGACAAGGGAGCAAGAGCACAACAACATCATCATTTGAATCAGTTAAGAGAGCTTTCTCAATGAGAAGATGTTCATCAGTTTCTGACAAGTATTGCAGGATTCATGATCAGGGATTCACCATTTCGTCTCCGATAATGGATGATATTGCTGAAGCTCATGAGGATAGGAAGAAGAAGAAGAAAAATGGAAGTGGCAGAATCCTAAAAGCCTGTAAGCGCCTTTTTGGAATCTGAAGGTCACCATAAAATGAATCATTTCATTCTTTTTCTTTTAAAAAATAAACTTTTTCAAAGTCAAGAGTTTTGTAGTCACTGGGGCTACACTATGAAGAACATATGGAGTATTATTATATTGTTCATTACTCCAAATCCCCATTACCCAACACTTTGGCCAAGCTCATGAGTGGAGAGAATTCAAGATTTAAAGTACACGAGTTCAGAACGGATATGAACTATTATATAGTTATAGTATTTATTTTCTTTTGCATTTGCATATATAGTTTGAGCCGGAAGGTGTGAGTTCAGTTCAATTCGCTCAACTCACTCTGAATTGACTGGTATAAGAAGAAAAGTTTGTATGTGTATGTAGCCACTCCTACTTATATCTTGAGAATGTTAAATCTTTTGCATTTTATCTTTCTCTTTGGTGAACTTCTTTATGTATATGTCTTATTTCTTTTTTGGCCTGGGTTGGAGATCTTCTTATTAAAATGGCACTCAGGTCTCAGGTAAGAAATTTTGTAATAATAAGCATAAAAGTGGGGTCTTATAATCTTTAGAAGTAATAGGTGCAAGTTAAGGTTTGAGGTAATTTGTTCAATTTCAACCACAACATACTCGGTGTAATCTCACCCGGTGTAATCTCATAATTGGGGTAAAATCTCATAATTGGGGTAACAGAGGGTAGGTACTTTTGGTTGTCATTAAGTTCAAATTTTGAGTGTTCTATTATTTTTAGATGCTTAACTCCTAATTGTCTAACTGTCAAAGTCAAACTCACATGTTTGACTATAAGGAAGCTGATTGAGATCCAAATCTAGGCATAAACTAATGACATTTCAATTCAGAGCCTTGCCAGTAGTTATAATAGTGACGTAACAATTGTATGGGAAAGTGAGATGAACTTCTGAGAGAACATGGGTCCAAAAAAACAAAAGAAAAAGCAAATTAAAGTATCTAGATATTGAATAAAGGAAAAGGAAAATGAGTCTAAAATAAGTGAAATATCAACAAGAATGTGGACATCAGACAATGAAGACAAAAATGGAAGTACCAAGGCTTCATTTGATTTCACTCAGGATCCATCATTATGAGGCCATGAACTATTAAGCACAAAACAATATTATAGCCAATCCTTATCACAACTATCAAAATCAGACAGTGGACAATTTTTTAATTGTTAAAAATGATCAAGAAGTGGAGAAAGGCAATTCAATCCTAGACTCCTTGCCTCAATCTTGTTGAAGGTTACACAATTTTGTAGTGCTGAGCACATTTCCCCAAGATTTTTGTAAACGAGATTATAAGTATGACATTTCATTTAAGAGCAGACAGGCTAACATTTTTATGAGTAAAAGCTTGTTTTTGAACAATCTGTAAACCAAAATGTATAATGTACAACACTTATAAATCAACTTTTCTAGTCTTCACTCTTCACTCTCAAAAAATGATGCCGCACCTGTGTTCGATCCTCCAAAAATGCATGAAGGATCCGATACGCACCCGATGACATTTTTAAAGAGTCCAACAAACACAGCATGTCAATACTGTTTGATGAATAAAAGGTTACCCTTTGAAGTAGAGTGTTACAAACCTTAATCAAGTTACCCCTTTGAAACATTGTAATCTAATAGAGTTTTACCCTTTTCCCATCCTAGATGTCTAATACAAATATACCAATTTTGACAAATTATTCTAAACAATAACTATAGCAAAATAATACAACAACAACCCAGTAAAATCCCACAACGTGGGGTTTGAGAGGGTAAAGTGTACGCAGACCTGACTCCTACCAAGGTAGGATGGTTGTTTCCGAAAGACCATCGGCTCAATAAAAGTATAATAAGCGGTCAGATAAGGCTATAGCAAAATAATACGATAATCGAAATAGAAGAAGCATCAAATAGTAAAAGAAATCAGAGGACAATCTCCTGTGTACAAATCATTTAGCTAAAATAATACTATTTAGTATTTACAAAGGAACACAAAATCAAATCTCTCATAATCCAGATGGATTGATAGTAAACTGGAGTCAACACAAAATAGAGGAAATAGTTTCATATGCGCACATACAATTTGAGTAGAAGAAAACGATATCTGGTGTATTTTACTTATATATATATATATATATATATATATTCTTGGGTTACTTTTTAATAAAGGGAAAGATAAGCATATTCTAATACCAAGCACTTAAGACCCTCCCAACTTCAAATGAAAGATAGGCATCAAGGCAAGCATAACATATCTGCTTACGGCTAAGCCAACGCCGATCCCAAGCACTGGTTGTCACATTCTTGGGCTTCTCAATCTCTATTCCCGCAATTTTCTTCCCCAAACCTTTAAGCCCCGAATTGAGAAGCTTCTTCTTGTTCAGCTCCTCTGCCGCCCACTCCCGGAGATCAACCGTGTTCGACACTTCAAGTCCATAGTCCTCCCACAGCTTGTCCACGTCACTACGAATACCAACCCCAACGAATCTATAGTCGTCGTTCTTCAGGAATTTTCGGAGTCGGCGGGGAATGTTGTTGGAGTGGATAATTTGGTAGATGATGCAGTAGTCTCCGACACACAGCTGGATAGTGGCGACGGGGTTAAAGTTTGGGCGCCACTCGATGTCAAGCCCTACGATCAAGCGGTGGAGACGGGATCCGTTTTCGATTTCAATTCTTTTGATCCATGAGGACACAACAGAAGGATCAGCAGTGACGGTGGTTTCGATTTCGGTGTCGTCCAGAACGACATCGTAGAGTTTGTAGTTACAATTGCAGGCCAATTCGTACTCTGTTAACTTCACAGCCATGGCGTTCAAATGTAAGAACCTCTTCTCTTGCTGTGAATTTTGAAGTAGGAATAGTACTAGTAAATTTAGGGTTGGTTCTGTTAAATGATGGGCTGCCAAATTCCGAAAATCAATCAACGATATAGGGATGGAGATGGAGGTGGCACCAAAACTTGGAAAGCAAGTTTTACAAAGTTAGTGGTTAAGAGCTTTTATGTCAAAAGTTGCGAAAATGACTATATTGAGATTGATGTTTAAAATTAGATGATTCATACGTATGAAAAAGAACTGCATACATTAGTGGAGGTGTGAGATGTTGACAATTTTTACTTATTGTCGAAAATATAATCTTAAATATGAGATTGAAGGATGCTATTATGGTAAAAGATTAGTTAGGTAGTTAATAGTTGTTTCACTTTGTCTTTCATATTAGTAGTCATAGTAATACTCTGGGAGTTTCTTGTTATTCCATTTATGTTATTGTTTATTGTTTCTAGCACTTCGATTATATATTATTTGTCGTAGTGATAGTTCTGTTTTTTTTAGTGTGCTTTGTCATGCATTTTTTCTTGATTTGTCCACTTTTTTTTGGACTATTTTGTAATTGTTTTACTTGAGTTAGAGAATTTATTAAAAATAGTATTTATATCTTGAAGGATAAAATCTGCATACAATAAATTCTCTTTAAATTCTATTTATAAAATTATATTAAAAATATATTAGGTAAAGTTATAAAAGAAAGACTATATAGTTATATCATAGAAATAGTACTATTATTACGTTCTTGTAATAATCACATTTTGTGGACCAATAGAGATGCCAATTATATTCTCATTTAAAGGATTTGGTACCGAAAAATAATGTTATCAGACATCTGAATATGTACATGTTAAATTGACAAATAAATACTTATTGGCATCCTAATTGGGTCAAAATGATTGACGTACCCTGTTTTTCAACTTAACATTGTTGTTATATGACCTGTCCTAAGACATGCGTAGGAGAAGTTTAGTAAGTAATAAGGTATTATTTTACTTATCTTTTCTTGTGTAGTTTCTTATTTTTTGATTTTTATTACTATTTATTATTTTTTATATTTTGATTATCATATTATTTTATTAAAGTTATTATTCTTTTTTTTTCTTTAAAATATTTTGTCATGGTTTCTTTAATATCTACTTTGCTATATTTATTTATACTAGTTTTCAAATACGTGCGTTGCATGTGTATCTCATATTAATTAGTACAAATATTTTAAAAATATTATAATAAGTGTGTCATAAGTTGTAAAAAAATTAAAGAAAAAAGCGCAAGCTCAAATCGATGAATAATGTGTGTATTCATCCAATATTATTATCATTACAAGATGTATCATATTGAAATATTATTAGCGAATAAATTTCAAAAGGAATATTAGAAAACTTCAATTATGTAATTTTTAAAATATATCAAGCATGCAACTTGACAAAAGTTTCTTTTGTTTAATATGCCATAACTCACAATTTAAATGCCTAGTGTGGTTGCAAAATATTCCTTAAAGTTTATCTTCTTTGTAAGAAATTGTACTCTCCATCTTTTTACATTTGTATACATATTAAGAAATTGTAATCGAATGAAAATAGTGTTTTATAAAAATTGTCTTGAAATTTGATCAATATATGTCTTCCTTAATATGGCTAGCCGATTATCATTGTCAATTTCGTAAAATAGTAATTATTAGTGATAGAGAATAATTGCTAAAATATTTAATTGATATATATGAATCATAAGTTCATGTGCATACTTTTGTTTCTTTTGTCCGATTCAAGAAGAAAGAGACAGTGCTTGAGAGAAACTGTTTGATACCATCAGAATATATTATATATATTCTAATGGTATCAAATATGCGAGATAGTTAAAAACAAGGGGTATGAAAGTAATGGGGTATCCAATGATAAATAGTTTTCTTTTTTGGGTATAACAATAATTATCCCTATTCTTTATTAAATTACTTAATTATAATAAAATTATATAGATCTTGAATCCATGTCCAAAAGCCAACAACGCAAGAACCAAGAAACCCATGATGAGAATGAAGATGCCATGGCCAATAAAGAAAATATGAAGGGAAACAACAACAACAATAATATTCCTAGTGGTGTGAAATTGAGCAGGGCTTGTTCTGTTTCATCAGCAGCTTCAGCAAACAGATTCAGACTAGAAAGACAAGGGAGCAAGAACACAACTACATCAACATTTGAATAAGTGAAGAGAGCTTTCTCAATGAGAAGATGTTCATCAGTTTCTGACAAGTATTGCAGGATTCATGATCAGGGATTCACCATTTCGTCTCCGATAATGGATGATATTGCTGAAGCTCATGAGGATAGGAAGAAGAAGAAGAAAAATGGAAGTGGCAGAATCCTAAAAGCCTGTAAGCGCCTTTTTGGAATCTGAAGGTCACCATAAAATGAATCATTTCATTCTTTTTCTTTTAAAAAATAAACTTTTTCAAAGTCAAAAGAGTTTTGTAGTCACGGGGGCTACACTATGAAGAACATATAGAGTATTATTAAATTGCTCATTACTCCCTAGTCCCCATACCCAACACTTTGGCCGAGCTCATGAGTGGAGAAAATTCAAGATTTAAAGTCCACAATTTCAGGACAGACATATGCATATATAGTTTGAGTCGGAAGGTGTGAGTTCAGTTCAATTCGCTCTACTCGCTCTAAATCTACCTCTGAATTCACTGGTATAAGAAGAAGAGTTTGTATGTGTATGCACTCAAGGGAGGTACTTCTACTTATATCTTGAGAATGTTAAATCTTTGGCATTTTATCTCTGTTTTGTGAACTTCTTTATGTATACAAACAACAACAACAACAACAGCCCAGTATAATCTCATCATGTGGGTCTGGGGAGGGTAGAGTGTACGCAGACCTAACCCCACCTTGAAAGGTAGGGCGACTGTTTCCGAAAGACCCTCGGCTTAAGGGAGAAGAACAAGAGAGGAAAACAAGGAAAACAAAACATAAGTCAGTAGAGCTAAGCATATCGAAAACAATATAAAAATATGAATAATGAGAGCGAGAAAGTCAAGGTAGGAAAGACCAGAAAGAAATGAGCATTAACTACTATAGATAAATAGGATACCCAAATAAACCAGACCAACAAATATAAGCAGAACTTCTTTATGTATGTTGTCTTATTTCTTTTTTTGTCCTGGGTTGGAGATCTTCTTATTAAAATGGCACTCAGGTAAGAATTTTTGTAATAATAAGCACAAAAAGTGGGGTCTTCTAATCTTAGAAGTTATAAGTGCAAGTTAATGTTTGAGTTAATTTGTTCAATCTTGCAGTCAACAACAACATACATAAATAGTTGTAATCCCACAAGTGGAATTTAGAAGTTTGACTATGAGGAAGCTGATTGAGATCCAAATCTAGGCATAAACTAATGACTTTTCAATTCAAAGCCTTGCCATTAGTTATAATAGTGACGTAACAATTGTCTGGGAAAGTGAGGTGAACTTCTGAGGGAATATGGATCCAAAAAAAAAGAAAAAGCAGAGAAAAGTCTAGATATTGAACAAAGGAAAAGGAAAATGAGTTTAAAATAAGTGAAATATCAGCAAGCATGTGGAGTGTGGACATCAGACAATGAAGACAAAAATGGATGTACCAAGGCTTCACTTGATTTCACTCAGGATCCATCATTATGAGGCCATGAACTATTAAGCACAAAACAATATCATAGCCAATCCTTATCACAACTATAAAAATCAGACAGTGGACAGGTTTTTAATTGTTCAAAAATGATCAGCAGTGGAGAAAGACAACTCAATCTAAGACTCCTTGCCTCAATCTTGTTAAAGATTACAAAATTTTTAGTGTTGTACACATTTCCACTAGATTTTTGTAGTTAAAAAGTGATTAAAAGTATAGCATTACATTTAAGAGCAGTGGTATAACTTTTGAACAATCTATAAAACCAAAATGTATAATGTACAACACTTATAAGGTCATCATTTTCTAGTCTTCACTCTCAAATATATGATGTCTCACATGTGTTCGATACTCCAAAAATACACTACTTTTGAAAGATCCGACACGCACCTGATGACATTTTTGAAGAGTCCAACCAACTTAGCATGTCAATACCGTTTGATGAATAAAAGATTACCCTTTGAGGTAAGTGTTACAAAACCTGAATTAAGTGACCCCTTTGAGACATTGTCATCTAATTGAGTCCTTACCTTTTCCCATCCTAGGTGTCTAGTACAAATATACAAATTTTGACATATTACTCTAAACAATAACTGTAGCAAAATAATACGATAATCGAAGTACAAGAAACAACAAATAAAAGAAATCAGAGGACAATCTCCTGTACTACTATTTATAAAGGGACACAAAATCATCTCTCTCATAATCCAGATGGAATGATAGTAAACTGGAATCAACACAACTAGAGGAAATAGTTTCATACAGACACTTACAATTTGAGTAGAAGAAAAGGATAACTGTTGTATTTTACTTATATGGTATATTCTTGTGTTACTTTTTAATAAAGGTGAAAATAAGCATATTCTAATACCAAGCACTTAACACCCTGCCAACTTGAAAAGAAAGATAGGCATCAAGGCAAGCATAACATATCTGGTTAGGGCTAAGCCAACGCTGATCCCAAGCACTGATTGTCACACTCTTGGGCTTCTCAATCTCTATTCCCGCAATTTCCTTCCCCAAATCTTTGAGCCCTGAATTGATTAGTTTCTTCTTGTCCAGCTCCACTGATGCCCACTCCCGTAGATCAACCGTATTCGACACTTCAAGTTCATAGTCCTCCCACAGCTTATCCACGTCACAATGAATACCAACCCCAACGAATCTGTAGTCGTCGCTGTTCAGGAAGTTTCGGAGTCGGCGGGGAATATAGGTGGAGTGGATAATTTGGTAGATGAGGCAGGAGTTTCCGACACACAACTGGACAGTGGCGACGTGGTTTCTTCCGGCGCCGGATTTGAAGTTTGGGCGCCACTCGATGTCAAGCCCTACAATCAAACGGTGAAGACGGGATTCGTTTAAGATTTCGGTTCTGTTAATCCATGAGGACACAGTAGAGGGAGAAAGAGTGACGGTGGTCTCGATTTCGGTGTCGTCCAGAATGACATCGTATAGTTTGTAGTCACATTTGCAGTCCAACTCGTACTCTGTTAGCTTCACAGCCATGGCGTTCAAAGGCAAGGACTGAACCTCTATACACTTTTTGTGAATTTTGAAGTAAGAAATAGTAGTAAATTTAGGGTTGGTTCTGTTTCACAAGTGCCATTGGATCAAAATATTCTTTAATTCCTAAAATCAATCAAAGATGTAAAAATGGAGGTGCCACCAAAACTTGTTAAGTTGAGTTTGTTGTTGGATTGGTTATGCTGTTGTACCGAGCAAAATGTTGTTCACAAAAGGGAAAAAAATAATTAGAAATAAAGATATTCAAGATAAGCCGCGAGAAACAAGATTTAAATTGTTTAGGTCTGTAAATAGGAGATGCATTAGTGTGGAAGTGTGAGAGTTTGATTACAAATCACAGGTGATTATAAGAGAGATAAAGATAGAATGAAAAAATATTGAGAAGAGACATAATGTAACTTTATTTTATCCATGATCTTAGATAAGAGATTATGAATAATATGAATTAGATTAGGGGGTTAGTTAGATAGTTGAGAGAGTTGTCTCACTTTATCTTTCATACTAATAGTTGTAGTATTATTATTGGGTTAATAATATGATTCATTGTTAATAAAAGATGTAAAAACAATCTTTCTACTATTTATTTTTTTCAAACTGCTTTTTCAATTTCTGTTACTATCTACCTTTTCTTGTACTTCAATTATCATACTATTTTGTTGAATTATTTTTTTTTTGCTTCACAAGATTTTGTAATGCTTTATTTAGTACCGAGTTGAGGGTTTAACAAAAACAACATATTTACCTTCCAAGGTAGAGAAATGTCTGCATACACCTCCGTCTTTTTTTTTTGATATCTCTGAACTGATTAAACCAATTTTTCGAAATTGAGCAGGTAAAGAGGGGGAAATTTGTTTGGTGAGAGCTCAACTTAAGCTATTCATTGCTTACACAATTTTGTTGAAGTTACTATTCTTTTTTTTTCTAGAATGTTTTGTCAATCTTTTTTAAGTATCTGTTTTGATATGTGTTTCCTTGAACTGGAGAGTCAATCGAAAACAACCTTTTTACCTATCATAAGATCTAATATATTCTACCTTTTTTGAACTCCACTTATTAAATTACACTGAGTACATTTTTATTGTAACAATTTGTTAAAAGGATAAAAATTTATCTTTATTGTGTGTTTATATCAAACCAAGTAAATACATGATACGTATTCTCATTATCCAATAAATTCTCCGTGTAAATGACGTAACATTAAGTATCTTATCCTGTTATTCCAAAATAGGTGGCATATACTTCTCTGACATTATAAAAATACCATATGTTAATGAATGTAGGCAACAGAATCATATTATCAACCTTTTAATTTCCTGAATACAAGGAAACTTTTTGTCCCCTCAAAAATCGAATCAAAATGAAAGAATCCTCAGAATAATAGGAAATACCATAAAAATTAACACAAATTAATAGCCTTGTTTATCCATATATACCAGAAAGTCCCTTCTTTCTTTTTTTTCCTGCTATTTTCACTATTGTTAGAGCCAGACAATCAAATCTATGGCAAAAAAAAATTGAAACCAATTTCTACGTATTATAAATACACAAATACCTGAATGTTCTTCTTTTTATCATCTCAATTCTTGAAACATAATAATATTCTTGTTATTCTAATTCCAATTCTTCTTCCGTTTGTGTATATAGATTTTTTCTTGTTGTTTTTTTGTCATTTGTTTTGAAAATGCCAATAGAAGGTGTTGCGATGGTGGAGGAACCTGTTTTATGTGGTTCACCACTAGGGTCCAGCCCAACCTCCCCTAAAAGTAGGATTAAGTTTCTGTGTAGCCAGGGAGGAAAAATTCTTCCTCAACCAGCTGATGGCCACCTCAAGTATGTTGGTGGCGAGACACGTGTTATCTCCGTTCCTCGGGACATTAAACTTTCAGGTAAAATTATTTCTTAGATCCTTTTTTAACTGTTTTATATGAATATGTTACATTGGGGCTAACTGAATCCTGAATTGATTTGTATGATGTGTATTTAATTGGAATTGAACAATTTTTCACCCTTTTTTATTTTCCATATCATATCCAATTGCCAACATTCTTATGCTCATATTTTTGATAGTTTTATCAGAGAAATTTGTCATGTATGATTTATCTATAATTGCAAAAGATTATGGCTCTAGGAGTCATTAATAATTGACAAGACTCAAAACATCATTTAATCACCAGATTGATTGTTGACTTGGTTCAAATAAATATAATTTTGGAATTGCCTATGAATAAAGCAGAATCCGAGTTTTCGAGTAAATAACATGACTGTTACGCCACATTACAGAACTCATGAAGAAGCTAACTCCTCAAATTGAGGGTGACATGGTTCTCAAATATCAACTAGTACACGAAGACCTTGACGCCTTGATCTCGGTAAAAACAGACGAGGATCTACGCCACATGTTAGAAGAATATGATCGTTGTGAAAGTACAGGGATTCCGAGGCTTCGTGCCTTCCTCTACCCAGCAAAGCCTGTTGTGGTGGACCACCACATGACACCTCCTGAACCTCTAGAACAACGATACATTGATGCTATTAATGGTATAATCCGTGCAAGGGAAGCAGGCCTTAGGATACAACAACCTCTAAGCATAAGCCAAGCCTCTTTTGGGTTTTCCTCTGCTTGCTCTTCACCAAGATCTCCTGACAGTTGCACTACTGATGGTGTTATCCATGAGACTTTGCTACAAAGTATCTTTCAAAATAGAAGTCAACTGCACAAAGTTCATAGTTCCCCTAGCTTTTACAATGTTACTAACCAGCAACAACATGGGTTACATCATAACCATCAATCATTGCAGCAGCAGCAACATCACTATTACAACTTCAGGCAACAAAACTACAATGGTTACCAGTTAAACAAGCCTCCTCATGGTCCTGGTGATCCAGTCAAAGGGCCAGACAGGCTGTTTTCTGTTAGGTCTGTTGGTCGAACTGAGGGGTTAAGGTATCAAATGGATCATAACCAACATTACTATCAATCACCCTCGAGGCACAGCCGTGGCAGTGGCTGTTGCACAAAATGTATGCATTTTGATGATATTGGCCATTATGGGGAGAGGAGAAACGGAAGTATATCGCCGAGCAGTTACTCTATGGAGATAGGAAATGGTTGTGCTTCACCAGGAGGTTATTCTGTGGAAAGAAGAACCAGTAGTCTTTCTCCCAGTCCCATTCCACTAAGCCCTCGCTTCTCCAATATGGCTAGCTCAGGGGATACTTAAAGACTCTTTATGTGCTCTGCAATTTCCACATAAGTTTGGCAAGAGATCAAACATAATTATCAATCACCCACTCTCTTTGGTATACGTTACTGTACAGTAAATAATTATTTTATCATATAAGGAGGAATGAACATTCGTCTTTTGCATTTTACCTTGGACTTTGTATAATAAATACTGAAATTCTGATTGGTTCCTCAGGACAATTATTTTGTACTTACCTTAAACTTGAACTTTGTCACTTTTCTTGATTGAAATAGAAGCACAGTAAAGGATTTAAGCTTCCAAGGTAGAGGATATGAGATTGAAAAGATAAATAGAACTATTTCAACTTCAGTACTATGAGTTAAATTCAAATTCATTCACTCCAATAACAGCAAGTAATCCAAAAACACAAGGAACTATAGGCAAGGATCCACAAGGTACCCCCTTACACAAGAGTTATGGAACAATAGGGTGAGAGAACCAGAAAGAGCAGTTTCTCTAACCTTCTGGTTTGAACCGCTAACATTTCTAAAAATATTCATGGGTGGACACTGTTTCATTTTGCAATCAAGAGTAACCCCACCAACCTCAACATTTCTAACCTCTAGTTCCCTCTATGAATTATCTTTTCCGCATACCCCATTCCACCAGAAATTATCCCCCAAAATCGTAATTGTGCACAAAGTTAAATCCTTTATACACAACCTAAGCAAGAGTATAAAAGCTGAAAATTAAATATAGCCTCAAAATTGCTCTTCTATGCTCACTTGCTGTCGGTGAAATCAGCATCAATTACGTCGCCTCCATCAGGTCCCTTCCCAGACGATGATTCTGAAGGTCCATCAGAACCGCCAGGTGCTGGACCAGCACCTGGTGCAGCACCAGGCTGGTTGTAGAGTGACTGACCAAGTTGCATTACTTCTTGGTTAAGGGCAGCCATAGCATCCTTTATGGCCTGAGTTGAGCCTCCTGAAATTGCTTCTTTAAGCTCTCCAAGTTTAGCCTCAACCTTTTCTTTCACCGGCCCTGGTACTTTGTCTCCAAGTTCTTTCAACTGCTTCTCTGTCTGGTAGACAACAGAATCGGCCTGGTTCTTTGTGTCTATGGCATCTCTCTTCTCCTTGTCTTCCTGGGCAAATCTTTCAGCTTCTTTAACCATTCTCTCGACCTGTTTCCATGCAACCAGAAATCCCATCATTTATGAGCAACAAGGGGAGCTAGAATGGAATGATATGCAACATATTGCTCCATATACAACCAAAAATATTAAAAGCCAATATAAGAAGGAAAAATAAAAACGGCAAATTTCAGCAACTGATAAAAACACGATACAACTCTTCGCACAACTACCTAGCTAGAATTGCTAAAGGAAACATGATCCGAGTAGAATTGGAAGTCAAAAACATACCTCATCACCAGGCAATGTGCTGGCACCCGTAATGGTGATGTCTTGCTTCTTCCCAGTACCCTTGTCAATAGCAGTCACAGAGAGAATGCCATTGGCATCAATGTCAAATTTCACTTCAATTTGAGGAACCCCTCTTGGGGCAGGAGGAATTCCATCAAGCCGGAAGCTGCCTAAAGATTTGTTGTCCCTAACAAATTCTCGCTCCCCTTGGAGGACATTAATTTCTACACTTGTCTGACCATCAGCAGCGGTAGAGAACACTTCAGATTTGGAGGTAGGCAATGTGGTATTTCTTGGAATGATCTTTGTCATCACACCACCAAGTGTTTCCAAACCAATGGACAACGGTGTGACATCTAAAAGGACAATATCGCTGACATCTCCGGCCAACACTCCAGCCTAGAATAATGAAGAAAATGAGGTGTGCACCAAAATACTAATCAAGACCAGAAAACAAGAACCTGGAACAAACAAAGGTATTACCTGCACTGCAGCACCAAGAGCAACAACTTCATCGGGATTAACTGTAACATTAGGGTCCTTTCCAGTCAATTTCTTAACAAGTTCCTGAACAGCTGGAATACGTGTAGAACCACCAACAAGGATCACCTCGTCAATATCGCTGAAGGAGAGCTTGGCATCTCTCAAGGAATTCTGAACAGGAGTTTTAAGCCTATTGCAGTACAAGAGCAAAAAAGCTGACATCAAACCCTCTTATCTTGTAAAAATCCAGGCCACTTAATCATCAAAGTTGATAAGCTATAAAAGAAAGTGTGTTGTATTGATGTTACCTGTCAAGCAGATCTGAGCATAGTTCTTCAAATTTACCACGTGTGATAGTGGTCTCAATGTGTTTAGGACCATCAGCAGTGGCTGTAATGAATGGCAAACTACAACAAAAAATATAATTTCAAAATCAACAGATAACAAAACCACAAAGAGAAAAGAAACAAAATGAAGCTTGAAAAAGTTATACATACCTTATGTTAGTCTGGGTCAGTGATGACAGTTCCATCTTAGCTTTCTCAGCAGTCTCAGTCAGACGTTGAAGAGCTTGTTTGTCCTTCAAAAGATCAATACCTTCATCCCTCTTGAAACTAGCAGCAAGCCAATCAACAATCCTCTGCATGAGTGGAATACTTCAAAATTACTTCTAGCGGGAACTAGTAATTTTGAGTTACATTGATCAATCAAGCAACAAATGCATTTTCATTAGAGGGCACAGAAAACAAACCTTGTCAAAATCATCACCACCAAGATGAGTGTCACCAGAAGTTGACAACACCTCAAAGACACCGTCACCAACCTCAAGAACTGCAAGTAAAAAAATTGTTACAGTTGCCACAAGCATGAGTTCACAGATATAAGGATAAAGTCAAAACGTTAAGTCAAGCTGTTAAAAAGATATTCTATAGTAGCATCCCCTACACTACATAGGAAAGCTACCAGTAGCAAAAGCCAGCACAGAGGTCATATAGTATAAAGAAACAACATTTAAGAGTTACCAGCTATAAGCTCATTCCTAAGAACCTCTCAACACGCAGCTCAAGCTTAAAAAGGTATGGGATAACCAGCAGTAATAGTTTTTTGCAGCTACTATCTCAAACCTTTAATTTTAGTTTCTATAAAATACCCCTACAAACTTGTTTTTAACCTATCCCTCTCCTATAAATTGTGGCTGAATGCACAGCATGATTATTGGATACTCAAAGTATGGAAATCACCTAACAGGACACAACAGCATAGCCAAGCACAGAAAGCAGGGAACAGTTTTCAAGACACAACAGAGCTAACCCACAGGAGGGAACTATAGTGCCATTATTACCTGATACATCAAAAGTACCACCTCCAAGATCAAAAACCAAAATTGTTTCATTATTTTTCTTTTCAAAACCATAAGCCAAGGAGGCAGCAGTGGGTTCATTAATTATCCGAAGAACCTCTAATCCAGCAATGCGACCTGCATCCTTAGTTGCTGTCCTCTGAGAATCATTGAAATATGCAGGAACCGTGACAACAGCCTTGGAAACCTTGTCATTCAAAAATTTGGATGCATCATCCACCAACTTTCTCAGGACCTAAACCAGAAAACAGAATAAATCAGTAGTAAGTCAACAGAAGCGTGGAAGCAATAAAACTCATAAACAATGGCCAGCTCACTTGACTATGGAACTAAAAAATAAAAACTCAAGAAAAAGTATCTGGCAGGATGCTCAAGCCTCTATATGCACTCTTGTCTAATCAACTTTGCAAGAGCGTCATATAAATTATGCTTTATTGGACATCAAAATCATATTGTTCAGACTAACTCCAGCAAAGGCATGTGAATTAACGAACTTCAAGATCTCAAATTGTGAAGACAGTTACACTGCCACTGTTTTAGACATGGAGTAAAAGATTGTTTAGAAAAATGTACACCTCCTCCTTTTGGCATATGGAGGAATATTTTTCTGGACTTTTAGTGAATGTTACCTTAAATTGTGGACTATATTGTCTCAAAAGGAAAAATAATGTTCTTTTACAATCCCCAGACTTCTACTCCATATCTCTTACTTCAATCAATACTTAGATATTATAAGGTAATCAATATTTAGACATTATCACTCAGACTTTAATATAGATTAGTTTAGAACACTATCCTTATACCTTATCCTACAACCTGCAATATCATCCGTCATCAACTTTTCTACCTACTCCATACCAAAAGCACCCTGAATGTCCAGACTTTCTCAAGGACCACATATTCCTAGTCAGGCTGGTCAGAAACACCAACTGCAATTATTTTTCTAAGCGTCCAACTAATTCAAGTCCAGAAATGCAAGTGAAGACAAACCTAAAGCGGTAATACAAGTTTATGAAGCAGAATACAAGATTGCATATACCTGAGCTGAAATTTCTTCAGCAGCGAAAGATTTGCCAATGGCAGGGCAATCAAGCTTGACGTTTCCATTCTCATCTCTGATGACATTGTACGACACCTGCTTCGACTCCTCATCCACCTCATTCATCTTCCTCCCAATGAATCTCTTCACCGAAAAGAATGTATTCTCCGGGTTCACCACAGCCTGACGCTTTGCAATTTGACCAACAAGCCTATCCCCACTCTTCGTATAAGCGACCACTGAAGGAGTTGTCCTCTGCCCTTCAGCATTCGTCACTATGGTAGGCTTCCCTCCTTCCATAGCAGCCACAGCGGAATTGGTGGTCCCCAAGTCAATTCCCACCACCTTCTCCGCCACCACACGCATCGGGGCGTAACCACCGCCATTCCTCTGGGTGGAACTGCTCTTCTTCTGCTTTAATCCAAAGGCTAGGGTTCTATTGTTGAGTTTTTGCCCCAAAAACACAGACTTTGAGGGTTTCCTACTGGAAGAAGATGAATTTGCGAAATATGTGGCTCCAAGAGCGTGAATTTGAGCTGTTGAAGATGCCATAGTAAAAGTTGGGAGTGAAGGAAACCCTACTAATCCTAGAAGAAAGATGAAGAATTGAGAATTTAGGAACTTAGAGGAAAAGCCGAGGTAGGAAAAGGAGGAAGAAGTGTAGAAGAAGAGAAGATAAGGAAGAGGGTGAGGGTTAGGTGAGTACACGGGGGTAACAAAAATTAAAGGATCGTATAAATTATGTTGAATAAGTTATGCCATGAAATTAGTCGTGGTGAGATTAGTTTTTATTATTTATTCATATTCATTGAGAATAAATTATTTATTTATGAAAATATTTTTTATCTTATTTAATTTTTTTTATGTTTTTTTTTTGTAAACTTTAGTTATTCATTCCTAAAAATAAAATTCTCATCTTATTTAACATAAATATTTTTATTTATGCATTTTCATGATTATGCCAAGTGTTTTTAAAATTAAACTTTCATCTTATTTAATTTTAAAATAAAATATTCAGCTTTTTTAGTTTTAAATAACTTAAATATAAAACTTCACTCTTATTTAGCTTAAAAATAAAACTTTCATCTTGTTAAGTTTAAAAATAAAACTTTCATTTTAAATTTATTAAAGTAAAAGAAATTTTGTTATTATAATTATCTATATTTTAAAGTTATCTACATTTTAATTGATATATAAAATATAATTTTTAAGTTAATAATAAATTATTTAATTAAAAATATATAATTTAATAATGAAGTGATTATTTTAAAAAAAATCAAAATATAAATAAAGATAACAATTAGAGTAAATTAGATTGAATGTCAACGGCGGCAACCAAATAAAGCATGAAAAAAATATTCAGTCGATGGCATTTGAATTTGATAACTCATGAACGCCTAAATCATTATTATTGTTATTTTATTTTTATATTGAAAAGGGAATGAAGCAAAGAAAATGACTAGACCTAATTTGTGATCAATCGTATTAGTATTCTCTTTCTCGAGGTGGTTTAAATTGGCTTATAAGTTGTTTTCAGTTTTTTTGAGTGTTTGGCTAGTCAACTTAAAGTCATTTTGTGCTTAAAATAAATTTAAATAAATAGTTGAATTTATTTGGATGAACTTATTTTAAATAATTTATAAGTAAAAAAAAAATTAGCCTACACTTATTTTTTTTAATTTAAAAGCAATTTTTAACTTATAAATTACTTAAAAATAAGTCAATCCAACTATTAATAATTTTTTAGCACAAAAGAGAATATAGCAAATATTTTTACCTTTTTCTTGATTGACTTTGTGGGCCTGCCTTGTTGCATGATGCACGCCACATTGCCAAGTTAGGGATTTCACCCGATACAGAGGCGGATGGAGCTTTAACGTGTCGGATTCTTCCAAATTCAATACTTTAAAATTAAAAATATAAATTTACACATGAATTTATATATAGAATTGAATCATGAATTCTCTTCTATATGAGGTGTGTGTATGTATTTTCCTCATTTTCCTTGTATATGAATGATTTAAAAAGTTGAAAGTATGTATTTAATTAATCATAATTAAGTGAAATATTTCTTTTTCCTCCTCCCGTTTCATACCTAGATTCAAACATATATGTCATGGGTGTGTTTTGGTATAACAAAAAACATTTTATAAATGATATTTTAAAATTTTAATGGTTGGTTGATCAAAATATTTTCTCTCGAAAAACATAAATTTTAATATTTAAAAAAAAGAGTTTCTTTGAGAAAGCATTTATCGTTTAAATTATATATAAATATATGTACAATGTTTTTCCTTACCTCGGTTGTTGGAATTCTAGGGTTAGTGACGTAAATCGTAATAGCTGATTTCAGTTGAAGTCTTTTGTTTTTATTTTTATATTTTATTATTATAATTACTACTATTGGTATTGCTATTATTGTTGTTATTATTAATAATAAATAGCTACATTAATTGAGTTGAACTTATCTTTTAATTGAAATATAAATTTTTATTGTAATTCTTTTAATATATTAATTAATTAAGTTAATGATAATAGTTGTTGATTTCAAAGTTTTTAAAATTTTTATTTCTCAATTCAAATGAACAAATAAATTAACTTAACCACTTTCAATGAAATTTAAAATTATTTATTAAATATTCTTTAATTTTTAACTCAAATTTTAAAATTTTATAACAAAATTCAAAAAAATTACATGATTAATACGTGAATAGAGATAACTATCATATTATTAGGAAGAAAACTATTTTTGCCAGTTTCCTGATATTATGTTAAAAGTTTAATAGAATATGGGACTGATAGGTCAGACAATAATAAGAGATCTGATCTCTTTTACCGTGATAATTACTATTTCAAATTTATATTACTTTAATTAAAAGCTTTTATAACAAAGTATATTAATTTTTCCTTAAAAAAAGCACATGGTCGAAATATAATTATTTTTTCTCTTTAATTCAATACTAAGAGGATTAATCGTGTTTTCACTCACTATTCATAAAATGTTATTTCCTTTGTCCCAAAATAAATGTCACTTTAAGATTTAGGATACAACAGCTTCTTTTTTAAGTTTTATCAGCAGCTTTCATTAGGCAATATAGAATCACCTTATTAGAATTTAGGGGTTTCTATCTATTCCTGGACTCTTAGCCAATGCCAAGCTGATAACCATATCATGCTTCCAAAATGTTTTTACGAATATTGTTTTTGAGGTAGTGCTCTCCAACCAATATCTCGTCTATAAAAACCTCCACGCCAACTAATTTGTTCAACAGCTTGATAAGCTCTATCCCGAGCCTCTTCAAGATCTTTTCCTTTTGCTGTGACTCCAAGAACACGTCCCCCAGTAGCAATGAAATTTCCATCTGCATCAAAAGCAGTTCCAGCATGGAATACTTTGACCGATGGAGCAACTTGCTCTGCTTCTTCAAGCTTATTAATGATTGTTCCTTTCTGGTAGCTGCCAGGATAGCCATTACTTGCCATAACAACCACCATGGCTGATCCAGGGGACCAGTCCAAAGACATCCCATGTAGCCTCCCACGGCAAGCTGCCAGCAAAATTTCAACCAAATCTGACTCTAACCGAACCATCAACACCTGTAAAGCATAAGAAAAAAGACTTCAAAACTATTTTATTGGATAGAGTAATTACATTGAACACAATGAGATGCCACTCCTATTTCCAACATGTTTCATCACCATGTACCATGTAAAACTTACAAAGAAGTAACCAGAAAAAATTGGCAGCTATAACTGAAAAGGATAGACAAGCATCAAAAGAAGAAAAATAATCAACACAAAATTCTACTCTTTCTGTGATCAAATATTGTCTTTCCCTACAATTCTGCCTTCCTGAATACGCAACGGCATAGGACAAACATATAGGATGAACTAACTTAAATTACTGTTGCTTTAACTAAGTAAATATGCAAACCTAACTAAACACAAAGCCATCCATAAATTCTGAATCACCTCTCTCACTATACACTAACTGATTTCATCGTAGTATACGTACAAAATGTCACTCACTCTTTGGGATAATAATTACAGAAAAAAGGCTCAACCAAATGTTCACTAAAACCCCTGCGGATGCAACTAAATAGGAACAATGAGGGTACATAGTGAGCTAATTCTATAATTTAATATTATTGTTTAGAAAAAAAAAAATATGGTTTAAGGGAGTATAATAGCTTCTACACTTTGACAAAAAAGTGATGAAGGCATGAAGCTACACTCTAGGAGAGGTGTTCTAATGTGACAAGAGTAACTTGTCATCCAAGATAAGAATGCCAAAACACTACGAGTTTGTATAACAGATCTGATATTTCTAAGCTCATAAATGAAAAGAGAGCACCTGCTTACTTAGCAATAACACCTTCAATTATCCACCTCCTGAACCAATTAGTTTCCAGACAAAAAAAAGATCTTGAACCAATTTAACAATATTCTTTACTTGTAGGACACGATGGTATAACTCTCTACACCAAAAAAAAAAAAAAAGAAAAAGAAAAAGAAAGAAGAGAGTATGTGTTACTTTGGGATGCATCTAGCATTCTATTGCTTATGAAAGACTAAAACCTCATGCACATAGCATACCAAATCATGTAATGAATAGGAAGCAGCATGTTTCACACAACACATTCATCATATACCAAAGAGAAGAAGCAAAGGGTCTGATACTCTCCTAAGCGTACCACAACTTGCAATACGAAAATAAAAGTTTGATTGCACCTGGCAAGCAAATCCAACTAACCTGACATTCTGGATCTCCAAAGCGTACATTGTACTCAATTAACTTTGGCAAACCAGATTTCTTCTCGATCATGAGCCCAGCATACAGAACCCCAACAAACTTGCAGCCTTCTTCAGCCATTCCCTTCACTGTAGGGAGAATTATAGATTCCATGACCATTGATTGCAGTTCTTTTGTTATGACAGGAGCCGGAGAATATGCCCCCATCCCACCAGTATTTGGTCCTGTATCGCCGTCCCCAACTCGTTTGTGGTCTTGGGCAGATTCAAGAGGTATGGCATGCTCACCATCTACCAGAGCAAAAAATGATGCTTCCTCTCCTTCCAAATATTCCTCTACAACCACTCGAGAACCAGCAGAACCAAAAACGTTGTCTACAAGCATAGAATCAACAGCCTCGTATGCTTGCTCCAATGCCATGGCAACAATCACTCCTTTACCAGCAGCCAATCCATCCGCCTTAACAACAATTGGGGCACCTTCCTGTTTGATGTACTCTTTTGCAGCGGATGGGTCTGTAAAAGCTTGATACTGCAGATACTCCACAGTAGATAAACTCAAGAGATGAAGTGAACCAAGAAATTAAAAGCCAAGTACGTTTAATAAAAGAAAAACAAGTAAATATAGATGATACTGGATAGTGGGTGCAGACCTTTGCCGTTGGAATTCCATATTTATCACATAAGCTCTTCATGAAGTTCTTAGAACCTTCTAAAGCAGCTGCTTCTGAAGAGGGGCCAAAGGTAGGAATTCCTTCCTTGACAAGGTCATTAGCAAGACCTGCAACAAGCGGAGCCTCTGGTCCAACCACAACCAGCCCAACTCCCCATTTACAACAGAAAGCAATCACAGCTGAACTATCTAAAACATCAAGGTCCGATATGCAAGTCGCATCACCTGAGCTGGAAATTCCAGCATTACCCGGCGCACAGAAAATAGCGTCACAAGAGGGGGATCGCCTCAGAGCATGACAGAGCGCATGCTCTCTCCCTCCTCCTCCAATTACCAAGACAACCACCCTTTCCTCTATAATAGCAATTAGAAAGGAATCAATAAATAATGCTGAGAAACTTTATGAATTTTACAATATATCACGGAACAATTAGATAAATATAAAACACCAAAAGAAAATACTTTTATATTTAAAAAGAAGAAAAGAAAGGGTCTTGCACGGCAATTACAAGCTATTGAATAACAACTCAAAATTCATTCTCTACTCCAAAGGGAAGTGAAAATCAAAATCCAAGAAAAGAAGAAGGTATTAGCATATCCATTCAGTGAGAGTAAATAGAATCACTTGCGAATAGGCAGAATAATTGGGATTCTGAAATTCCCAAGACATCTAGCCAAACAAAGGACAAAAATTGAAGGGAAGCAAGTAAAGAGTCAGCTTCTATTCATACAATCAAAACACCGAATTTCTCCAGTTTTTCCTATTCATACAAAACACATGGAAAGACAAAATTGGAGTAGCATTTCTTACTGGGGTTGACATTATCTACCGGAAGGCTGTTGAAAACGGCGAAAGATTTGTATGTATCAAAACCACGGCAAGAACTACGACGAACTCGAAGATTGAAACAACCCCAATTGCTAGAACTGAAGTTGGAACAACATTTTTCTTTCGCCGAAAACAGCTTTACTGAATGATTTTGACAATTGTTTACAAACTTCAAACCAGAAGCAGCTCCTATATTGAGTGACATACATGCCATTTTTCTTCTATTCTTTTACCAATTCACCTCCTTCCTTTCACTTACCCAAAAAAAGTTGAAGAAAAATTCGAAGAATGAGAAGTTGAGCAAGAGCAATTGGACCAGAGTGTTGGAATAGTGTTTTAGGTTTTAGTGATGTTTAACAAAGAGACAGAGATGAAATTAAAAAAATTAAGCAGAGTTGACTGTTTGAATAAAAGTATTGTGGCAAAAAAATGTAAAAAATAATGTGAATTTTATGATTAAAAGAATAAAAAGAGCAGTTTGGGAATTTAGTTAAAATATAAGAGATGTAAAAGTAATTTCCATGGTCATGACTTTAAGCACTTAAAAAAAAAAAAAAATTCTAACTTTTATTTTTGGCTGACTTTAAAAACTTAACTTAAAATTAACATTAAACATACACCACAATAAGCTAAAAGGGGAAAAAGGGAGTCCATCCAATCGGGCTCTTAAGCCCGCTTTTGTTTAGTGACGGCGAATCAAACGGCTTTAAGCCAATTTTTGTAAAAACTCTTCTTTTTTTTTTGGCTAATGAACTTTAAAAAGTTAAGTTAATGATTTCTTAGTCAGCATTTTTTTAATTTAGTTTTCTTTGTATTCAAGATTATGTTACTTCTTATAAATTAAGCAAATATAAAAAAATTTTAGATAATTCCATATCGAATATCAAAATTTTCATCAATAAAATTATTTTTGGGTTGGGTATGATCCTTTTTAATCCATTTCAATTCAAGTATTTTTTAAATGGATCATTAACTCGTCGATTTATTAACTCATCTTATTTTGATCCGTCCAAATTCCATCAATTTTAATAAATTTAATTGTCCAATTTATCTTTCAAATGAACTAATTTTTAATATTTGCTCTTAACAATCAAATTTATGCCTACGAAACATAAATTCTTTAAAGGTGCAGAACACGACTTGCAAATATTATGATACGAAAAAACATATTCATGCACGTGAAAAAATTATTTACCTTTAAAGGCAAAATTAAAAACTAACACAAAATAGGGACAGAAGTGCAAATGTCCCCCTATATAAATCCATGTATTAATTACTTTTACAAAAAAAAATGAGGATAGGTGATCGGATTATCAAACTATTATTAGCAAGTGAAAGTTCAGATTGTCAAACCTAATAATCTACTAAAATTTTCTATATTTTAATTCTCTTCAATCTTAATAACCAATACTCATATCCCACTTACAGCTTGTTTGGATGGTAATTTTCTGTGGTATGGTATGATATGGTTAATAAGAGAATCACGTTTGTTTTAATTGTTTTTTTAATTATATGGTATGATATGGTTGGTTTCATGGTTTTGTAACCCATGAAAACCATCACTTTTTAAAACTACCAATTTGGTGGTATCTCATTGTTTCCTTATTTTTTTTCAGTTATACCTTTACTTAATTTTAAATAATTCTAATTTATTCTTTATTTTTTATTAAACGGTACCCTAATATATGTACTGCTTTCAACAATTTTTGAAGCTTCTAGGGATTTCAAATTGAAATTTTCTCGAGGGCATTTTCATAAATTTATCAGTTACGATACAGTGTCATACAGTCAAACTAAACAACATAATTATCATTAAACAATAACAAATTATACAATCTATCCAAACATAATATTATATTGTACAGTACCATATCATACCATATCATATATTATGAAAGCATGAAAACCACCGTCCAAATGAAGTATTAGTAAAATTTTACTGAATATATTGTTGTTGATGCTTCAAGATCGATGGAAACAAACAAATTCATTTTTGTAAAATTAATTCCTAAGCAACAACCGCTTTTGCGGATCTAGTCATCTAGGCATCGGTGTTGCTGTGCTCACATGCTACAGAAATGAAATTGCCACCCCTAAGACAAACTTTCTTAGGTTAGACACTTAATCCCCCAGTTTTAAAAAATGGAAAATAACTTTGAACCAGAAAATAAATAAATAGAGACCATATATTGTCTGTAACTTTAATGATGCCCCCGAGTCAAGAGGCTGCTCACTGATCATTTGTCAATATGCTCCTTTCTTTTGAAAGTCAATGTTGTCAGTTTACACATCAGGAGAGCCACATACTCCGTTCTTTTTTTCTTTCTTTGAATGAAGTAAGTGAATTCATTTATAGAATGAAGAAACGCAAATAGTACAAAAGTGAATCTGTTAGCTCCATTACAGGGGTTCCTGGGAGCTAACGAAGTCCAAAAAGATGCCAACAGATTTAGTTCCTATAACGACTATAAGCAAGGAGTTTAAAGAAACCACAATGTGGATAAGCCGATAAGGATAAAGAAGCAACTGAATTGACAATGCCAAGAGTACTTGCAACTTCTTATCTCAGGCCTCAGAGCAACAAGCTATAAACATCCATGATCAGGGGATAAGACATGAGAATAGCTCTTGAAAAATGCAATATCAACAGTCAATTGGAGATACGATTATCAAAACCAACAATAATCCAATTTGCTAAGAACAGCTCTTCTGGTCCCAGATAAATAACGTGTGCATATGTGTTCGTGCTTCACTGAATAACACATGCAAGGAAATACTGATTTTTATCTGAAAATTAGCTATTTATGCCCATGAAGCAAATTGGTGCTTAAAGAAAAACTGATATAATTATATAAAAAACCTCAGCTTTTCTTCATCCAAACCTAAATCTCACAGTATTTTTCAAAGTATACAAAACGTGCTTTGACATATATGCACAGTATTTGTAACAGCTATTGGGAAAAATTACAAGATGCTCTCTCACATACTTGCAACGGCAAGTCTAACAGCGTTGTGAACTTGATCTACAACCACATTTAGCAAGCACTCACGGATGATGTGCAAACACTTTTATCACATTGTACTTTGGGACAGTGGCAGAACACGAAATAGTCACTAGGGTCGTAAAGCCATGAATAAATTCTGCCTTCGAGCATGTTCTGGAACGAGGCGCTGGAGAGTTTCAGTAGGAATTCCAGTGAGCTCTACAAAGGTGCATACCACAATAATGAGGATACATGCATCAAAAGAGCTGGAGAAAGTTTAGGGCTAACAAATTGAGAAATTGAATATTCAGACATTTGTAAGATATTGCCACAAGTGGCAAATGTTGAATGATATATGGCTTAATCACTAATAGCAAATATGAAATTTGAATATGAACACTTATTCAGTTGAAGAAATAACCCGGTACCATTTTGGAGAACGGAGGTATATGAGTAGGAAGTAGGGACTTCCATTTTTCATCTGTTTCTTCACACGTCTCGATAAAACTCTAAATCTACTTGTCTTGTGGTGGAATCAATCATAGACACTTAGTGGTTACATGATCGAGCAAAGATTAAAGATAACACGACTATGACATATAAATAAGTACATTTCATATCAGAAGAAAATTTGAAAAAGAATACCAATAGTTAATTTTTGTCTATTATTATGAAAATGCTGTATGTGAAATATCAATAGCAAAACATATGAATGGTGTCATATCACAATACTAATAACTAATACCATCACATATTATGAGGAGTTTGTCTAAATATTGTGAGGTTGTGGGATTATCCGCTTGGTCCTTCACTAGGTTCCATTACAGTCATCTATCTACAAACAAATCATCTAGTGTTTCTTCTCCTATTCTAGTTTTTCCTTTGTTTTGAGATTTTCTTTGTCTAAACAACTTAAAAACCCTTTCTCTGAGACTATGATTATTAACTCAGAACCTCCTTTTCTTCTTTTAGTTTATTTTTTCTGAAATGTATTATAGTTTAAAGATATTCCACAGGGTAACTCCATCAAGAGTGGGACATTTTATTTGCAGGAGTTAGGATTAGCTTATCAGTGATAGAAATTAAGCTATTTTTATCATTTTTATTTTTGAACGGTTGTACATGTATGGTAGCTAACTGCATTCCTTAGAAGTGTAGGTGCAACATAAGTAGGCAAAGTGATCCCAGGATCAACCTACATGGTGAATACTTAGATCAAAAGCAGTTAAGAACTAAGAACCATGCTGGAGCAGAAACAGCTCAACCAACCAGCATAAAATCTGCCCAAGTGATATCGATCATAATTAGAGAACATCATCATAATCAATCAACTACACCTCAATATAAATTAGTTGAAGTCATCTTTTTTTCGTACTCTTCTGTGGTTGCAGTTGAAATCAGGATTATTTAGTTCCAAAGCCTCAGTCTGAAATCAGTCGTATCTAATCTAATAAGTCACCCACATAAGTTAATTACAATGTGGCAAAATAGCCATTTTTGGTGTACGTTACCTTGGGGTTTGAAGTTGTAAAGTGGTGGAAGAGGGCGACCATTGGGAAGACGAGCATTAGGATCCCTTAATTCATCAAAGAATGGATGAATACAAGCCTCTAACTGCACGATCAATGCAGAAATCAATAGGCAGCTACATCCAAACCTCATGACAATGTGATTGAATTAATTCAAAATGAACGAAGACTTACAGCAGTGCATCTCAAATAGGGTGAATACTGGAAAAAACGACAAATCAGGTCAACTGCTTCTGGAGGCAATCGCTTCTGGAAAACCTGAAAGATGCAGCATGACGTACAGTTAGACTTGCATAGAGGAAATTACTTACGAAAGGAAAAGTGGCGACTGAGAAATATGAACTCTCTGTACATGATGGAAAACAATCAGTGAAAAAGAAGCACAATTCATCAAGATCTATGGAATAAAGGACAATAAATGAGAATGTTCCCATGGACAGATTATATTGGCAATATTTCACTGGACTAGTTGATAGCATAAGTTTCTAGGTGCATCACATTAAATGCTAGTTAAACTCTAAACACTAGTACTACAGCTGGCAATGACACGGTGTTATACTTTTTTTAACTAATATGATATGGTATACATTCTGAAAGCATCTCAAACAGCCTCGAATAGAAGTATTTCTCTGTGTAAGACAGGACGAAATCAAGGCTCATCGTAAAACTCTTCTAAAAATATTTCCAGTTTGATATTCTTCTGTGTTTATCCCCACTTAGATCTCTACTCACATTTTGTTCTGAATAATTTGGATCTTAGAATGCCGTACTGTCAGACACTTGTGAACCAGTGGGAAGAATGTTCACGTCTTTCATGGTATTTGACAGACTATAGTTTCCAAGTATCATATTAGGGAGGAGCACCAACATACCACCACTCTCTAAGATATTCTGGACCAAGCGCAATATGTTTTCTATCTTTTGGCAACAAGTTCTAATTTTCTGCTCTCATTCTTAATTCCTCCAGAGATCCATCTTTCCAAACCGTGGAAGGGTGAGTAAAAAAGTTACCCACCAGTCTTACTTTTTTCTCCAAAACAGCAGTTCCCACTTGCTTTTAGAAATTTCTAGATGTCATTTACCATCGTTGCCAGGAAGAGAGAGAGGCTCTCTTCGAAGAATTTTATACCACTGACTCTTCCCTAGAGATCGTCAAGCCAGATCCAATACAGCAATAAAATGAGGCAAATACAACCTTAAGAAAAATCAAGTTATCAGATTTATTTACACATGACTTACATCCATATTTTGTTAATCTATGTTGACCCCCTTTTTGGGCGCAAGTACTTTATCCACCTTGGGACGTTTAAGTTCTTAAGCAGAAAGAAGCAACTTCCAAAACTGTCCTTGATCAACTTTAATTAATTAACATCAGTACTTCTAATGTCATTTTTCATGACTGATGTCATGAAAAAATGAAACAAATGAAGTAGTCCGTATTTCTGGTTACCTACATCCAACTTTCTGTAGAAGGAAGAATAAAACAAAAGCTATGATCATAACCCATTTTTTCATTAAAAAGTAAAAGTGATGGAATGACGATGAGCACATAAGCATGATGCAGTGAACACTAATAATAAACCTTTATATGTTAAATCTCAGCTTTAGTTTACACAAAATACCTTGTGCCATGGGTGTGGCTTTATTTGTGGAAATTTGAACTCGGTATAGTTTGGATTCATGCATTTTATCTCCTCTCTAGTAGGTGTCCCCAATACCTGCATAACATTTGGAATGGAAAAGGGAATTCGACTTATTATTGGAGCAGATGGTCCATAGCAAATACTGCCAATCCTACAGCACTAAATATATAGATAAATCCTGCCTACATAAGTGGGCCGACAAATAACAATCCATCTTTTTCTGTCAACATGAACAGCTACATTATAAACAAAAGCCATCCTCAAAAAAATAGTCCAAGGGTATGTATAAAGAGGACTTTAACCCCCACCCAACTCCAACCCTCTTCCAGGGGAAGCATAAAACAACATTTTAAAGAGTGTTTGACAGCACCAGAGACATGAGTTAATGTGTTCATCAACAAGAACCCCTAAATCTAGTTGGGCATTTCAAAAGTTAAAAAGTGGATGAGTGAACTTCATTGACTCAAGGAGAGATATTTAGTATAGAACGAAATATAGCTTACTTTTTAATTGGTACAAATAGAACAAAAGATATCCAATAGAGGACAAAAGCGAACAAGTGCCAGTTGCACAAATTTCAACGAATGTAGGATACAATATCTTTGCTTCCTCTAATTTTTTGCCCATTGAACTAAGAAAACTGGATATTTTTCGTATACACATTAGGTATTAATATCACATAGATAATTTTTGTCTACGATCATACTGTGTGAACTCTTAAGCCATAATGTGTAAACATGCTCTCTTATTTTTTTTACTATTCGATGTTCCCAAAGGTGACATGTTCTCTTATTTACTGAGGCAACAAAGGTCCAACTAAATTGTAAAGGTAAGAAAATCAGCAAAGTATCTTTTGAGAAGATAATATCAAAAGTAGAAAAGTTTCTGAAATTCACCTTTATAATCTCTACTAATTGATCAACCCCACTCTCTCCAGGAAACAATGGCTGTTGAACAAAATTTGTTAGAAATATTAGAACAAAGAAAACAACATATGATTAGGAATAGCACAAAAACAATAAGACATGAACGTACCTGTCCAAGAAGTAACTCGGCCATTACACAACCTGTAGACCAAATATCAATAGCTGTTGTGTATTCGGTGGCACCAAATATGAGTTCAGGGGCACGATAATATCTCGAACAGATATATGACACATTGGGTTCACCTTTCACCTAGCCAGTAGTCAAAGATTAAGTCGGAGAACTGTAGCAAGTGTGTAATTCTTAAATTCAAAGTGGTCTTTGCAGAGAGAAATTACCAAAACTTTTGCACTTCCAAAATCACAAAGCTTCAGCTGATGTGTGTGTGGATTTACCTAAGTATTAAAAACTAATTCAGCTAAGAGAGAAAAAGAAATCACAGTGATTATCAGAAGACACCATCAATAGCAGTAAGATAACACTACGCAAAAGTAAGCTGACTTCATCATGCATTCTACAATAAGATTATGCTATTGCAGCTCTCTTTCTAAAAGGTGTAAATGTATAGCCTCTTAGACAGTTCAACTTAAAAAGATTTGTATTCTTGATCTGCTAGATACTAAGTTACTTGGTTAGAATAGAGTCTACTCAGTGGCTTGTCTATCAAATAATAGTAAGTTAAAGAACTTTTCAAAGCCCTTTACCACTTCACTCGTAATGATCTTAGAGTTTTTCCAAAATTGGAGTATTTTACCGGGAATAATATATCATTATACACACATCATAAGACCCTAAATATACAATTTGCAATCATTTATGTAAAACGGTCGGGTGTTTCTCTGTTGAAACCCTTACGTCCTTTTTGCTATAGAGTTTTAACTTTTCATTAAATAGGACATTCTGTGAGTTTTTATTTTATTATATTACTTTCTGTGAGAATTTTTTGATGAAGAACGGGGCTTTCTATGAGATAAAGTGTGGAATTTTGTTCACTCAGTTTCACCTTATGACATCTAAAGATACAATACAGAATCATATCAAAGTCTATTATGTAAGCAAAAAAGTACAGTTGATCCAACTAGATTATTAAAGTCACAAAATCACACGTGCAAATAATGCATTTCAGCTAATCATACTCATTCAGAAAAGGAAAGAAAAACACACCTAATTATCTAATCATTATTAGAGGACCTTTGATCCAGAAAATAATTACCCAAAGAATGAGGTCCAGAACAAGAAAAAGTAAAAATTAACAAAGTGTGTAGTTAAAATAGTAAAAATCCCCTATCATAAAAGAAACACCTAACCAGTAGATTCTGAGGCTTGATATCACGGTGACAGATGCCAATACAGTTATGAATATAAGCCAGCGCCCTGCATATCTGAGACAAACAAAGGAAAATGGTATAGTATGTGAGACATAACATGGCCTCAAATCAACAACTAGTCCAGCATTAAAAGTTTGAATTTTCTGCAAGCAGTTAATGGTAAATTTTCTAATAAAACAATTCAAAATATTTTAAGGCCCTTCTCTTGGTTTCAAGAATACATACTCTTCATCCACGAAAACTAGTAAAGCTAGGTTGACAATCAAAAGAACAGAAGGAAAGCAATAGTCTAATGTCGACCTGTGGGCTACAAACATTGACTTATTTTCAATAGACAGTGTGCCAATGAATCTGATGGACTTTTGGTCCATGTTACAGGCAACATTAATCATATGTACAAATAATAATTCATACAAGCCAAGATGGCTATAAAACAACTTACAGACAAAAACACTAGAAGTTCTCTACTCTTTCTTTAACAGGTTCTCTCATTGATCTCTAACATTTTACCCTCTTTGTTTTCCTTATTCTGTTAGTTTTTTCTCTTTTTTTGGGGGGGAAGGGGACCAGGAAGTTGTTCAACTTAGACAGCGACAGAATATTTTGTTCTCCCAACAACTGTACATCTTGAAAGTTAATTATAACGAGTAACAACTAGACAATTGACTGGTGAAAAAGTTTAACACTTAGAGCAACTTGATAAACCATCACAAGGAGGAAAGGTCCAAAAATCGAGAAAAATTACAAGTTCGTGATATGCAGCAAATGTATAAACATGTTCCCAACTTAAGTATTTGCACCATGTGACAGTAAAATGGTGGATCCCCCACCATGTATCTCCACACACACACACACACAAACCAAAAAAAAGCTAAATAAAGTAAAGGAAGAAGACTAAGCTGTCAGCAGGTACTGCACAGTAAACAAGGCATATAAAACTCAAAACTAGCAAAAGTAATATAGCACAAGAAGCACCAGGTCTATGTCCACAATGAGAGATGTAACAACTTTTGTTCAGAGACACAAAGGCTACATGATCAAGCTAGTGTCTAATTAATAGTTTAGAACCACCAGAAAATGCAGCATGCCTGATAGGTATAGAGTTTGACGTATATCAATGGCATCCTCTGGTTCATTCTGCTGTATTGTCTTGCAATACGATTGACAGATTCTGGAACAAATTCAAGGACAAGGTTGAGGTATACTTCCTCCTTGTCTGTTGTTGAGAAGAAAGAGTGCTTAAGAGCAACAATATTAGGATGATCCAACATTTGCATAATCTGCAGTTCTCTGTTCTTGTAGCGCTTATCTTGAAGAACCTTCTTAATTGCCACAATCTCTCCAGTCTCTCTACATTTCGCCTGTGACAATAGCAAATTTATATCATAATAATATAGAACACTGTAAAGAAAAACAGGAGTAGATAATCCAGAAAGAATACACACACACGCATATATACACACTTTTTGATATAAAGATAACCCAGAAAATATAGCAGTTCTTACTTGGAAAACCACACCAAAAGAACCAGTTCCAACGACATGTTCTGCTATGTAACTTACATTCTGTGAATCCAAATAAAAATAGTCATTTTTCATCCCAACCAAATGATAAGTAATACTTCTCATAACTAAATAGAACCTGCTTAGGTTGACCATTTCGACCACCAATACTTGTTCTAATAACATGCCCTGTTTCTGCACCCACACCATCAATTATATCTGGTTCACTGTCCTGCATGATTATTACACAAAGATAGAAAGAATGATGTTTCCAGATAAATGATCATTGAAGCTATAATGCTCCAATAAGCTGAGTGGGAGAAGTATTCTTGAGAGACAAAATCATAATATATACTAGAGCAACAAAAAAAAATTGTTAAATCTAACAATGAAGGGAAGAAAGCAAGTCTCAGAGAGAGACAGCTGCAAAGAGAGAGAATGCAGCGCTTAGGGGGAAGGGAGAGTGACAGAAGAGAAACACAGGATTGTCAGAAAAATTTAGTTACAGAATGAATAGGTCTTACATTGATAATGAAAGAGAATTCCTTAGGAATATTGACTTAAGGCCCGTAATTATAATTATCATTAAGATTTGTGTACTTATAGTTACCATATTTATAACTAATCATGCTTCTTGGGGCGTTGAACAGAAAAATACTTGACTTCTCCATGTGCAAGACCTTTATAATATAATGTATATTTGTTGATAGGTTCATTGGGTGGGAGGCATCTGGATTAGCAAGGATATTTCAACATTAAAATCAATTTTTAAACATTCAAATGAACTTGATGACAAGTCATTTGAATGAATACAATATAAAGGTTGATATGAACTAACTTAGGTAAGATATTCAAATCCTGTCTATATCCAAAGAAGTGTAGCCTGAAGAGTATTTAAGCCTGTGACTTTTAAGTACATATGACCAATGTGTCTATCCAAGGACCATAAAGTGGATACTGAAGCAGCAGCAATGTCAGGCACACTATTCCGGAGAAAAACAAATGTCAACAAACTCCAGTGAAAACATAGTATGTTCAACTTAACAGAGAACCTAGTTATTGCTGTGACTAAGACCACTAGTGATAAGGTTAACCATGGAACACTGACTACTTGGTACAGTGAAAATTTAGAAGCTCACCCCGTCATCATCATGGTCCGCCCTGTCTCTCAACCTCATCTCAAACATCTCTCTTCCCAGCCAGTCAACTGAACTAGATGAACTCTTGAATCCATTAGCACTTCTAGAACTGCCTGCTCCTCCGTGGCCAAGGCCAGTGGACGCCATAAATGAACCTTGCAGAAGTCACTGACACTAATCTCTGCGCCTGTCCGCATAATTCCTTCTGGCACAGCCCTCCATCCCATAGATGTTCCTGTCTACCTAATTTGATGACAAGGTTCTTAACTCAATATAGTTGAAGAGAAATTCTGACAAAAACTACGCAAAATGAAGATAGTCGGTATGAGCTAAACAAAAGTGCTGCAAATAGGAAGCAAAACACAGTAATAAAAATATTGATTCATTGAGCATCAACCAAGTTGAGAAGACCAGGCAAAGGATAATGTCCAAACCACATTTAGCGCATTGCATTTATATTCCAGTTTTTATTTGGGGGTGGGGGTTCAGAATGAACCATCAATCAGGATGCTGAATGAAAGAGACAGAGAAATTACTTCATTATGTTAGTCTTGAATATAGAGTTCTTATGGTTGTTATGGCCGTATGCCAGGTTCTATGAGTTCCAACATCAAGAAACATATTGGTTTCTTCAGCCACTCCTCAATGGCACTAATAAGCACACAAGACACACCAGTATAGGGATGCCTATTTTAGTAGGCACGATAGAATACTCAAACAAGTATTCAGCTAGATGGATTACTCCCGCACTAGATAGTTATCCGGCGCAAGGTTGCCGGCATGCCCCAATGAGAAGGTACTCTCAATTCGAATATCTAGTGGCACCACATCTTTAGACAAAGGACATTTTTAGCTATAGCCCAGTCAACTGTTGGAGGCAAAGACAAAGAAAAAATGGAAAAGTACACTGCATCTCCAGTAAGCCATCCTACAAAGGTTTAACAAAGCCAACACATACATTTCACAGCTAGGGACTTGGGCAAAGATTCAAGAGGTTAATACCTAAGAGAAATGTGAAAATACAGTACATATATTCCTGATGAATAACAAATTTCTGTTTTGCTTAGAAATTAGATTGAGAAGACTATGCAAATATTGAATTCAAACAACAGCAGAAACACCAATACTTTTCATTGAATTATAAAAGAAACCATATATCAATCAATCACTACGCCTCAACGCCAAACTAACTCATGTTAGATATATAAATCCTCTCATTATCTGTTCCATTTAATTCAAGTCCAAGTAATTTATGAAATAAAATGACATACTTCGCCTAAAGTAAAATAAACAGATCTATACACAATATGAATAGTCCTTTTTAGGTGAAATGAGAGTGAAGAAAGTATAAGCAGAAGTGACCGCAATTACCCAATTCTGTTTAGCGAAAACAGCTCTCTCGTATCGTTCTTAAGCCTTCCTAATCAAAGTAGGACCTCTCTGACGATTTTTCCACAGCTCATCATGACAAAATGAGCTGCTCAAAATATGAATTCTCTTTTATTTGATATTGCTTAAGAATATGAACATAGATTTCAAACTTCCATCTTCACGACTAGTTTCTCTCCAACAAATTGCAGTATCTTAGTTTTAACACTAAATCAACTCCTTCATACACACACTGATGATAAAACGTGAAATTACACAATATTTTCAACGCATAATCCGACAAATTACAAGTAAGTAACGGGAAAAAAATTAAGAATAAATCCGCAAATCCGTGTCCAAGCAGTTACGAAAGATCATCTAAGAATGAAAATCATATATTGCAAGCTCAACATGTATATAACAAAACTAAAACTAACCTCGATGAATACGAAGCAGTAACGGTGCATTTCTTCTTCAATGATTCCAGCAAAGTGAAATTTTCAATCAATTTACACCACAAAATGCATATTAAAATTGTAGAAATTGAAAAGAAAAAATCAGTTGAAGATTCAGATCAAACGCAGACGAATTACTTTCTCACTATTTGAAAAGGAAAGTCTTGGAAGTTCGTGTTTTGGTTCTTCTAAAATGCGAGAAGTGTGAAGAGAGAGAGAGAGCGCTTTGAGGTTTTCGATAATTTTAGAGAGAGTGACAGTCTTCTCTGACAAGTGAAATGAGTAAAGGATGACTTTTTCTTCATACCATATCTCTCATAGGAAAGATATTATGCTGCTTTCACACCCACTAATGGTGGTTCCAATCACCCAATCAATTTATTCCTCTTTTTTCTTACCTTTTATTAAGCTCGCATTTAGCATAAATTTAGTTGAAATTTTGAAAAAAAAAATAAGTTATTCAAATTGTATTGAAAAATAGTTTTCGAAAGTTGAAGTTGGTTTTGCACATATATATTCACATCACATAAAATTTCATTGAGAAAATTTTAACATCTCACATAACATGTATAAAATCATAAAATTAAAATTCGGATAAATAAATTAAAATAAAAAAATATTACATTTAGTCAATTAACTATTTTTTATTGAAATATTTTTTCTAACACATGAGCATTAAGGTCAATGGACGGCAAGAATCAAACTCACATGCAAAAATTTATATTAATACCATTAGAATATTGGTCTTGGTAAAAATAATATAAGATGAATGAACTATATTTGATTTTTAATTCTTCTTTTAATAATGCATATTATATATTGAGTTTAAGATGAAAAAATTATAATTATTGCTTCTCCAATTCTTTCCTTTGGTTATTTCTTTGTAGATTGGGCAAAAGCGAAATACACTTTTAAAAACTTAAAGGGACTGTGAAAAAATATTTTTTTTATATTTGAGATATTTGGCAACAAAAAAAAAGTGATTTTCAAACATTTGCATGATGGTTGAATTTTGGAAGTAAATTTCTACATATTTAAAATTGGGAAAAGAACACTTGTACCCAAAAGAAAAATTATTTACAAGTGGTTATCCCTTTATTTTTATACCTTCGTGTTTTTAATTATTAATTTGTATTTACTTTTTAATATCATCGTAGTATATATATATATTTTGATGGTATCATAGTGGAAGACGCAGTGCTTCAACACTACTCATTAAAAGCTTGTTCAATTACTGTTTGATACCATTAAAGTATATAGACATCATCGAGTATATATATACTCCGATAATATCAAGGATGAAAAACCAGTGGTTCAGTGAATAGAACAAGAGGGCAATTGGGTAAATAGTTTGAGTCGTGGATCCAATGAGGATAAATAGTTTGAATTAAATTCAATTCGAATAAATATTTTGCTTAATAAATCCAATTCGTGTAATTTTTCTTTAAAATTACAGGGGAATAAGTAATATATTCATTTTACTGTTGTGAGTTTAAACTTAATGAAGACTCCATAATTGAAATCATTATATGTAATCTCATTCTTTTGTAGGATTGAACATTATCGTATCTTGAAGAGAGAGGTCCAATAATGCTTCTAAAGCCATTTTCTTTCCCTTTCACCTCCCCCCTCCAATTAAAAAAATCTCATTCCATTAAAACGATGCAATAGTTGTATTAAAATTAAATGATTTTATTTTATGACCAGAGTTAGAGTGATCTTGTGAAACTTTTGTTAATTATCATAGTCAAAAGTATTTGCAATGGAAAGTAGAATTAAAAGATAATTTGGTGTAATAAGCATCTCACATTCATGCAGGGTTTGAAGAAGAATCACATTTTTAAAAGGTATGATATAGATAATTTACCTCGATACATGCATTAATATCTGATTTCACAATTCAAACTCATGACTTTAATTAAATATCATAATCAAGGTTAGAATTGAGAATTAATATAACATAGATAGATATACATAAATGCTAATAGAAGCAACCAAGGAAAACCGAACAATCATATAACTCCAAAGAAGTGATCCAAATTTTCTTCTTTTTTAAAAAAAAATTGTTCCGACTATTTGAAAAGAGGCCATGTATAATTTCTTTTTTATTATTTTATGAAATATGATTCATACAATCTAAAGAAAAAGGGCATTTCTATTTTTACCTTTCAATATATTTTTCACTCGTTAAACACAAGTTTCATGTTTTCTCTTTTATGTTTACCAAAAATGGAGGCCTTGACTATTATTATTCGCTTTTCAATAAGCTTATTATTTTTTTTGGGCTAAAATTACAAAAGTATTTGTTTGTCTGATCATTAATTGCATAAAATTATAATTGTGAATGAAATTTCGATATGATGCACACTAAGACATAAGTGTAAGAAAAGTTATAATCTTTATATTAAAATTAAATTTCACTAATATCGAAAATTTATGAGTGTTGTGAATTTCATCTCTAAATTCAGATTGGGGCAATGGTATTTTCAATTTAGCGCTTAATACCAAATTCCGAGGTTTTTACGCTATATATCATTTGCTAAAATTCAGCGTGTATATTGCATTGATAATACACTTTTTTTTATTTCTCATCCGGTGTTTGGAGTCCAAATTTGAGCTCCGATTAAATTTAGATTATGCATTGCAAGGCCCATTAGAGAGTGACGCTCCCAATATGATCCATACCCAGAACTCAAACTCAAGATTTTTGATTTAGAATGAAACAATCTCATTACTGCATTTACCAAAGCATTGCCAACTTCAACCTTTGAGAAATTGAGATATAAAATTGGAATGCGGCGTCTTCGAGATATTAAATGATGTCTTCATCAGGGGGAGTATAATACGCGCTGCACTCTTTTTTCCTTAGTCTAGGTTTTGTCCCACTGGGTTTTCCTAACAAGGTTTTTAATGAGGCAGCACTCAAGGCGTATTACCAGATATGTATACTATTTTTCTTTCACTAAGATTTTTCCACTGTTTTTTTTAGTAAGATTTTAATGAGGCACATTTCACGTGGACATTCTAGGGGGAGTGTTAAACAACGCGTTGATAATATACTTAATATAGGTTGAATATATACCAATAACGATTATTAGGGTAAAGCTAGTAAAATTATTAAAAATGTTAAAATCCCAAAGTCTAAATTACAATTATTATTATTATTTTTATAATTTAGAGGCAAACAGATAAGGCTTTGAACCAAGTGGTTAAAAGTTTTAGAATAATACTGATGCAGACATTTTTATTCTTTGTTGGTCACTCAAATGAAAATGTTGTTAATTATTTAAACCAAGGCATGTCACGTGACCCCACCCCTTAAGCGTCGGATTAGGACATGACCTCTCACGTGATAAAGACACGTGTCATCATTTTGGTCGCATAGTTTGCATTACCGACAATCTATGGGGCTAATCATAGCAATAAAGGATAAGTATAACTTGTGAAAAGTGAAAACCAATGTTAGAAGAAGCAAATTCATCAAGGTTTGAGGTGTATTAGGAGGTAATACTCTACCAGTAGTAGTGGATTTGTTTGACCCTTAATTGAAGGTTTTGGATATAAAGAAAATTTTATTGGGATTATCATCTTTCGAATAAATTCTACAGTGCATAATTTAAATTTAATTAAAATTCTAATGTGAACTTTAAACACTAAAAAGAAAAGCGGTAATACTCTATAAAGATTTTTATACTCCCATGGATCACTTTAATTGTCGTTTTTACAAAAAATAAAAATAAAAAAATCCAAAATACTCCATTTATTTTATTTTACTTTGCTCCTATATCAAAAATAAATATTTTGTTTTATTTTATTTTTAAAATATTTATATAAAATTTAACAAATATTATATCAGGTGGGCGTGTTTAGTTAAAAGGGTTAAGTAATATGAACGGAAGGAGTTCTCCCTCCTTCCATTTTTATTTGTCTACTACACTAAAAATATATGTCTAATTTAAAAAAAATTAAGAGATAATTTAATTAATAATTTAGCCTTAACATGTAGTTATTTTTTGTACTCGTATATTCATTCTATGCTAGTGTGTGCTAAAATGTCACTAATGTAAATATTCTCCTAAGGTGTGTTTGGTAAATTTTCTAAGAAAATAAGCAAATTTCTTAATTTTTTTTGTGTTTAGTAGATAAGCAAAAATATCATTTTAAAATATTTGTATATAATTTAAATAAATATCATGGTCAAGGCTAGCAGCGGAATCGAGATTTACTGGTATCGATACCGGTCCGGGGCCGGTTCTGTCCCAGTTCCGATAAGCTTCGGTAAGGGTAGGGCTAGGGGGGTCCGATAGGTGGAACGGGATGGATGGGTTGGATTTTACCGGTTCGTCTCGGTTCGGTAAGTGCCAGTACCGATCCAATCCGGTCTGGTCCAAAACTTTTCGCCTGAAAATTAAAAAAAAATTGCTCGTTGTATAGCCATTGGGAGGGCCCACCCCAACGGCTACATCACCAAATAAGCCCCCCCTAAACACACCCCCTATCCCCCATTTTTTATAATACCCTAAAGTTTATAAAAAATATAATTAGGTCCTGTTTTTTAACTACAAAAAACCCTCACCCTTTTACAATTTTTTCACACTACTTTCTACTCTCTCAACTCTCAACTCTTTCAAGTTTCAATAGTTCTAAAATACTTTATTAAGTGTTCTTAAATTATATTAGTTGGAAAATTTTTGTGGATTATTTTGGAGTATCATCAATCATCAAGTTCATCAATTTTCGGCTTTTACGTTTGTTTTTGCGCAGACGCTCGGTACATTCGTTCCAACTTACAATTTTCATCTATTTAGTCTTTATTAGTTTACTTATTTATTTGTTTGTGTTTAATTTACGTTATATATTTAATTGACATATTTGTAAAATTTTAATAGTTCTCTTATTTAGTTTTCACTAGTTTACTTATTTATCTGTTTGTGTTTAATTTTTGTATTATATTTAATTTGCATATTTGTAAAATTTTAATATGGATTTCGGAGATAAAAATATTTTAAGAAAAGGTAAAAAAATAATTTTGGGTAGTGTTGCTAATATTTTAACCAGAAAAATTAAATTTGGTGGTAGTTCTTCTAAATCTAAAACTAGAAAACTACCATTACGTATTGACACGAATGATTATACGCATGTAAATGATACTTGCTTTGATATTGATAGTAATACTCAATTAGACCATGAATATTTAGATAGAAAATATGGTGATTTTGATGAATGATGATGATGATAATGTAGATAATGATGATGTTGATATTTTTGATGATGATGAAACTGAGCCACCTACGGCTACTAGTCCTTTTCGTGCTCCCGCTCTCGCTCCCTCTCTCACTCTCCCTGTACATCCTAGTAGAACTAAGTCTAAGCCTGAACGTAAAAAAAAATCTGTTGTTTGACAATTTTTGACTCAAAGTGAAGATAAAACAAAAGCAATTTGTAATAAATGTAAGCATGTCGTAAACTATAAAACTGCTAGAGAGGCTGGTGGTACAAAGCATTTACGAAATCATTTGATGGGTTGTTGTAAAAGAGAATTTTTGGAAGCTAACGCAATAGCGGATGCAATAAAAAATGGTACGCCCTCCGTGGTGCATTTGTGGGAGTAGAGGGCTCTAACATGGTATAATCGACATTAAACATTTCTAATGTTTCTAGCCTTAGTACACATCGTTCATATAGTAGAAGAATTGGTTAAAATGATTGTTGTTACTGAATTGTCTTTTAGTTTTGGTGAAAGTCTTGATTTTATTCATTATATTAGATTAGTGTATAATTCTTCGTTTAATGTTTTTTTCAAGAAACACTATTAAAAAAGTCATTTTTGATTATCAAGGCCAACGTTTTCATTATCTTTGTTGTTTATTTTATTGTAATACTTGTAGAATAGCTATAACTTCTGTTATTAGCCGTAGTATAAATGATAATGATTATTTTATAATTATCGGTCATTGGATCAATGAAAATTTAAATTTACAAAAACATATTTTGGGTTACAAAAGTTGTGAAGTTTCAAAAATCAGTGCTTATATTGCTCAAACTATTTTAGGAGTTACAATTTTTTTTGGAATAACTAATAAAATAATGAGTGTCACTTTAGACAATACTTCTAACAATACATTTGCTGGTGATATTTTAAAAGATGTATTTAGCCCTATTTATGATGATGGTTTTCATATTAGATGTGCTGCACATATATATAATTTAATTGTTAGAGATGGTATAACAATGTATAATAATAGTTGCATTATATGTGAAACTGCATGTCATTTTATTTTTAAATGTCAACTAAAATCTAGACGTAAAGAATTTGAAAATAGGTGCCATGAATTTAATCTCCCTTATAGAAAAATTCCAAAAACTGTTGCTACTAGGTGAAATTCTTTATCTGAAATACTTAAGGTAGCTTATGAATATAGAAAACCTTTGCAAATGGTTTGGGATGTTCATAGCGCAGATATGGATTATAGACTTTCAGAAACAGACTGGATGACGTAAAAGAACTTGTGGAGTTTTTTTTTAAAAAAATTCTTAGCTACAAAATAAAATTCTGGACCTTATTACCCTACTATTTTTTCTGTTTTATCAAATATTTGTGCAATTTTGACTAAATTTTATGATTATCGAAATAAAAAAAATTAAAGATTCTATTGTTAAGATGATTGAAAAATTTTAAAAATATTTTTTTCCTATTTTTCAAATTTATTTAACGGCTTGTTTATTAAATTCAATGTACAAAGAAATTGGTGCATCACTAATGGTTGAAATTTTTTATTTAAATTTAGGTATTAAAGATGACGAAGAACCTAGTTTATCTACGGTTAAATATAGTATTAAAAATGAAGCTAGAAAATTATACGACTTATACAATACTACTATTTTAAATGAAGTAGTACGGTAAGAAGAACCCCAAACATCTAAGTGTAAATATTCTCAAGATAATATTGATGATATGTTAGAAAGTTATCTAGGACTTACTTCTAATGAAAAAAATGATTTTGATAAATTTCTTAATAAGGGAAAGAAAAGTATTGAGGATGTAGAAGGCAAACCCGACCTTTTGAACTGGTGGAGGACTCGCGGCAAGGCATTTTCAAAACTTCAACGGGTTGTTCGAGATTTGGTTGCTATTTAGGCATCTTCAGTAGCTTCGGAGGGAGCTTTTAGTATGAATAGATTTCAAATAAGAGAACATAGGTATTCGTTAGCATTTGACAGCTTAGAGATATTAGTATTATTTAGGAATTGAATTAATGTAGAGCGTAGGAATTTTAGGCGTCTGCCACTACCTGCCCAATTTGAATATGATGTTAACAATATTTTGGTAGATTCAAGTGAAGACGGAATGAATGCATTGGAGGAACAAGCTATACAACCACTTCCAAAACAAGTAACTATAGAAATGTTAGGAGAATCAAGATGAGACTATTTTGGAGAGTACAAATATTAGATAATTCGAGGCCTAATTAAAACAGAACCCTTCCTAGAAGGTGGCTGTTTCGATTAGGTACTCTTCTAATATTTGTAAATTGTAATATAAATTGTACTAATTACTTTTTTATAAATAAAATGATAGGCTATTCGCCTTATTTTTTTTTTATTATTGTCTTCAATTTAATTCAAGTATTTTTCATGTATTTTAATTTTCAAATATTTCAAACTTTAAAACTTTGAAAATTTTAAATTTTACAAGTTTAAATTTCTAGTTTCAAATTTGAAATTTAAACTTTGAAAATTTTAAATGAATTTTAAACTTTGAAAATTTAAAATTTTTAAAGTTTAAAATTTTAAATTTAAAATTTTTAAAGTTTAAAATTTTAAATTTAAACTTTAAAAATGTATTTTGAAAGAAATATTAAATTAATAATGTATTTTAGAATTTTTTTATTCATTATTTAATTTAATTTAACTAATTAAAAAAAAATTAGAATACCGGAACGAAAATTATATAAATTACCAGTCCGATTCTGAACGAAACCACCATTTTCATGGCTGGTTCAGGTTCGGTTCTGGTTGATACCGGTTCGGTTGTCTTGATTCTGATACCGCTACCACCCTTAATCATGGCAGGTGTGATGGGGAGGTAACGGTGTGTGGTGATGGGATGAGGACTATGGGGGATTGACGTGAAGATGAGGTATGTTGAAAGATAGAAATGACACAATTAATATAATATTTTATTAGTAGAATTTATTTTTTTTATCTTAAATTTTTATTCATAAAATTATTTATTTATTTTTAAAGAAATTTATTTTGTTAAAGAAATTATTTTTCAAAATGCAACTGCACCCTAATCAATGATTCAAAGGGGGAAACAAAACATAAAAAAGTAAATATGGACCATCCCACATTGTTGACTTTTTTTTTTTTTGAGAAACTTTATACTGTCCTTTCTCTACTTTCATTCAAAAAAAGTAAAGCCACCACATACCTAGGGTACTAGCACAGTAAACAAGTTTAATTACTTCTCGAGGTTTCATTATTAGTTTATTAGAGTAGTATATAATAAGTATAAAAAAAACATTTGATTAGAAAGTGCGATAGAAAATGATATTAAGAAGCACGAGTTTGACAATTTCTTCTTGAAGGATCAGTAGTACAATTTTAATTTGGATTTTTTCATACAATAATTTAGTGGTTCCCAAATCATCTCAACCTACATGTGCTTCAACATTTTAGTCTAACTTTTAGAAAAGGATTACTTTTCTTTCATTTCTCTGTCATATAAATAGTACTTTTGAATACATGCATAATGCGTATAGAAAAAAGTTGGGTTTGTTTCCTTTTATGTGCACAATTTTCTTCAACCCCCCCAAAAAAAGAGCAAACCATAACATAGACTGGTCCCTTTTAAATGGAGGACCACCTAGGAGGGACTAGATAACATGTCAATTGACCTATAACTTCCTTCCATTTTTTTTTGTATAATCATTGGTATTAGGTGTTATTGGCCCTATTAATTTGAATTCGTAGCAAGTAAGATCCATTAAAAGGAAAGCATTGTCTACCATGAACTTTTTTATTTCTTAAATTCGAACCCGAAACCTCTAATTAATATGAATGGAGAATTGTTCATCCCATCACACTCTTTGGTGGGTTCAATTAATTGACCTATACCTATTCCCATGGAAGGATTTATAATTAGGCGTTGATGCCCAATTTATGTGAAAGAAAGAAAAGCAGTGGTCCAAGCTATGGTGCATGCGGCCAAAGAAGAAGCTTTTCAACAATCATCAAAAGCAAAGAAAGAAAAAAAGTGAAGGCAAAAGCATACCAAATCCTATGGTCTACACTAGAGGGTGGTGATTCTAAATCCTTCACCTTTTCATCTTTTTTTCAAGTTCTGAGCACACAATAAAAGATCATTCAACTATATATTTTCTCTCCAATCAATTGTATCCAATTCAGGGAAAGAGGAAAACTTCAGAATTATTCTAGTTATTATGGAGATATATAACCATAGTAGTTAATCGATAGAACAACACGACTTAGTGTGGAGCCCCTGTTGGTATTAATGTTACTGGAGTACTATAAGTTAATATATGGCATTAACTGTTTTTACAGATATAAACTAGTATTCTACTTCTCCCTTTCTACGACTTAATCCTCGTAGCTCGGGGTCATTTGAAGGTAGTACTTTCACTTATGGTTCCAGATTTCCTTAAACGTATCAAGCACATCTTTTTTTTCCTTCTTTTTTGCATCTTCACTGGGTGTAGCAAGTTGCATTTTCTTTTAGAATAGAGTGCTTTTTTCGCCAGGAGAGGAAAGCACAACAAAAGTTAATCTACAACCGTATACACATAAACTGAACTATAGTTTTTTTGACAGTCAGATCAAGGTGCTCTTTCATTTCAGCAACACACTTTACACTAGCACACCCCCAAAATCCAGACACAAAAACAAGTGACTATCACTTTGAATCCACCTGTTCAATGCTTTGGCAATACCACCTGCTTAGACTACTATAATAAGTCTCCACAAAGATGGCAGCATACTCCAAGCTTTCCTTCTTTCACAATCTCCAATCAGTCGAGTCTAGAACTAACACGGTGTTATCAGCATAGGTATGGGATTAATGGGCATGCACTCTTTCACACAATTCCACATTTGTATTTACAGTTCAACAAAGGAAACCTTCCATCTACAGAACTATATTATTTGATAATGAGCCAATCACAGGAACAAGGATACCCATAGCTCCGACAAAAAGACTCCATACGGTAACACCAGCTGAAAATTGTGGTGTATATATGCCACTGACACGCCTTCTTTCCTTCTTGCTCCAACTCCAGCCATCTTCGATTTAGTAAGTTCAAGCCTACTTTAGCAGTATATACCAGTTTTTATATCCACCATGGCAAGTCAAAAATTCCATTAAGGCCTTCAAATCCTTATCTTTGCTTCATCAACTTTGCTCATACATGATGTGTCTAGCAAAGAGAGCTCCAGACACTAGACATGCACACCTAATATGGATAAACCAAGCATTTCGCTGCAGAAAAAACCAGATAACACAGTTGAAGACTCCACCAAAAGAAGAGTTTCATCAGTTAATTTCTTCATTAAAAATTTCACATGGATGTTCTCCAAGACGCATCCGCCAAACACTGGGAAACTACAAAATGTAAAAAAGAATCAGGATCATAGGTGAAAAGAGTATCTTGAGTGATAGTCAACTGATGCTGCAAGTATAACAGGGAAAACACTATACATGTAACTAATTATAGGCAAGTAAAAATCGATCACTCGATTACATTACCTATACGGCTTCTCCAGCAAGCCTAAAAACGTACAGCCACCCAGATCCTATCCCTTTAATCTACAAATACGATACTGCCTAAAACTTATAGAAAATGAGAAAAATTAAGGCAGTAATCGCTCAAGAGTTCACAGTGCTTTGAATCAATTAACCTGCTAGATTGCACTGACATAAAAGAACTAGGTCAGGCTTTTTACCACTTTCACACTTTTAGGCAAAACCAAAATTAAGTTGATAATAAAAGTATATCTTGTACCACTATTACATTTGTATGACTGACTACTGTGGTAATCGGTAACACTTCGATGCCAATCATTTATTCATCTGTTAAGCATTTTCTTGGATACATATTTTCATCTATCAGGCATTTTTTCATGCAATATCAGGAAAATGAGAACCAGAAGTTCTTGGAGACAGAAATGAACAGCCCACTTTAAAGCTTACCGTTAGAGACAAAACTAAGTACCAGAACTTGACTTTTGGACCCACACTTGTTTCTGCATTAAAATCATATAACCTATGTGAGAAAATTAGTAAATACACAAAAAGGAATACACATCCGCATACACTAAAATATGAAACATTGTACTACAAAAGGCACACCTCATGGGTACCATAGCTAGAAGGACCTCCCCTTCTTAAGGGTTTTCCTTCCCCTACTGAAATTCCATCGTCCCTTATACCACGACGACCACCATGTTTATAAGTACCTAGATACATCAAATAATGCAAAAGTAATCAAACAATTCCCAGTGACAAAAAGAGGGAAAAGACTATTGAGCGTAACACTTCCCATATAGCAAAGAATAACAAAGTTCCATGAACCATAAACAAAACTAACCATTGTCAAAAGAAGAATGAGAGTTACGCCCACTTCCCATGGGTCTGAACTCCGCACCACGAGCAATTGCCAGACCATGTTTGGTTTCACCTTGACTTCCTAAAGAAACAGAAAAAAAAAGGTTTTCCCCCAAAAGAAAAAATCAGGGAAAAGAAAACTTACTCTATTCGCTAACAAATATGAATACATGTCAATTTTAATAAAAAGATATAAGAAATGACGAATACACTCCCTTTCCTATCCTAATAGAAATGAGAGGCAAGAGAATAAAAGCAGAAAAGTCCCCTTCAACCAAAATAATCAGAAGATCTAGCATCTGGCGGAAGGTCAAAAAAGATCTCGTGTTCTTTCAAGAGTGATATGACACCATGCTAGTTGGCCGCCTCCGTTGTTTGTAGTCTTATTTTTCCCTAAAGTTGAGAAAGAGTAGTTGGTTGGGGAAGTAAGGCTTAGGTAGGGCGCCTAGTCGGAAAAGCCGTAATCAGGTTACCCGAGATAGAATAGGGCTCAGTGCAATAGTAAATCTAGTAAATATAATAAGAGAAGAATTATAAGCATGATTCATACTAGTGAACAAACCTTCAACAAAATCTGGCACTTCGGAAGATTGAGAGGCAGATGAAGATAAAGATTCATCACTAGCATGTAAGCTATCAGAACGACGAAGAGGAGTCCAAACACCACGATCAGGCCTATCCCTGATCCTAGTGCGCTTTTCCTGCTTCTCAGTGTGGACAACATGCAAATCAGTTCCAAGAACCTTGTCTTCATTAGCTCCAATAGTTTCTCTCTGAAACAACTGCACACTGGGTGGCCTAGGAGGCTTTTTGTCCATATCCACCCTGTGTTTTTCTTGTTGGGATGCAGATGGAACCTGATTTTGACGAGCATCCTTCAGAAGAATACTTCTAATGATTCTTCCACTTGCCTCACGACGCTGGTTCTGTTTCAGAGCAGATGAAGTTATTGTAATAATAGGTGCCACATTCTCCTGAATCAATGAACCACTAGAAACCTATGCACAAAAGAAAAATTCGGCAAGTATGAAGTTGCAGAAAGATAAACTGAAAATAATCTCCCGGGAGACATTTTTCGGGATGAACCGAATCAATCTTATTGATTAACACCAAGTCGTCGTTAAATATATTGAAGTGGTGGGTAGAAATAATCGTTACACATCAAATGAAATAAGCTAACTATCCACACAACAAGAGATTCCCATCTACATCAGAAAACAGATGAAATAACAGAACTTAGTGACTGCTCAATGATAATATTAGCACAAAGTAGCACGACACAAGTTTGTTGGGGGGGATAAGGGGGGATAAGGGGGGAGGTGGATCCCTAGACAAACCAGGTATTAAGAGGCAGAAACTATCTTTAGCAAGGGGATCCACGTTGGCATCTAGAACCTCAACTAAGCTCAAACTACTTCAAGGCCACCTTTTCTTTGTCAAGGTAAGCAATAATATTTTGTCACATGCATTACAGCATTAAATTATTACACAATCGTGTCTAACGCCATAGGATATCAGTTTTTTATTAACCAAAAACAGTCTTACAGTGGCTTAGAAGTAAATCTATCGCAGATTAGATCACCTAAAAAGGTTTGATGGACCAACTTACATGCACAGACATGTTTCCACTGATCCTAATAATGTACGGAAGTTTGGGGGTCAAAAATATGTGGGATGATCTGGGCTGGTTAATTAAAAGAGATTAGCAACAATGATCTTCACCTACATGTCTCTCACTTCCAGAGCTTATGAAAGTAAAGTTTCCCCAATCCAAGGTACACAGGCGCTAATTTCATTTTCAGTGTGGCACCCCACCCCCTTTCCCCAAAACCCAAAAAAAAGGAGCTATAACCAAACATAGACAGCTTGTAACCAAAAAAACTACTGTCTATAAAAGGTAAAGCTTACATTAGGATTTTCTTTTTCCTTTCCCTTCACGAGCAGGATTTTCTTCTTTCCAACTTCAGCAGCTCCACCTGGAACAAATATAGATGATCTTAGACATTTTAAACAACGTACAAAAATAAATGTCAAGAATGGGAAGGAAAGGATGTCAACAATCCAAAATTTTAAACCCTCACAAAGGAAGGCAAAATAAAATAATCAGTGTTTTACGTTCGGTGATTCAATTCAAGCAAAAGCTACAAGCCCCGTAGATTTGAGAATCTTCAGCGACAGGTCGATCTAGTATAATAGATAAAAACGGCATAAGGGGGCATAGAGAGGGCTCAAGGACAAGATATCACAGACCCTGATGGAACACATCATGTCTTACACTTGGTAAGTCAATTTAATCAAAAACTAGCTATGTCTTACACTTGATAAGTCAATTTAATCAAAAACTACCTATCTCTTAGACAATTTTCAGAGCACATATGCTGATCGATCAATATCATAAATTAAAAATGTAAAAGATTGTTATCGTTCATAAGCTTAAGAACAATAAAGAGTATAACATAACAAGAAAGAAAATCCTTACAAGGGAGGATCATTTCAGGTTTCAAATCATCACTCAACACAAGCAGCTGTAAGGAATAACCTCTCATTCCTAGTTCTTTCTAGTGCACCCGTGAGGTTTCAATGCCGTCGTTACAAGGGAGGATCGTTTCAGGTTTCAAATCATCACTCAACACAAGCAGCTGTAAGGAATAGCCTCTCATCCCTTGTTCTTTTTAGTGCACCCGTGAGGTTTCAATGCCGTCGTTAGAGAATCATATTATATTGTAGCTTTCTCTACTTTTTGGTATATTGCTTGAAAATGGGTGACTATACTGTTAATAATAAAATGAAGCCAAGGACATAGATAGACACATAAAGTTGACAGCAACTATCAGATAGATATCTTAACTTTGCAAATGACCAGGTAGACACCTCTTCTTGGCAAAAGTGTGTCGGAAACCCATCAATCCGTTAGATCCAGTGTTGTCAAAGCAAGGCTCAAAACATGTTGAGCGCTTCGCCTCGCTTTATGCGTGCTTCAGTGTCGTCATCAAGGTTCTAAGGCATATTTTACCTTGCCAATGAGCCTCTTTTGAAGAGGTGATGCTAAACAATTGATATTTCACTTTATCTTAATCTTTTGCCAATTTCTTTGTTCATATATTTGTCATCCATGTTTATAATTATTAGTCTTGGATTAAACATATATATATATATATATTTATATTTTTTTCCTTTGCGCCTTTTTCCATTAAAGCCCACACTTTATTTGCACTTTGCTCTTAAAGCCCCAACGGACCTTGGAGCTTTTCTGCGCTTTTCGTCTTTGATAACACCGGTTAGATCTCACGTGTACAATCGCCAATGACATGTCAAATGAACAAATGGGAAAAAATGACACAGGTCATTAAACAAAAGCCACCTTGTAATTAGAAAGAAAAACAGTTAGGACCACCCCTCACCCCCATTTTATCTAAGCCTTTCCATATTGGTCAACGATAAATACACCTTCAAACCACTCGGAATTCGACCACCTCGGGTGACCCCTTTCCTCTTGTGCCATCTTCTACATCAGTTCATTTTTCATAACAAACAAACACAAAATACTACAATTGTTATATCCAACTTCGAGACATCCACTGATTGAGGGTCATCAGAAGATCTGACAGCAAGACTTAGTGAAAGTTATGAGAGAAATTTTTGAGCTCTCCCACTATGAGCTCTTCATCAGACTGTCGACGACCCACTTTCTTTAAGGCAGATAATAACTTTGAGGCCATAGTCCCATTCTGAAGCCACCTCGTCAGTTTACCAGCTTGCTACCAGAGACTTCACTCCCATTTTGGCACTGCCTCGTTTTACTTTGTTGTCTCACTTGTTACCATATATTGATGGAAATCACTGATAGAGACTCCATCATCGACCCAAAAGGTGGCAACGGGCAAAAGATATGTGAAAGTAGTATCTTGTGACTTCTTAATGAAAAAAAAGGAAAGTCCAGGGAGTTGGCAGGTAGAGGTATGATTTCTAACTGTCGGTTAAACAAAAGGACTAACTAGCATAGGTATCAATAATCCATGTTATGCTTTAGGGAGGAAGAATTGAGGTATGGATTTCAAATGTTCTTTTCAGTTTTATGAAAATATTCGTTCTTTGCCTCAGATAGTTATTGGAAAATTGGAGGCGGCGTGAGGAGGTGAAAATATGGGCCCCATATAACTTTTTAAAATAGATTTTGAAGGTCTTTCATGCACTAGAATTTGACCGTAGACATGCATTTTGCCATTTCAGTGTGAGGTTACGAGACACTTTTGCCGAGAATAGGGGTGTATCTAAACATTGACATAGTTAAGGTGTCTATTTGACAATTAGTGCCAACTTTACGTGTCTATCTATGTATTACCTTACCCAAAAAAATGCAGCAGAAAGGTCTAGATTAAGAACTCTCACCCCCTTATCACCCACCGAACCTTCCATTTTTCTCCCGTTGTTTCCTAGAGCAGCCTTCTTGGGTTCTTTCAAGTTTCCCTTAACCATTAATGGAGTTGATATTCTCTTTTACTCATCAAAGCATAAACCAGCAAAGAAGCTTCTTTACTTCCAGTCTAAATTCTGTAAGACGTGTCAAGTGGACAGAAGATCATTGTCTTGTTTACACTAGTAATCCCTCTAGAATGGAATTCTTTTTCTTTTTTGTTGAATAAGTAACATCTGCAGATGAATTTCAATAACATCATCAGATATTTATATAACAAGCTCAAACTGTTTAACTACTCCACGAAAACTCGGTAAACTCACTCCAGCCTTCAATAATTAAAGATTTTCTTTTCCCTTTGAACTATCCTAAACATGTTGCTCAATTTCCTTAATAAAGAATATTAGTATCATCTAGCATAATTTTATCTCGGACCAAGTTCTACACTTGCAAAAACTAAGTGTTTTACTTTTCTACCTAATAAAAACACTTCTTTGGTCTGCTCAGGATTATGGAATGTTGTATCTTCACAGCTCATATGAATGAGGCTTTTTTTCTTTTTCATTTGTGTGATAAGTCAAAACATATGCAGCCAACAGGAGAGTGCTAGTGAATGCCCCCACCATTTCATACTGTCTAACCAAAGCAAAGGTAGAAGTCCACACATTAAGTAACTGAAAGGGCACATTCTCTTTCCATTACAAAGTACCAAGAGAATCTACCTCGCGTTAATAACTCCATCCACTTTTTTGGGAGGAAACTGGTACACATTTTATAAACAACAGTACAGAGGCTGTACTGGCCAAAGGGCATTCCATACTCCCCCCCCCCCCAAAAAAAAAAAAAGAGAAAGAGAACGAAAGGACAAAAAGAAAAAAGGAAGTATTGCTAACTGGTAAAAGTGTTAAGAAAGTTATAGCTTGATGTTTGAGCTGTTAGCAGGCCCTGGTAAATGTTATGGAAAACCAGAGGCCTAAGTAAAGTTGCATGTGTGATTGGATTACCTTGTATGAAGTTTGTTAACTCAATTTAACTTGGATTCTTTTAGGTAAGGTAAAATAATGCCAGTATAGCTTGATCAAAAGCAGAATGACTTTAGGCAGGTGTTGTATTGTAAAGGGAGATAACAAACCCCAATATTTTCCTTTTGCATCGCCCTATAGCCAATATAACTTTGATCAAAAGCGGAATGACAATAGGCAGGTGTTGTATTATGAAAGGAGATGACAAACCACAATCCTCACCTTCATCGCCCTATAGCATCTAAGATTTGGAGTGTGTTCATAAATCTTTTTGACGTCCATCAAGTGATACCAAAGACACTGAGATTAACTATACAAAGCTGGAACAGAAGAAAAGACATGAATATCTAAAGTATTTGAAACACTGTCACACTATGTATTGAAAGAAGGAACCAACAGAAGTGTGGATACTTTAAGTTGAAAGGACCTACATAGCTTGAAGCCACATGTTTAGAGCTGTTGTCTTTTTTGGTGTAATAATGGTATTGTCAATTATAAAGATGCTATGATGAATTTTTTTAGTAAGATTTTCTTGTATATTGTGTACATCTAGCGCTCGTGCTGTAGAGGTACAAATAATATATTTTTACTTGTCAAACTAAAAAAAGTCCAAAACCATGTCAATTTGCTTATGATTTATGATTAGACTTGCTTCAAAAAAGAACATGTAAGAAAAAGGGCAGAACCCAGTGCCAGAAGGCTCTCCATGAAGGTTCAGTGGAAGGGGAATGTAGACAGCTTTACCTCTCCATTGGAAAAGTTGGCTCTAAAATTAGAACCCTGGTCGCCCGTAGAAACGCAAGAACTTCTCTGTTGCTCCAAGGGTCGCCTTAATGGGATGATAATAGAGAAACAAGCATGCAAATATGTGATTACAACTGAAAACTGAAGTTTAGGCATACCAGTTTCCTCTTCAACTGCATTAGCCACAGATCCAGGAGCAGAGGTACCAGACTTCTCAGCACGCTGCTGCTGATCATCACGTTTTGGAGCTAGAATATATGTTTTGTCTTTGCCACTCCCAGCCTTAGAACTATCTCGAAGAACATACTGTACGATCAGACAGTTCCATAAGTGACTAGAAAAGAAAGTGACACTAACCACATATCCATCAAAAGAAATATCCCCAGAGTAAAAGTTACTGTCCACATCATAGTTGAAAATATAAAAACAGACATGCATACATAAACATTAGTACCATACAAAGAATAATTCAATCAAAAGGATATCTCCAATCAATTATCAGAATAAAGGAAAATCAACAGCGGAAAGCTGATTCAGAAGTCAAATCAGGTATGTTACTGTTTTCACAAGCACATAGATCACAGATATTGTGACTGGGAGAAGATCAAACGCAGAGAATATTTGCATGAAATATATAGATAGATCTATTATCAGGAGTACCAGTGCAAAAACGTTGGATTGGAACATGACACACTTACCATAGTAGTGGAAGCCCTTCTCTTTTCAGAGCTTCGTTTAGATGCACTTGAGCTAGGAGTTCCTGTCGATGTGCCACTCGTTCTTCTGGTTGGTCTCCCATTAGATACAGATTTCTGTCAAGGGCCAGGGATAAAAACTTAGTACTAGTCCTTTAAACTTGCAGAAAGATGCTCCAAATCATGAGCGATACCACCATCGTTTGTTGTAAAGACAAAATTGAGTGTATACTATCATCCTGAGTGTAGCCAATGTAAAAGACTGTTAATGGAAAAGCTCATTGCCAACAGATTCAGTCTGCTCACAGAAATCTTGGAACTCTTGCCATCTATTGTCACAATAAATTAATCTAGAGCAAATTTTGTCCAGTTTCTGTACTCAGTCCAGTTATCATTGTACTGCTGATTCTGTCCCTAATTTACCAAATTACATTTTAAGCATATTTGGGAAGCATCCATATCTATCTATACTACCTTAAAAGCATGAATTCCCTAATTTGAATGTTAAATTATTAAAATACCCCCAACTTAAAACACCTAATTTCGTATATTTTTTATATTTCATATTTATTTATTTATATTATATATAAAGGAGAAACATCTTCACATTGAAGTGTTGTGATTTTTTTGAAGGGTTGTGACATTACTGATGAGTTGTGGCCTTCTTGAAGGATTGTGACTTTTCTAATAAGGCACAATAAATACATGTTCATACTAACATTTGTTGGCTATAAATAAAGGGTTTGCACATGGAAGGGTTGTGACTTTTCCACAAAATTGTGACTTCTCCGATGAGTCGTGACCTTTCTGAAGGGCTGCGACTTTTCTGATAAGGCACAATAAACACATGTTCATACTACCCTTTGTTGGCTATAAATAGAGGGGTTTACTCACATTTTTAAACTATGATTTTTTTAAGTTTTCTATTCTACTATTTCTTAAAACACCTAATTTAGTATATTTTTTATATTTTATATTTTTTTATTATGTTATATTAAAAGCACACCTTTTCACATTAAAGGGTTGTGACTTTTCGGAAGGGTCGTGACTAAATTGTTCATACTATCCTTTGTTGGCTATAAATAGAGGGGTTTCCTCAGACTTTTAAACTAATGAATTTTCAAGTTTTTTGTTTTTCTACTTCTTAAAACACCCAACTTAGTATATATTCTATATTTCATATTATGTTTATTTATTTATATTATATTATATTAAAAGCAAACATCTTTTCATATTGAAGGATTGTGACTTCTTCGGATAGTTGTGACTTTTCCAAAAAGTTGTGATTTTTATGAAGGGTTGTGTGACTTTTTTGAAGGGTTGTGTCTTTTCTGATAAGGCACAATAAACACCAGTTCATACTACCCTTTGTTGTTATAAATGGAGGGGTTTCCTCACATTTTAAAACTATAGATTTTCTAAGTTTAGTGATATTTGAACACCCCCAAAACAACAATTACTAAGCAATGAATTATAGGAGAGGGAGGAGAAGGTATATTTAAGAGGTGTAATTAAGAGATTTTAAGAGTGACTTCTTTATTTTTATATATCACAATAAATTTTAAATTGAGAAGAAGTCAAAAAAGAAAAATGTAATTAGAGGCCATAGAGAAGGGTCACATCACATAGGGGTGCCAAAATCAAACTCAACCCGTCCAACCCATTAAAATTAACCTGCTCATTTATTAGGTTAACCCATTTCAACCCATTAAAAATTAGGTTGATATGTAACCCAAATTGACCCAAGAGAAATCTTGTCAAAATATTTTTTTTAAAAAAACTTCTTTTAAAATTTGATATGTTATTATATTAGTCATAATAAAAAACACAATAATTTTTATTTTTTTTGAAACTGGTAACTTTTGTATTCCTCGTCATTAAGGGATATGATGATAATTTTATTAGGTACTAAAATATTGTAAAAGAACAAATAAAATAAGTAAAACTTAGTAAAAATCGGGTAGGGTTGGGTCTTGACCTAATCTATAACCCATTACCCAACCTATTTTGACCCAAGTAAATTTGGGTTGGGTTAGATCTTGACCCGTTTGTTGTCTTAACCCATTATGATTTGCCCAGATTTGACCCAACCCGCCCAATTGCCACCCCTAACACCACCTTATCTTTATCTAGCTTAATATTATAATCAGATATAGATATTTTCTAATATTGATTTTACAATTTTCGATATGCACATAGTAAGTAATCATAAGAAAGTATACATCCATTATTAACCGTTTATTTAAATTTTTGGTTTAATAATATCGATATTAGTATAAAAAATAGTGTACTACATGGTTTGGCATTCATGTGCAACGCACGTACATCAAAATTAGTACATAATAAATTCCTCAACATCAGACTTTTGATTTGCTTAGATCTATTATTGTCATTACAGAATACGACATGGAAGACTGACCCAGCAACTTCAAAAAGAAAGGGATCTTATCCTAATTTTCAAATAATTATTGGATGCATGTCAAAGGTACAACGAGTGAATATTTCCCCGCTATCAGCAACTTGCTCATCATTTTACCATCCTCTCACATTATTATGCTCAAAACTTATGTTGCTTGTGACCCCCGTTTCCTTCTTTTTTTTAAATTAATAATTCAAAAGAATGGGTTCACATTCATCATGAGTTTTTTAGAGTGAATTATATACCGCCAATGGTATGAATGGATGGTAAATTGCTTGTGACCCAAACATAGCCTCCCTTTTCGAGAATATACAGCTGATGTTCATAGCTTACCAAATATATTGAAAGGAGATCACAAATCAGAGTAACATATATTCAGGCAGCACAGATCAGAGTAACATATATTTTCCCCAAGAAAGTAATTAACCCTAAGGCAACATAGGATATTAAATTGCAAGCTTCTTAGACTCTTTTGGAGCACTGATGTCATGACAGAAGCCGAAATATAGAATGACAGAGGAGGTACATTAGAGGATAATTCCACGTGGAATGATAAAATGTATTTTCTGTTCCTTGGGTGATCATATTATACAGAGACAGAAAGCAGGAGCACTCTTGGGAGAAGGTGAATGGACCGAGGGGGGAGGAGAGGTAGAAAGAGACCTCAAATGAAAATACAACAAGTTAAAATATCATAACAGGAAATCTCATACCCGAGCTCCACTCTTGGCGGCTCTTTTCTGACGTATGTAATCCATCAAAGGAGTAACTATAGGAGCATCCTTTGCAGAACCTAAAACCAAAAAACAAGTGAAACTTAAGTTCAACAACAACAACAACATACCCAGTGAAATCCCACAAGTGGGGTCTGGGGAGGGTAGGATGTACGCAGACCTTACCACTACCTCATGGAGGTAGAGAGGCTGTTTTCGAACATGCAATCCACCTTCACAGTTTGCTATCCTACATCTCTCATTAATATATTAGAGGGTGTCCGGATTGGCTTATTTTAAGTGGCTTTTGGTTTTTAAGTTTTTTTTTTGTTTTTGGAGGTGTTTAGAGGCTGTTTTCGAACATGCAATCCACCTTCACAGTTTGCTATCCTACATCTCTCATTAATATATTAGAGGGTGTCCGGATTGGCTTATTTTAAGTGGCTTTTGGTTTTTAAGCTTTTTTTTGTTTTTGGAGGTGTTTAGGAAAGACAAAAAGTGTTTTTAAGCACTTACTTTCATGCCAAAAAGTACAAGAATACACTAAAAGTCAAAAGTTGGGTATGCCCAACTTATAACTTTTAGCCTTTAACTTATAAGCTACTTTAAAAATGTCAATCCAAACTCCATCTAAATCTTAGTTTGATGCAGGAGGACAGCATATGCATTCTGTAAATAGTCAAACTAACCAGCGCGTTCAGCTTCCTTTCTTTCCAACTGTATTTCTGCACTCGGAAGATTCTCAACAGGCTTTGAGATATTTTCAAGGAACTCCAGATATTCAGGATCTACAAGGGCATCAACTTAACCATGAGTAAGGACTAGAGGAGATACCGGTAGGTCAGATGCAATCAGCGCATTGATTTAGTACCTTTCAAGATGGTTCCTTCGCGGCCATCCTTCTTGGACCAGTGTTTTGGAACACGCTGTGAAGGAGCATACTCAACAATAGTTTTGAACTGAGTACCTAGTATAGACATACACTAGGGTAAGAAACATATTGGCCAATAAAAGATAATACAACTGCTAAACTGAGAACTGTCAGGACCCAGATAAAGCAAGGGCTCAAAATTTTCTTGTTACAATTAACAGGCTAAAAACTTCTTCAATCCTGAGCAAAATGTTGATGTTAATTTAAAACAATTTCAAATATCATATAGAAGGGAGAAATACCGGTTTAGGCCAAATTTTCTTTACCTTTCTCGTTTACAAAAACGTGTCCATCAAAGAACTCTGCAAACTCGATAACATCTTCTGGCCTCTTAAATTCAATATAGGCTCTTGCATAAGTTTGATGCTTCTGGCTGCAAGAGAAAATTTGAGGTAAAGGAAACTATGAGGGACACTGACCTTGAAAAGAAGTCCACTTGTGACAACTAAAGCATATTAAGTTCATGCTGTGTACAGAACATGCTGGCACAATTATTTTTTAAAAATTGCAACATAGCTAAATAATCTTACCAACAGAGTAAATAAGAAGAAAAATAAAAATGGCCATAAAGATTAACAAAATAAAATCCATCAAGGACATTGATCCAACTGAAACTTCAGTGAGTGGCAAACTAGGATAAGCATCTATACAATAATATACTTACTATCGGTTATAAAAAAAATGTATGTACTATGTACATAAGTTAAACACACATGTGTAAATTTAAACAGAAAGTACCAATAAATGGAGATAAAGGATCCAAGCTAACACCATTTTCTAAGATGTCTAAGCATGCATTGATGTGGATAAGAAGTTAAAAGGATTATCCCAATCCAAAAGATCACCTGGAAGGAACAAAAGGTGTGCGTTTTTGTGTATTTTTATATTTATTTATTTATATTTGGGGGGGTGGGGGGTCCAGTTAATAGTGCTGGTAAAATAGACTAACAAAGGTCCTTGGGACCAAACTTGATAAAGATAAGAATTAAAATACTCCACACAAAGCATGTTACATTAGACCAAAGCAGTTGTTGGCAACCCTTTTGCCCAAGTGGCTGTATATTCTAGTTCAACATTCTCTTGACAAAAGCACCTCATCAGTTTTAATTTGTAATCAAAACAATAGATGTGAGATCATCCTTCATTGATAAACATCCAACCCCCTCTTTCAAGCAAATTTGAGAAAGGCATACCACCATTCAGAAGAAAATGAGATAGAAATGATAAAATCCAGATAAGGGACTTCAAATCTGCTTTCAAAAGTGAACCCCTCTTACGATGGCAATCTAGCTCAACATTTTTTCCAAGCAGCACCACGGCCGTTAGTCTTTCTGACTAAAGTCTAACAAGTCAAGGCAGTAAAGATGATCACCCTAATTTGCAAAACAATTCAATTCCCGGTAAAATTTGAAAATAGATATACATCCAGCAAAAATCTCCAACTAGCAAGAATTGTGGTAAACAAGAGGCAAGCTAGGACAAAAACATAAATTTCGGTTAGTATAAGGCGATAAATTTGATGAATTAATTTCCAGAAAACCCGTATCTACATGTATCCGAAGAAAACAAAAGAAGGAAAGAACAGACTGAACAAACTACAAAGCTTTAAATTAGATTCAGAGGTGTCACTGAAAATCCCTCTCATACAGGAGGCAATCTAGTTCACAATTTTCTTCAATATGCAGCTCACCGGTCATTATCTCTAACAAAAATACCTATACAAGTCAAGGCTATCACTTTATCCGGATAAACTGCTCAATTCGTATTTGTACTAAATTTGCAAATGTTTTGCCATCCAAAAGAGATTTCCAAATAACGAGAAACATTAAAGAATGGAAAATAAGGACAAAATCATAGGTACAGGTAAATCAATCCAGAAGACCCCTGTCTCTAATCAAAGAAAACAAGCTAGGAAAGAATGATAGTACGATACGGACAAACTACACAGACAACAATCTCATTTGCAAACATGCTCTTTTCGTGCAAACAAAAGGGGAGAGGATATTTATTGCCGTACTGTTTTCTTCTCTTTAAGGGGTATTCAACTCCCCAAACATGACCATTTTTTGACAGAATATCCAGTATTTGCGTAATCATTTCTACCAAAATTACATTTGTCTCTCCCAGCAACAACAAATAACCAATCAATCAGTGACACTACTGACAACCTGAAACCTAGACGAACACATAATATAAAGGAATATTTGTAAAATATGCTTACACGAAATCTTTGTACAGTAGCACCTCCATGGTGCTGTATTTATTCAATAACATACAATTTTAGAAATAAAATCTTTAAAAGTTTCGGAAGTTCACATCCTATCAAAATCATATGCGAACACACTCAGTCAAGACTCCTGATAGAATCTTTGATTTGTTTTATTTTCTTTCCTTTTCCCTTTGTAGGGGTTGGATTATTATTACCTATGCAATCTTAATCAGTCCCAATACTATGCATCACTAAAATGACAGAAAATTTATACAAAAAATCAAAACCCTAACCTGGACTTTCCGGGTAGAAAACAGAACCAGTTGTAGCGACAAGTGAATCGGGAATCAACTTGCTCAAGAAGCATGGACTGAGAAATTGTCGGCGGCAAGTGCCGCAGCACTACTTTTGATCGATCTAACGGTCCCTTCATGCGAATACTTTTTCCTTTGATCTTTCCCAGAAATTTTACACCAAAGAAACAAGAAAAGAAAATCAGAAATCACAATTCACATCTTCCCTTACATCGATTATCGCAATTCTTGTGCCCTAATTTTTCCAATTTCATGATGAATGTACATGCATGATAAAAAAAACAGAGAGAGGGGGAATTTTAGAGAGAGAAAAGAAAGAATTATAAAGAGTGACAAAAGAGGAATTTGTGAAGGATTTATATAGTACGAATACTCGACGCAGTGCTGTCAAAAGGCCCTCTTTTCTTCAACTCTTTTCTCTCTGTAGCGTTTGAGAATCGGATAGAGAGTAAAATTTTAAATATATACAATAAATTAATTAATTTAGAATAAATATAATTATATTTTAGATACATAAAAAATAGTTTAAATCATAGAAAATATACATTGATAATATAATATAGATTATTTATATATGAGTTATACATTGAATATATATTATGATATATTTTATATATGAAATATACACTGAGTATACATGAATATACATCAAATAATAATTTTTTTGGTAATTAAAATGACCGAATGGTCATCTATAATTATCCCTTCTTTAAAAAATATAAATTAATTGTGATAATGATATTATAGTTTGTTCACATTTATGTTATTTTCTACATATTTTTAAAATATTTATTAAATAAGTTATTTTTTACAGTATGCAGTAACATAAAGAAATTAATATAAAGAAGGGCAAATTTGTCAAATTTTAATTTTTAATAGATTTAAAGAATTTACAAAAAAAAAGACAAAATAAAAAAGATAGGCGTAATATCGTAAACCACTGGAGAGGTGAGTGTTATAAAGTGAAACTTGAAGAGAAATATCTGAAATTATCCCAAAAAATGAAAAGGGGTTTTGTTTTCTTCATATTATTAAAGAGATGAAGAAAAATGAGTATTAATTTCAAAGTCGTTTTTTATTTCAATTTAAGTCCTACGATATTTATGGAAAATCCTTTTCATTATTTGCTACATCAAATTGATATAAACTACATATCATAAAAAACATCAAATGTTATATTTATGACATAAAATGCAATAATTACAATGCATGGAAACATTTATAAAAAGTCAAGGTTGTATGAACTACATAAATTCAAATGAACTTAGATTTTAATTGTCGAAAACCTCTTATTTGATTACTGATAGATCGAAGAATGTTTAAAGAATATAAAGTTATGAATATTTGTGATGTGATCTGTTTTTTAACCACATAATATAAGCATAGTAAAAATAGGACTGACGTGGCAAGGGACGGGGAAGCAGGCACCTCTTAGGATCAGGACTTCCTCATCACAATTGTTCTTGTTGGCTTTTTAATTTTTTTTTCAAAATGAGAAACATAACTTGCTATGTGATTTAGGTTGCAGCACTTGATTATTGATGTCTTTTATATTCGTGAAAAATAAAAAATAAAATACAATGTTATGTTTTATGATTTCACGATGAAAAAAGAGAGGAAAACAAAATAAATAAATAAAATAAAATGTAAGATAAAACAAAAAAAAATGTAAACAATAAACGTCAAGATATACTTGAACATTCACGTTGAAGTTAGATATTTGAGCATTCAAGATAATTATGTCGATTTGTCTTTGATTATTAGTTGATAATTGAGAATAATTTAAGAATTGAGAAAATAAGAATAAGCCAAAAAGACTTAAGTAAGGGTAAACAATTGCCTTGTTCATTAAACTAATATGAATTCGGAAAAGTTATTTCAACTTCCTTACTTAAGCGCCAATTAGAAATAATGATATTTTTGTCCATAATATACAAGTGGATTATTTATATGTTCTTTAGATCCAAACGACCATTCATGTTAGTTGATATATAGTCTCCAACAACATTAGCGAATAATTATTTTTAACTATGTATGTACTTGCATAACAATATAAAGTGTAAATATATGACAATGGAAAAAATGAACACCATGACGAAGGTTAAAAATAATGTGCAACTTTGTGTTAAAGAAACATTAAAAAAATTAAAATAATGCATAAGTACCTCTCTAAATTATGACCAAAATCGTAACGACGCGCCTTAACTTAACTAGGATAATAATTAAGATAATATGTGTTCCTGAAATTTCGATCCATGAATTATTCCAAAAAAATAATAATAAAACAACAAAATTTGATGCAGTGCACCTTTAAATAAAGCAGCATGAATTTTATAAGTTTTGACAAATTTACATAAGTTACTCGAATTTCTTACATCTAATCAAGGGTGTATGCACATGGAAGGGTAAGTACAGTATGTACAAATAAAGAGGTGCACAACTTGTAATTTAGGGGTTTAAATCCCTTTATCCACATTAATATTTTTAATTTAATATAACTAATAAATGTTCCTTTTAATAATGATGTCCCATGTTCTTAAAATCCTGAATACGCCTTTGCATCTTATTTGGGGTGTTAATGATAATTTAAGTATACATGCATGAATATAGACATAGAACTCAATTTACATACATAAATATATAGTATATATTATTTTTCTCGTTATATAAATCTAAGATATACAAATCTGCATTGCAAAAGTGATCTCATTAATTTTTGGATAGCTATTGCAAACATGCTGTCCATAATTTTCAAACTAACATATAATACTATCGAGGTCCATTATATATAAAAAAAATCAAATAGATTAATTGTCCTTACAAAAAATCATACAAAATTGCCTTCTTATTTTATTTTTTATTGCATGTTTGATTTCATCATATGTTCTCTTCGTAACAATGTTAGATTCAATTCTTATTTAAAGTTATCATTTAATTCATAACTTAATGGGACATAAATAAAATATTCATGTTTTATATAGGCATAAAAATAATTCATCTGACATTAAGCAAAGAAGGTGAGTTCTTATAAAAATTTATTAATTTTAAATTGTGTAAAAATAAAAATACATGTCCATTCAAAGTTGATATACAAATGCAAACAAATCAAACTTGATTGAAATAACTAAGAATATATTTATCATTTATTCTAAATTCAAAGAAATATTATTGTAAGTGGTACTTGTTGACAAACAAGAAGAAAATGACATAAAGGGATTAAGCTGGGAATTAGTGCATTTATTGTTTCTTCATTTTTTATTTTTTTTTGTAATTGTGTATTCTTTGACATATAAAGAAAAAAAGGAATAGACAACTCAGAATTCACAAAAAGGAAAAGTTTTTTTTTTTTGTTCATTGCTAAAATAGAGGAAAGGGCAAAAGGAAACAATACACTCCTGGATTTAATTATATTTCATGTGTCTGTATTTATTTATCTACTTAGTAATTTACCCTTACGAAGATAATGCATGCAGGTCTTTTTATTTGTTGGAAGGCTTATACGTAATACATGTTCAAATGAATGTTTATATTATATCATTATATAATACAATTAAAAAAATGATTTAAGAGGCGGACTCCCTGCTGTCCGTGCAATTTATTCTAAAGCTCTTCGAGTTTATTCACTCTTTGATATTTTTTTACGAGTCTCAAGACTCTTCAATCATTGAAAAACAGTAGTTTTCTATCATTCTCGATAGGAATGTCTCGCTATAGAGAAGTATTGTTGGCTTATTACAAAAAAACAACGCTTCGCAAACTTGATCAAATTGCTTATAGAATGTCGACGGCTATTTTTCACTTAATTAGTGAATGGAAGAGTGAAGCGATGCTTAGCAAATCCGCACCATTGTAGGAGTAGATTGAGTTTTCAAAAATCATGCTGCAAATCAAAGAGAGAAAGGATACTTTCCTACGTAGTTAGTTGGTCAAATCAACGATATTCTTTTCAAAGTAATAGATAGAGTTTAGTTTTAGTCCAGATAAGGATATTTTGTGAATGAAGAAATTGACAAAAATTTAATTTGAATATGTTGATGCGAATCTCTTGAAAGAGTTTTAATAGGTCAAAAAATTATTTCTACTAAAAAGTTTTCTATTGTAATTTTTTTGATGGGTAGTTTCCTAGTATGACTCGAAGGGAGGAAGAAATTTTTTGAGGGGTAGGCTTTCATATTCTCCTTACACGAGACTCTTTTCATGCAAAGAGAAATACAGTACCAATTGTGATCATATGCGGAATGCAAATTTAAGAATATTATGCTTCAACTTAAACAGAATAAAAGTAACCATTAACGCATTAAGAAGAATGTATGTTCAATAGAAAAAGAAATATTATATAATTTAGTAATATAATGATGGTAATATTAAAAAAAATATTAATGCCAAATCTATATATGAGAAGATTCAAGTTTTGTATTCTACATAAATAAATATATTATACGAAAAATTAAATATTGAGAGTAAGAAAAACTTACTACTATATAACATGCAAAGTGATTTTAGTTCATTTAAATTTAGGGGTTATCAAATAATCAAAGGAATGTGCTATAGTCAGTCAAATTCATTTGTTTCAAAATTAGCTTAAATGTGTCATTAATGAAATGCTTACTATTAATTGTAAGATTTTGTAGATAAAAAGAAAATATATGTGATGGTGCAAAAAAGTCTACTCCATTTGCACACCCTTTTGTGAGTAGCAGCCATTAGTGTTTATAGGAGTTTTCCCATTGAGCAGTCCCTTTCTTCCTCCCCCAACAACAACTCAAGGTCCAATAAAGGGGGAAGCAGACTGAAGTCTCTCTTCCCCTTTTGCCTTGCCATCAACAGCTGCTCACAGAAAGACCCTTTTGTATCTTTGTATAACAGCCATCAACAGTTTGTATTGAAAAGTTTGTTTCTTGACTAAAGATTTTATTGTAGAATTGGTTTCTTAGATGAATTTGGAAAATAGAATACATCCTGGTAGTTACTTCCAGTACTCTCCTACTGGAATCCATGGTCCACTTCAGAGGTCATCTTCTCTTACAGATCGTGAAAGGTCAAATCTTGATTCTGTTTCAGTAATTATATTCTTGTTTTCAATCAGTTTTCGTAATTTCATGCTTTCTTGGAATGTTGGGTCTGGATCTGTTTTGTTGGATATTGTGTTTTCTTGTGATTTCTTGGCTTTCTTGGCTGTCTTCTTCTGTTAATTGTCTATATAGACATCTTTGAGTCTACAAAACCATGATAATATCATATCTATGATTGTAGGATATTGGTTTCTAGTTGTTTTTACATGTGGTGACACTTTAGGATCCCTTTCTGTGGTACAAGTTTCCACAAGATGCAAGGGTAAGATCCAAGATTTTAAGCCAGTGTGTGCAGGGTGCCACTGAACCCACAACTATTTTAATAATTGGTTCAAACTTAAATATATAGTTGTAATATTTCTTCAGCTACGCATATTTACTTCAAGATGAAAGCAGTGGTTGTGCCTGCATCTACTACCTTCAACATGCATCAGGTCGTAACCAGGTGGATCCAAATATATTACCGTGCCACTTCCCCTATACTCTACTAGCCTCTAGGCAATTGTTGAGTCCTCTCAATTGAATAGGACACATCCTGATAGCTACTCTTTATTTGATTTAAGTTTATTCAAGTTCTCGTTTACCAAGGAAAGTTTCTCGATGTCGAGCTGATTTTCTCAGTAACCTCATGTAAAAGGTCAAGTAATGTTTGTCGTAAGACAGTTGTATGTTTAACCACATGTTAAGTCCATCTCTGCTGCCTGATTAGCATCTACAATGGGCTCTATTTCAAGCGGTCAATTTTTATCAATAATTGAAATAGAGTATACCCTATTACCATTACTTTCCGTGTCAGCGCTAGATAAACCTCTCCTTATTAACATGTGATTTGGCTGCTTGCGAATGACAGATATTTGGCAGAGTTATTGGGGGAGAGGCAAAAATTGGGGCCATTCATGCAGATACTTCCTATATGCAGTAGGCTTCTAAACCAAGGTAGTAAATTGTAACCATAAGAACTTTTTACAATAGTTCTGGGCGTCTTTATGTTGGAGCAGAAGTTTCTTTCTTCTGTTGAAAGCTTTTTAAATGTATTATCCCAACAAATTGTTGAATTGTTTGATGACAATAGCCTGAATAGTTCATGTAAATAAAAGAGGTAAAAGATCGCATAGTTCAAACACCAGTTTCGGGCGGGCTTATCCTGTGTACAAAGTGCTTCTGGCTGGTGTAGGTGAGTGGGCGATTGGGCATATACTGTTCGCAATATATTCCCATAGCGTTTCTGCAAAGAGGCAGTTTCCACCTTTGAACCTGTATCTACAAGTTACGAGAGGAGCAACTCTACCGTTGCGCCAAGGCTTGCTCTCATAGTCAGAACACTCTTGGAAAAATTGACGTGTTGCTACACAAGATTCCAAGTGAGTAGAGGGTCTTAAGTTAATATTTCTTTTTTCCGTTCCTCCACTTCTCCACCAATCCAGCATGAAGAAGAAATATATATATAACCCCAAAACGTAAACGTACGAGTCTCCATTACACCTTTCTTCAGACTCACCTAGATATAAGTTAAACTTCCAGCAATTGCATGTTCGGCTGCTACACATCATATTTGATGTTCCTTTTTTGTACACACGTGATTAACAGTCCACATGGAGAAGGATTTACAGTCTAAGTATATTAAGGTTTAATAATATAACGGCATAGATTGCACTCTTTTGTGCTTTCTGATCTCCCAAATGTAAAGAACACGTAATTCAAGTACTTTGGAGTTGAATAATTTGATGACAAAGATGGAAACATTTGTTGTTTCTGGAATGGTTTTTTTGTCAACAACCAATAATTACAAAACAATATATGGCGAAGAAAGTTCTCCTGATATGCCTAAAATGTTAGACTTTAATGGTAGAATCATTAATAGATGTTATTTTGTTAAGTTTAGGAACTTTTATTGTCTTGATCAGACTGTCTTATGCAACTACTCTGATAGAATTGAGTTTTCTTTTGAATGTTTAAACATCAGCAAATGTAATTCTAACCCACAGATTTGTTTTGTGATGCAAATACATGAGTTTTCTTCTTAAGTTAAAGACAAATCATTTGACCTTTCCTTTTGCTGAATGTTCGTAATCTTACCCCCGTTACACATGACGCCTTATTGGATGTTCAATTATTCTGACTGCGTAATAGCCAGAAATCAGTCACTAATGGAAATTTTTTAAGTGCCATGATTTTTTATGATAAAATGAAGGTGATAAAGTGCAAGTCGGAGGTTTGTAAGCCTATGATTGGGCGGTGGAATCTTAATAGGCTAGGGATGATTTACTTATCAAGAGGAAAAAAAAGAAGCTAAGGACTGATTTGTATTAATTTGGGTTTTTTGATTTGTATGGAAACAAAACAAATAATCATGATTTATTGATGCTACAAATAATGCTTTACAAAGAGGGAGAAGATTGAGACAAAGATAAAGAATATCTGTTGTAGGAGTCCTTTGGTAATCTCCGGTTACACTGCTCTAAGTTTAATATTTATTAATTATTATGCACTAAATTAGCTAGAAAAGCTTCACCAAAGAGAATCAGAGTGTCCAAATCTATTGAATTCAAAGAATCCGTCAATTTTTTGGTACTTTTCTTATTACCTATTGTTTAGAGGTTTTAATATGGTAATATAAGGCAACTTCTATTGGTTGACTTCTGAGACCGGGAGGATTCTAAGCCCAAGTTGCTCGGACTCGGGTGCGGGTGTCTGATACGGGTGTGGATCCAGAGGTCTGATCCTCTACGATCTAAATTTTAAGATTCGGGGATACAGATCCATGTATGGATACGGGTGCAGGGATTCGGCTTAAAATAATTTAAATATCTAAAAATAGAGTTATAAAAACTAAATTGTGAGATAATATGCGGTAAACTTGAGGAGAAAATATTGATCAAGAGGAGAATCCTGGAAGGAGATAAAAGGAAAGGGAGTGACAATAGAAATTTATACATACAAGGTACTCCATTTTGCTTCAATTTCACCTTGGTTTTTATTTTATACAGAAATCATTCAATCTTTCCAGAATCTCTCCCTCGAATTTGGTCAAAGTACCCAAAACCGGTTGACCAGATCTCTTATGGATCCCACACCCACACCACGTCGTGTCGACACGGGTGCGGCACCGAAAGTGAAGAGTCCGAGCAATTTAGTTCTAAACTAAGATGTGGACACTATTATGTAATTAACTAAAGAATCAGTAAGTGGAATAGGAAAGAATTATTTACCAAATGCTAAGTTACCAAACAGAAGTCTCTAAGTAGCTTTTCTGGATGCAACATTAATAACTGTAAAAATTCAAATCTACAAATCAAAGAATTTGATTGAAAGCCTGACCCGGACAATTGTCTGGTTTCCTCTTTCTTCCACTTATATTCGGCATCATTATATAGTCCTGGAATAATGGACTTTTTGCATCAATACAAAGTTTGATGTCGAGTTTGACCCTGTAGCTTTATATTTTGCTCTCTAACTCGTGCGTTTAACAGTAGACGAAGCAAGGGCTTGGGACAGTAGTTCTAGGGAAAATGATTCATTTGGGTTCTCTTTGCATGCTATTTTTTCAAACTTCATATATGGGTAACATTACTATGTGTTCAAAAGGGATGAAGGTGAATTTGGTTAAAATGAAGCTAAAATGGTGACTTATGGATGGCTTGGTGAATCCACCATTGCGGTCTTAGCTGAAATCTTGTGAAAAGTACATTGAGGGAAGCATCCAATTAAGTGACTGAATAAGGTTTTGGATTTCTTACTGCTGCAGAAATCATGCGAGCAACAACATTGTTGTCAAATCAGTTCATGGATCAGGAAAGGATGGGACAAGAGAGTCCACATATGTGGTCAGTCAGTCAACATATGAATGGAGGTCAGATAAATATGGGTGCATGGAGTGCAATGCAAACTGAGGTATGATAAGCTTCTATCCTTCCTGGAGGTTAGCTTAGGTATGTATGGCTGTTATGGGTCATACTTTGGTATGTAATTATGTCACGACTGTTGTTCTTAATGTGGTCATACTCTTCCAGACTTGTTCTTATCACGTAACGTGTTTGAGCTAGAGTTATTAGTATAACATTGTTGATAGGGGTGTCAAATGGGCGGGTTGGGTTGAAATTGAGAATATTAAAATGGGTTGAAATAAAAATCGGGTTGGGTCATGACCCGCCCAAATTTACTTTGGGCTCAAATGGGTTGGGCTCAATTGGGCTAAAACTCGGGTTGGGTCATGACCCGCTCAATTTGACCCACTTAATCTCAATAATTTTAACATATTATTATTTACCTTTTACAGCCACAAATTGAATTTCAACTGAAGAAAATAGAAATAAAAATTTACAAATGAATAGATTAATCCTAAAAGATATAAAATAGATAATAATTCATACCTTTAATATGAGAACATACATAACACCAATGCAAATAAAGAGCCTTAAAACGGGTTGAAATTGGAGATTAAGTTGGGCTCAATTAAAGATTCTTTTAAAATGGGTTTAGGTTTGAATGGGTTGAGATTGAACCCAATGCAAATTATCTTGAGCCCAACCCATAAAAGTTTAGGCGGGTTGGGCGGGTTACCTATATTTAGGCTCATTTTGACACCCCTAATTGTTGATTTCAGTAAATATGAATTTTTCTGATTCTCAAACTATGCTTTGTTATAGAAGTTAACTAGTTTTTTTTTGTTGACTAACTGATTGTATTACCAAAGTAGCAAAGAAGTACAGAAGTCTTACAGTGTTGGACAACTAGCCCCAAGCACTGATGGCAAAATAATCAAACTACATCAAGAGATCCACATTAACTATCTAACGTAGCCTATGGATAATCGTTGAGTATAGACAGCCTACTATTCAATCTAGGGAATAGAGAGCCCCTGCAATGGATTGCTTGAACAGCCATCCTTACTAACACATCAGGTCCTCTACTCTTCTGCGGAAATGACGTCATGTTTCCCTCCTGCCACACCAATTATAGACAGCATGCTAAATCCAATCTGTTTAGGATAGCGTGCACTGACTTGCGTGCCACTAGCATGCCTAACAGCCCACATCATTTCTTCATGCGACTCCAGATATACCCTTTGAATGCCCAGCCATGAGAGCAGCCTATCCAAAATGGCAGCTGAGTACTGGCACTTGAAGAACAAATTGTCCAGGCTCTCATCAGTGTTGGTGAAAAGAAGGCAGGACATATCAGGTAGAATACTCCATTTGGCTAACCTATATTTAGGCAAAAGTCTTCTTCAAACAGCCATCTAGGTGCCCCATGGTTGTTGCATAGTAACTTCATCCACTCCACTATAGTGTAGTGTCCCCCTCAGTTTATAGTGGACAGTTTGTGTGCTGAATTTAGTCACAGCAGCAACATCCTGCACCTCATAGTCAGCTGCTTCCAGAGTTCTTTTGGCATTGAGGATCTTTTTGATCATCCATGAGGCTTGGTTGTCATGCCACATTTCATGTACTGTCACCCTTAATGTAGTAGGTATGGACCCATTGGATCCATAACTTGTCCTTTTTCAAACACAGATTCCAGAAGTGCTTACAATTGGCAGTTCTATTCCAATCAGTCATGTCTAAGAAACCAAGACCACCCGCTGTCTTTGGGATACATAACTTTTCCCCAAGCAATCAAAGACTTTTTTGAGGTCTCAGCACCCCCAGTCCACGGGAATCCTTTTTTTTTTTTTGAACTGGTAACCCAGCCAACGGGAATCCTTATGCAAGGACTCTGCTAAATGGATCATTTTCTTGGGCAGAATAAAAACTTGTGACCAAAAGTTTTTGACAGAGAACAAGACTGATTTGATTAATTTTTTTTAAATTGGCAACGTTGTATTCCTCAACATCAATGATATGTTGGAGACATTCAAAAAGAAGCAAAAAGAGAGTAGTAGGAAGCTACTTACAGAGATCCTAACAAATCTACTAGTTCTAATTCATCTATTTCTATCTTTTTACACCAATAATAAAAAGATGCAATAAAATTCCATGTAACTTTATGAATGGAATCGGACCTATCTTCAAAGCTTCTGCCATTTCTCTCTTTCCATACATTCCACCATATGCAGTGTGAGATGATTTTCCACCATCTCTTCTGGCTCTTGCTCCCTCCTCTTCTAATCCAGCAACTCAGCAGATCTGCAGTGTGCTCAGGCATGGTCCATCTTGTGTTAGCGAGGGTAAGATATAAGGCCCATAGCTGTGCAGTGAATTTACAATGCAAAAAGAGGTGATTGCTTGTCTCTTCTGTTTCACCACAAAGTTGGCATCTGAAACTATAGTGCGCCTCTTTTTCTTCAAAACCTCCTGTGTTAGGCAAGCCTTTCTTACTATTAACCGGGTAAAACATTTTACTTTAGTTGGAGCTATGTTTTTCCGGACATTGTTCCCCAAAAGTTGTTGTCTTCTGTTTTGATGTGCATAACTTATCTCATAAGCCCTCTTAACAGAGAATTTTCTATTATTTTCATGCTTCCATCTCATAGAGTCTGAATTTGAGGTAGTGCCTGAGAAGTCCTCTAGTAGAAGAAGCATGTTGGCCACCCTGTCCACCTCCCAATCATTCAATATCTTTTAAAAGAAAGATCCCATCCATGATCAGTCCAACATTCTTTGAAAGTTCCTTCAGGGTTGTTGCATATGATGAATAAGTCAGGAAAGGTATCCTTCAAAGGGTTCTGATTGTTCCAAGCATCTCCCCAAAACTTTGTTTTTTTCCCATTTCCCAATTTCATAGTCATGTTCTCTTCTATCTCTGGCCAAAGGTCTCTGATTGTTTCCATAGGGCATAGAACTAGTATTGCTACACCATGGGTTGTTCTCACCATATTTAGCATTGATGATCTCCTTCCATAGAGCCTGGTCTTCTTCACCATATTTCATCAGTTGGCTGTCATTCTGTCTCCTCAGATTTGATTAATTGTACTCTACCAGCATAGGATAGGAATCTAGAGGTCCAAGGCTTAATCTTGTCTATCATCTTATCTGTAAGGGGCTTGTACTGAATCACTGAGGTTTTCTTTTAGGTGAGAGGTATACCTTGGTACTTGAAAGGAAGAACACCTTTTGTAAATCCCAGAAGTTGTCGTATAGCTGCTTGGTCAGCCACATTAACACCTCCAAAATAAATGGAGCTCTTCTCAGTGTTTGCCACAAGACCCAGAAGCACTAGAGAAGGCAGTAAAACAGTCATTCATCATAGAGACAGACTTAAGGTCACCTCTGCAAAAAAGCAACAAGTCATCTGCAAACCCAAGGTGAGTAATGCACAATTTCTCACATTTGGGATGAAATTTAAAATCAGGTTGCTTCTTCAAGGTTTTCAGCCTGCCTATTCAAGTATTCCATGGCTAATACAAAAAGGAATGGGGACAAGAGGTCTCCTTGCCTTAGACCCTTCTTGGCATGGGAATGGGTGCCATTAAAAGTGTAGAATGTGAAACTGTGGTGACACAGATCATAATCCAGCTTATGAACTGTGTGGGGAAGCTCAAAGCCTTGAGAACCTGTTGTAGGAAGGTCCATTCAATGGATTTATAAGCTTTCTTCATGTCAATCTTCAGCATACACCTAGGTGAGATCTTTTTCCTCGCATACCATTTAATGAGCTCATGGCTCATGATAATGTTATCAGTAATCACGCTACCAGGGATAAAAGCAGATTGACTTGCATCCAACAACTCATCCATCACCTTCTGCATCCTGTGGGTCAGTATCTTTGAGATAAGTTTGTATAGAATAGTGCAACATGATATTGGCCTGTACTCCGTGATCTTAGTTGCGTTCTGCACCTTGGGAATCAGTGTTCTTGTAGTAGGCTAGCACATTGATCCTGTGGAGAAGAATCCCAAGACTGCATCAGTGACCTCCTCTCCAATACCCCCCCCCCCCATGCCTTTTGGGAAGAGCATGCATTGTAGCCATCACAACCAGGAGCTTTTGAGTCCCTGCCCCCTTTTTGGAAAAAACGACTCCCACAGCTTCATTGGTCTTCTGCTGGCTTGGCAAAATCTGAACTGCACTAGGCGAAACTATCTTTCTTGAGCTCGCTGAGTTACTAGGTCCTCCCATCACAGCAGGCGTATTAGCTTTTGGTTTAGCACTTGATAATGGTGGCCAAACTTCAGTGACTGAGCTTCCTTGGTCCGGTACTCCAATGGAACCTTTTGCACCATTCCCTTTTCCTATGGGTCCTTTCGCACCATTGCCTCTTTCCCAAGCCTGCATGTTCTTCCCAGGTCCAAGATCGTTAGGTTGCCCTTTGCGTGGCCGTCCTCTGGCCATTTCTGGTCTAGGTGCAAATTTGCTCACGTGCGCCAAGGGCTTTCAATGGAACAGTGCTAGTGTGCGCCGAGAGATTTTTCTGAGCACTTTTAGAAGTTTAACTAGTTACTCTATCTTTTAGCATACTTTTAATTTTACATATCAATTGGAAGTGAATTATCTTATGTGCTTCCTTGGAGACCAGGTCCACGACATACACTATTCAAGCATTTACAAATTATAATTGACGTTTCTCCTTTACAATAAATGTGGAAAATCCAAGCACTATAATTGATGTTTGTCCTGTACGGGAGCAGTTTTAATACTATATGTGGAAAATCCAAGCACTATAATTGATGTTTCTCCTGTACGGGAGCAGTTTCAATACTAAATGTGGAAAATCCTACATACACATACACTTGTGCAAGTTTATGTCTTGAATCACAAGAGTTAACTTCCTCAAGATTCTATGTGAATAATGATTTGTGTATTTGTAGCTTTATAAATGTATGTGTTTGAAAAACCATATTTGTAGCTTACTTGTAAGAATTATCCTAAGTTTGTATCATTGTCTTGTTACTCCTTATGACAATTACCTAGCTAGATAAAAGGCTTCTGTATGTAGATGCACTTCAGTTGGATTCACTTTCTTAAGCTCAGGAAATATTGAGCTCAATTTTGTAGTTTCACTTATCTATTTAGCTTGAGCCTTAGAACACTATGCTTGTTCGCAAATGTTAGAAAGAAATGTAAGTACAGCAGGTGGAATTTTCATGCATCGTTATCGATAATAGTAGCTTTGTAGAGAATGGTATTGCCAACTCAGTGCCAGAGTTTCAGCATTCAAATTTACTGTTTTAACCTGTGTTTTTATCCTTATAATATGCCATCTAATAAAATTCTCAGATGTTATTACGGACTTCTTGCTCTTCCCAGAAATGTAATCTATCCTTGCCACGTGGATTACTTTAATGAAAATGTAACCCCCATTTTTCCTCCCACTCGTTGTTTCCTTGTCAAAGCACAAAACATAACCTAGTTAGCCATAAATAGAAAGAAAAAAAGTTTAGCGCTTCTTGTGGTGTTAGTCTTAGTCAGGTATTGTAGGAGTTGTTACACTCCTACTTCGCGTTACAGATACTGTAAGTAGCTTTTGATAATATATTTGTTGAATCCATCTTCATACCTTGAAGGAGTTTGAATAACTGCTCACGGACATTGCTGGAGGATTTACCACTTGATGTTTTTTACTTGCTACAGGAAAATAGACTTCTCCAGAAAATGGCACCATTTCAACCTTCCCCTCTGGATTGGCATGTTGTGCCGGGAACTGCAACCACTCCTGTTGTGAAGAGAGTCATAAGACTGGATGTTCCTGTGGAGAATTTCCCAAATGTATGTGAACCTTATTAGGGTGGTGTTTCATGTTGCTCTGTTTCTTCCTAAATTTGAAACAGATCTTGATCAAGTTAAAACCATGCAGTATAATTTTGTCGGTCGAATTTTGGGACCACGCGGGAATTCCCTAAAGAGGGTTGAAGCCATTACAGAATGTAGAGTCTACATCAGAGGACAAGGCTCAGTCAAGGACTCTATCAAGGTATTGGTCCCTTTTATTCTTCTCACTCAATATGTGTTGTAAGAGTAAGCTTGAATAAACTTAATATTTACTATGACTTGCTTCATGAGGGCATAGTATGACTCTATAAGAGAAGTGTTTTCTGTCACACACACACACACACACATCCTTTGTTTTTGTCTGAAAATGACGGCTCCGAAATGCTTTGTCAATATAATGCTTAATACTTATAGTGTATTTTTTGAGTCTTGGTGGACAAACTTACCTGGTACTTGTGTTGTTGGAGGTAGCAAGTAGCTAAAAGATTAATTGAGATGCACACAAGCTGGCCTAGGCACCATTGTTATCCAAGCAAAAAATAGTATAAACATATCCGATTTAGTGGTGTAAATTAGTTGTTGTGGATGTTATATTTTAACTCCAAATTTACGGGCAAGGGTTTCCACTGATGCCACATTCATCTCTTTATCTTTTCTAGAGCCATCATCTGATGGTGATTTGCATCTGTCTTTCCCAACTAATAGCCAATGAAATCTTTATAGGTGGAATGGTGATTTACTTGGTCCTAAGAAATCACATCATGTGTATTATTCAGTCTTTCTGTCTTAAAATCATTCTACTCTACAGGTGTGAAGTTTTCTGCCTGAAATGTGCAATTGATTATTTAGGCAAGTGCTGAAAATATCAAATGCCATAGTCATCTCTCTTCTGTTTTTATCTGAAGATGTGGTTAACCATGACCAATCAAATTCTGCCAACTATTACAACGAGGCTAATTGCTAAGCTGCAGAGAAAAGCAAGCAGTAGCATAAATTAAAAATTTACGCACCCATAGGTGTTGTTTGGTGGTCAATGAAACTGGAATGGACCATGGGAGACCAGGGTTCAAATTCTAGCCGAGGCAAACATTACTAGGTGATTTCTGCACCATCTATCCAAGTGTTGGTGGATGGAGTCACATAGTACTTGTGTTGTTAGGAAGTACTAAGTATCCTGTGGGTAAGTCTAGGTGCACATAAGTTGGGCTGGACACCACTGTTATACAAAAAAATCTAAAATTCAGTTGAGGTGTCAAAATGATAAGTAATGCCAACTTTAGGGGGTTGCCTATGTATTTGGCCGCCTGGTAAATGAAATTGACTTCAAATATGGCATTCTCATGTTGCTATAGCAGACATGGCTTGTATCTATAATATTCTAGTGACCTCCATGTGTGATTGAAAATAAAACCTGACACATGCGATCCTTGGGTCTTTTTTTCAGTCATAAATAAATTTCAGGTAGGCAATTTTTAATGTGCCTAATAGTTCTCTGCAAGCCAACTATGTTGGACAACACCTCTTTTAGGTTTTGATGTCTGAATTTTGTCGCTGACAGATATCTTCTCCAAATGTGTATGAAAAGTTCCATTGTTTTTTTTTCTTGTATAGTCAAACAACCTATCAGACATCATTCTCATTTTAAAAAAAGAATAATTGTTTTAATGTCCTGAATCATTTTGTTGTCTAAATGACAAACTAATTTTAAATCGCTTTTTGCATTGTTCTTTTTCCCTCCTGTAGGAAGAGAAATTGAAAGATAAACCTGGGTATGAGCACCTTAAAGAGCCACTACATCTCCTGGTGGAGGCTGAATTTCCGGAAGACACCATTGACTCCCGCATTGATCATGCAGTGGCGATCCTAGAGAACCTGTTAAAGCCTGTGGTATGAGTTAAAACGATATAGCTGCTATTTGCCATCATTTGCTTCCAACTTTTATCTAGCCTTTTGACTCTTTTCTCCCTCGTTTTCCCTCTATCAGGATGAATCTGTAGATGTTTATAAGAAGCAACAACTAAGAGAATTGGCCATGCTAAATGGTACACTAAGGGAAGAAAGCCCAAGCATGAGTCCCCGAATGAGTCCTAGCATGTCTCCGTTTAGTAATACAGGAATGAAACGAGCAAAGACGGGAAGATGACAACTAATTGCTGAAATGCTGATTGTCTAGTGATCGAAACAGATCATAGCTTATCTGCCTGATTTGTAAGACTTCCCTAGTTTGCTTCTGGTACAGAATGCAGGAATCTCAGACAGATTCTTTAGATATAGGCGTAATGTTTTCTCTTTTTCTGTAACCATCTTTCCTAGAGGTATTGACCTTTAGTCTTAATCTAGGTTTAGTGGTCAATGTGTTAAATCAACCAAAATAATCTGGGTTCTTATTCGATACTCGTGTATTATTTAAATTATTGCAGATCAACTGCTTTAACTTCTGAATAAATATATTGAGAAGAACAGAAGTTTGACATGATATGCTGAATATTTTGCTTTAAATTATACTACCAATACTTTCAGTTCCTTGCTTTAGGGTCACACTGAAGTTAGGTTCTAACTCTAACCTGCAGTCTTGTTTGTTCCATGACTTGTCCTTTCATCTTGTAAATATAGTAAAATTTCCATTGATGAAGTGTGGACTTCTTATTTAGGGAACACAATATCTAACACATGCAAAGAAAAAGAAATTTTCAAGGCCTAGCGATACATCAGAGGGTACAAAAGCAAATGTGCACAACTTGGAAGTACAGTTTAGCTCATTTGAGCTTTGATGAAAATTATTCCTCAATTTTCAAAGCCATCTAATAAGCTGCAAACACCTACTACACAACTATTACAGAGTGAACTTGAGACGGATGAATTACAATCCTCATTTTGGAGGGTGACTTTTGGCAATATCTGTTATCCATCGATCTCTGTTCCCTAAAACACAGAATGCATGATAGTTTTGGTTCTGCTAATACTGATACATATTTCTACAAATTGTGAAATGAAGATTTCTCTTGATTTATGCCAATATTCTGGAATCAACCCAACCCATTGTCATCATTGAATCAAGAATCTGGATTTAAGATATTCCTTGCATCTGCACGCAACAAGATGATATCAGGTAAATAGTAATTGAAAGCAAAAATGAGATGCAATAAGCCAATAAGACTTGATCAATCCAAATAGTTGACAGCCTTTGCATAATATCACAGTTTGAGCAGATATAAGATACAAACAAATAACATATCGGCATTCAAAAAGGAATAGAAAAAGACACTTCCTCATCAGCGTGACCACTTCATGTCCACACAGGCTGACACTCAAGCCTAAACAGTAACATGATAATATAACAGCCAAATTACAAAAGATCAAAAGAAACTATGTAGACTATACCACAAGCACATCAACAATTGTCCAGGCCCTCCTGGGGAATCACCCCTAGGAGTCAAGACCAAATCAAAGCACACAGGGAACTATGTTACTGATAAAGCATAATGACAGGGACATATAAGCTCATGCTTATAAAATCTGATACAGGCACAGGCCATAACATTTGTAATGAAAACTATTAGAGCATATATCCCAGTCATTAAATTTACAGAGCATATATCGTTTGCCAAAATAGACGACCTCAACACAGAATAACTGAAAATCAGGGTAAAAGAATTTAGCAAAGGAGAAACATAAAATTGTGTTGCAGTGTCATATTTGACAAAAGTAAGCAAGCCACATATCACTCATCTCGATACAATTTTATGATTAGCTAAAGGGAACTATGTTACTGATAAAGCATAAGAACAGCAAAGAGTAGATAGCTTGATTGCCCGCAACTTGGTACTAAAAGGAAATAGAAGAAGACTGTACAAAAAGATGAAGCACCCCACAGAAAATATGAACAGTCAATTGACATTTCTATAGAAAATACCAAAGCATATAAACTTATACGAAAAGATGACTAAAGACTACCCATATAGCACATCTATACAGTAATAAACATTAGGAAGGTGCACAGCAAATTGGATGAACGAGCTACTTTGCTTAGGTATGACATCAGTAATGCTAGATAAAAGCATTTTTCATATCATGCTGAAGTTTTTGCATAAGATTACTTACAGAAACAGCAGAACTACATAGTTTAAAGTTTAAGCTACAATTTTTCCATGCAGTTGATCAGAGTTAGTATTTTTGAACATTTTGAGACACTCAAAAAAGCCCTAATATCTTCTTAAATGGTAGGGTATGTGCTCACAACATTATGCTCATTCACCAAACAATAATTCCAAAATTCCATGTAAAAGCTAGGAGTAGAAAGCAGAGCAACATTTCCTTCTTTTAAATTTCCAAGAGAGTACAATAAGGAGCCTCACCTCAGTACATTGATTATTAACATCTGACAAAAATTTAATCCCGAAGACCCAGCTCAAGCTCAAGCTCATCATCTTCTTCGAACAACTTTAGCAGACGAGCATACTGCTCTTCACGCTTCTTCTTTTGCCAAAACTTGAAAAGGAAAAATGATAGAAGCACTATTGCCACAAGGGCAAGGCATACAATGAGTATAGTTGACCCAGTGTTACTGCTGGATGCAACATGAGTATCAACTTTCGTTCCATTTTTGGGGTTTAAAGAATCGTCTGACAAGCCTGAAAGTGAAAAAAACACACATATAAACAATCAAACTGACAAAATGAAACCAAATTCAAGTATATGAATACTTGCTATAAAAATGTAACCGTAAACAGGTTTGATGGGGTATGTTCCTGGGTATCTTTGAACAAAATGGGAGCTAGTTTTTTCAAACATATTGATTCCATTTCAAGGACAGACAAATTGTGGAACCACTAGTTGAGCTCAAACCTTTTACACAACAACACTGAAAATGGTGCTTGATTGAATCAAATCTTTTATGTCCCAGAAACATAGAAAATGGTGCTTGATTGAATGATGTGGTGAAGAGAATGCAAACGATGAATATTAGACATATAGGATTGGATACTAAATTCACAAGAAGCAAACGGTGGAACCGGGAGCAGTCAGGAGTCGAGGTAAGGGATGGACAAATAGATGTGTCTACGCCTTAATTAATGGAACCATGTCATGCCAGTAATGGAATCTACTATTACTTCATCAAAAATAAATAAATAATGGAACCATGTCTGGGTAGTCAATACTAGTGGATTGAATGTGCAAGACAATTATGTAAGCTTGAGTGTGAAGAAATCAACAAAGACAGTGGTCTCTTTCTACAACGCCCAGCTGGGACACTTTGATTATGATAATGGTCTGCTGGCATAGTCAGAAAGATTATCCTGCAGTGATCTCTCATGTAAACCAGAATGACAGTTGGCCATACACAATTTCCTTGTAAATTTTGCAACTTCAACAGCCTACTGGGAAGTGCTTCAGATTTTTCCCTTCCACAGATAGCCTTTTTATTGGTGAGTGCTTAGGTGAACTTGTCAGCATATTTGGCAAATTGATTGGACCAATCCAAAGTTTCATTGATTGGGAGTGGAGGTTGTGATTAACTCTGGGCAGAAAAGTATGGCCTATTGTTCCCACCTACTAGCAATCATTTACCAAAAGTTCTTTATCAAAAAACAATCATTTACCAAAAGTCAAACTATTAACATGATATTTTCATTACCTTTTCAGATCTTTTTCCATTCCTCAATTTCTCCTCCATTGTCTACAAATTTGAGGTCTGCCAGCGAGATCAACTTAACAACTATCTCCTTAAGAACATAGTTTTCTCACTGTCCCATTTACGAGCTATAAGGGAATATACCTAATTGGTTGATTTTTGCATGTAGTTCTACTCAAAATAGTAGTGTATTGTATACCCTTGGAAAATCGGAAACTGGTAGAGACATAGCAAACACAACAAGCAACTTTGAATGCTAAATCAGCAATCATCACCCTCTTGTTTTATGCTCAACAGACTAAGCTTTTGTCTAATAAGCAAATAAAGATGTGTACTTCAATAATGTTCTAGTAACATGAAGTGATGTCCAAAAATGGAACTTTTGTCTCTTCCTCTGTTTATCTCAACGTCCTTAGGTTAAGTAAAAAAGACTGCTGCTTTATCCAAAAAGCAAAGAAAAGAGAGAATTTACTGTTTTAACTGAGATTTCTGTTTATCTATTTATTTATTTAACATAATAAGTTGCTTTGGTGGATTCTTCTTCTAGCTCCTAACATGTCTATAGAGAATACTTGCTACTAACCAGATTACCCTAACATATTTGGTTAGCCTTGGAGGTTAAGGGTACTTGTTTCATGCCTAAAAGGATAAACTAGATAAATAGGCATGGCCCCTCACAATCAACTTAAACTCCTAGATACGATGGTCACATAGTTCAACATAATATCAGAACAGACTCAAGAGTTCAAGTCTTGTTGTCGCTTATTAACAAAAAGAATTTCCGCGTGCTTGGCTAAAAAGAGTGTGTCTTGCATGTGATGGGGGTGTTCCCTAACCTAATATAAGAACAAAAACTTTTAAATAAAATGATCTTACAATCCAAATGCCAGTAAACTGCATTGAACTAGTATTGGATTATCTCTTATAACAACAACAACATACCTCGTGAAACCCACCTAAGATTATCTCTCATAGCAAGAACAACATACCACGTGAAATCCCATAGGTGGAGTATGAGGAGGGTAGAGTGTACGCAAACCTTACCCCTACCTCGTGGAGGTAGAGTGGTTGTTTGTAAAAGACCCTTATCTCAAGTAACACAAATCAAATTAGACTTAAAAGGAGAAAATATAAGTAATGAAGACATCACAAATAATAGAGGAAGCATTCTAAAGCATACAGAGAAAAGGAACAGTAAATACAACAAATTAAAACGATAACCGAAACACAATCAACAATATGAGTAGCAGAAACCGAGGGTCGAGAAACTACGAGAATGGTCCTAATGCTACCTGTATGCAAGGAGAAACCTATCTCATTGGACAACAAGATGATACTCAACTACCTACTAACCTACCGCCCAAAACTACTTCCTCGGTAAGTTGGACATGCACATATCTTGTCTAAACACCTCTCCTAAAGCTCACCACACCCAACCTGTCACACCTTCTTATTGGAGGATCTGCAGCTCATCTGTTCACATACCCGAACCATAGTTATTCATTTCACACACAAAAAAAAGAATCTGAAGCTGTAATTGAGTTGTTGTAACATCAAGACACGATCATCTTCATTTTCTTGAAGTTGTCACAAGACTCCATTTTTCTCAAAATCATACAGAATACAGATAAATGAAATGACGAATGACAATTAGAAAATGACAGGAAAAGCAAAAGTAAATTAGGAATTCTGCAACACCGGACAATTAGCTCCATTTTAGCTTCTTACGTATGCAATTTTTATTCTTTTTATGCTTGATTACCATTTTTGTACGTTTTCAATTACAATTTAAGAAAACAAAAGGTTAATGATATCCGAATTGAATCCAGATCGATACTCGACTCTCTTATTTCCGATTTCCAAACTCATCATGGACAAAACGGATCTATGAGAAACATTTACCAGAACGAAATAACCGATTAAAACCATCATATAACTAAAATTGAATCGAAAAAAAGGAAAAATCAAGATCTGGGTGAATGAATGGAAACCTGTGATGAATTGATGAGAAAAGGAAAGGAAGAAGAGAAGAAAGGGAAATGATGAGACTCCTCTCATCTCCCTGTTTTGCTTTTTTATGTGTATGCCTTCTTTTCTCTCTCGCTATCAAAATCCTTTTCTTCTCTAATGCTAATATTGCACGCTTTCTCTATGCTTTCTTCTCTTCTTCTTTTTTTTTGGTTTAGAAAAGAAATATCTTCGTCCTTTTTCTTAGTACAATATTTACCGTTTAGACATTAATACTACAACTCTTTAAATTTTGAAAATTTCGTATAGCAAATAAGTTAAAGAGTTCACATCTAACCTATTCATTTTTTTTTTAATTTCGTACCTAAGTTATTGAAAGTATGAGTTTCATACCCAAACTGTCACTTATTAGTTTGAAATGTAATATGTTCTCTCTATTATTTTTTGAAAAAACTCTTGTCACATGGATAAAATATTTCACCTTGACAAAAATTAGATAAACTATTAATATTACTTAAAAGTTAAAAGATTAAAGTATATCTATCCCCAAAAATATTTTTTTATAAAAGAAATTACTTTTAAAAAAAAAATTATTTTTTTTTAAAAATTAAAATATTTTGCTTACGCACTCCACCACCTCCCCCCGCCCCCACAATCCCCATTCTTTTGTTTTTTTCATTTTTTTTTTTTATAAAATATTTTTAAAAAATTCATACTTCACCCCTCCCTACACTCCTTTCTAAACAATGTTATTATTTTTATTTTTTAAAAAATAAAATTATACCACCTATCTAACCATCCGCTCTTAATTTATATTTTTTAAAATATTTTTTTTGTTTGTGTTAGATATGTACACATATTTTTAGAGAAATATTTTTTCCTACTTGCGTACTAAATATAACAGAAATAAAAAAATTATTTTAATAAAAGTCTTGCGGCAAGTAAAAAAATACTTTCCTAAAACCATATATATATCTAACACAAAACGAGAAGAAAAATTGAAAGCTGAGGGTTAGGTAGGGGGTAGATTTTTTTTTTTAAAAAAATAAAAATATCAAAATTATTATTTAAAGGGGGGAGGGGGGAGGAAGGAGATGAAGTAAGAATTTTTTTAAGAAACTTTTATAAAAGAAATTTAATAAATAAAAATAAAACTAAAAAATTGGGGGAGGGGAGGATGATGAGAGAGAGTGGTGGAGTGAGGGAAGAAAAATATTTTATATTTTATTTTATAATTTTTTTGGATGGAAGACAGTAATACTTTAATCTTAATTTTAATTGATTCTAATAATTTATTTAATTTTTGTTAAGATGAAATATTTTGTCCATGTAGAGTGTAATGCGATAATTTTTTTAAATGAAAGACAAAGTGTAGTACACACACCATGATGAGAGTGGAATAAAAGATAGATTTGTGTTTCTCAAACTAATAAGTGATAGTTTAAGTATGAAACTCACACTCCCCATAGTTTAGGCATGAAACTAAAAAAATTGGATAGTTCAAGTGTGTTTTTGACATTTATCTCTTATAACAACAACAACATATTAGTGTAGTTTCATAAGTCATGGCATGGAAGGGTAGGATGTATTCTCACACATTACCTCTACCTTTGCGAGGCGGAAGGACAATTTCGGATAGACCCTCGGCTCAAAAGAAATGTAACCAATACATGAAAGTTAAAAGAGAATAAAATAACAATGTACAAAACAAGTGTAGCAACAAATATTAATACACAACGGAGAAAAAAGAAACCACTTATACCTAAATCATATTACTAGAACTACAACGAGATTAGACTGCCTACTAACATTCTACCCTTATTCTCAACTCCATATGTTTCTATCTAAGGTCATGGTCCTAGTCAGCTGAAGTTGTGACATATCATCTCTAATTATAATCATCTTCATATGTTTGAACCATATTAATCTCACTTCTCTCCTCATGTCAGCCATGGAGACGATCACTCCCATCTTGTTCTGTATAACTTTGTTCTTAACCATATCCCTCTAGTATGTCCACACATTCGTGTGAGCAATATCATTTCTGCGTACCTTTATCTTTTGAACGTAGATATTCTTGATTCAACAACACTTTGCCCGATATTATAATAATGATCTAACCATCACTTAATATATCTTACAAAGCAATAATACATTATCATTATATAATTAAGATATTTTTCGACTTAATATAATCTAAACTTTAAAAATCAAATTGGATAAAGTGGACTATTTTTTGGCAAAATTGTGCTCTCCTCATAACGCATTTATGAAATCACACTATATACGGAATATGTAATTGTGCAAACATGTCAATTGCACCATTCTAAGCTTGACGTTTACCAATATAACTCACCATTGCAATGCATGATCAGCGTGTTAAATTATTTGGAACACATGATCAGATGCAAATTGCCTATTTTTGGGTGGCAAAGTAAGTTATTTTTAATCATTGACCACACATTCATTTTCAAGTTGCCTATTTTTTTATTTTTTTATTTATAGAGCAAGTCATTTTATTCATTTGACCAATAATTTTATTTTAGATTCTCGTTTTTCGAAACTTCTTTAATTCTAATGTGTAAATACGCAATGGCTTCTTTAGTCAATGGCCGAAAATGATAACTATTCCATATTATAACATGCAAATTGCATATTGTTTTATTCATTGACCAAAAAGTTTTATTTTAATTTCCTTTATTTTCGAAATTCTTAATTATGTTAATGGTAACTACCCTATATAATTAGATTATATGGAATTAAGTTAGTTTTAATACTGTCAATGATTAATGGTTCATGCTGTTTAGTGATTTTAAAAATATTAGTTGCTTATTAGTGAAGATACTCATTCAATTAGTTTGTCTATATATTGAAGTATTTTCTGACTTTGCCTAAGCACACAAAAGAAGAGAAACAGAATTGAAAAGACTTTTGAAGATGGATGCAAAGCATCAGCCCTCTCTTTACTCCTTACAACTTGGGGAGATTTGACCTCTCTCATCGATCAGTATTACAGGGAAAAAATAGTTTTCATCAGAAAGACATTTTTATGTTTGGTATGCATCAAAAGATGAACAAAATAGATTCCCTGAATACGGTCATTTTTCGCACAAATATCTTACTTTTGAACTTCATATTGCTTGCTTCAATTACATTTAGACATTATTATCAACCTCTCGTATTCAAAAATTTCATCAAAACACCCTCCAATTTTTGGTATATATGTTTTTTTTCTGAAAGATACTTTATATTCACCGATCAAACACTAAAAAAAAATATGTATACTTTTTTTTTCATGTTTATATATAGTAGATGTTGAAGACTCTTAACATAAGATATTATGACTCTTGAATATATTGCAGAATAGTTTTTCCAGCACTAACAAGGAACTGAGCACACAACAATATTCCACAGCAGACACATGCTACTGAATATTATGCTCAAAGGGCTACTAATGGGGGCCTTCTCATTTCTGAAGCTGTTGCTGCTTCCGATATTTCTCAACGGTAAATTAAATGACTTTAGGGTGTGTTTGGAATGCAGGGAAATGTTTTCAAAATTTGAAATATTTTTCAAAAATAAATTTTTAATTTTTTTTTGTGTGGGTGGGTGTGTCGGGGGGGGGGGGGTAATTTTTTTTTGTGTGTGGAGGGGGGGGACTGGTGGGATGGGGTCGGGGTAGGGTGAAAAAAAAAATGAAATTTTCAATATTTGAATAAATAAATTTTTATTTTTTTTGTGTGTGGGGGATGGGGTGGGGGGGTGGGGGGGGGTCAGAATACGGGGTGAGGTAATAAAATAAAACTTTCAAAATTTAAAATATTTTTCAAAAATAAAAATTTTGAAAATATTTTTGTGGTGCGGTGTGTGGGGTGGGTGGGGAGGGGCCTCGGTTTGGTGGAGTGGGGGCCGGTAGGGGGAGGGGTGGAGTGAGGTAAAAAATAATATTTTAAATTTTGAAATATTTTCCAAAAAAAATAAATTTTTAAATTTTTTTAGGGGTAGGATCGTCGGAGTAGGGATGGGGTAAAAAATAATAATTTCAAAATGTTAAATATTTTTCAAAAATAAATTTTTCATTTTTTTAAAAAAAGAGATTTTAATTTTTTGGGGGGAGGGGGGTCGTGGTAGGAATGAGGTAAGAAAAAAATATTGTAATTTGAATTTGGAGGAGAATTTTGAAAAATGTCTTCCTTAATTTTTGGATAGAAGTCATTTACTTTAAATTTGAAGAAAATTAGTTGATTTGAAAAATATTTTTCAAAACATTTAAGCCAACCAATCATGAAAAAATTAAAAAATATTTTCTAAAAAATATTTTCCTTCGTACCAAACACTCTTAGGTTATTAACAAAGCCGTTATAAGGGATCGCGTTTTGTACCATCAAGTCACTTTTGTCTATTGTAACGGGTAACGTGTCTTACTTTTTTGTAAATTGAATATTATTAAAGGTGCCCAAACATGCCTGGAATATGGAGTGAGAAGCAAGTGGAAGTAGGGGTGTTCATGATTCGATTTAGGTCGGTTATTGATTAAAATTATAACGAAATTAATTTAATCGGTTTTTAAATGTTTAAAACCATAATCAAACCAAGTAAAATAATAACCATCGGTTTGGTTATTGTCGGTTTGGTTTGGTTTTTCGGTTTATGACCAGCCAGAACAATTCAAATATTCTTTCTCTACATTTTTCAAATTTCTTATGAAGCTCTTTTTTCCTCACGGCCCACAAGGGCGAACTTTGCTGCATATTGAGGAAAAGACATGCTGATGGCAAATCAGGTGGATCAAACTTGCAACGCTTTAGATTTAAAAGAATAAGTCAAACAGAGGTTTCAAAATACAAACAACTTTGTCCATTAAAATGAAAAAAATTACATATTTAAACTAAACTAACTAGAAAATCCATAATATAATCAAAAGTACTTCGACCATCTTAAATTAATAATTAAAAGGTATAAAATATCTTTAATTATTTATGAAAAACTAATATTATACATATAAATAATTATAAATTTTATGTATATAATTATCGATTTAGTTCGGTTATTTATTCAGTTATTTTTTACTATAATCATAACCAAACTAAATATTATCGATTTTTTAAATTTAAATCAAACTAAACCAAATATCGATTTTTTTATTCGATTTGATTAAATTTTGGATTTGATTTTGATTTTAATCAAAACTGTGAACAGCTCTAAGGGGAATCATGGAAACCAGTAGTGAAGAGTGTTCATGAGAAAGGAGGCGTCTTCTTTTGTCAAATTTGGCATTCAGGCCGCATGTCTGTCCCTACTATTAGTGCTCTATTTTTCGGCGGCTACAAGTAAAGACTTACTTACAATTTCATATATTGCACATTAAACTTTTATTCTGTTGCTCGGACTCGTAAATGTTGGATCCTTTAAAATTAGTGCACTTTTGAAGTATCTAAGTACAGTTGCAATAATATTTTCAAAAAATCAGAACAACATAATTGTATATAGTTTGTATTAAAACATTTGTCTATTTATTAATCAGTTTCTGTCATTCTGTTTTTTTGTTTTTTTTAACGTGCAGGGCATGCTGATGGACAAGTTTTTGAGAAACCAATGCCTCAGCATTTGAAATCTGATGAAATTCCTTGCATTCTCAATGATTTCAGGATTGCCGCCCGTAATGCAATTAATGCTGGTAAACCGCTCGATCTTTGTTTGCTCTGACACTATGTTGGAGTATGTGACAATTTCATACACCTAATTCATTTTCCAATCATCTGGTAACTTAATTAACAAGTTTCTCATGAAGATACAGGATTTGATGGAATTGAGATCAACGCCGCAAGTGGTTATTTAATGGATCAATTCAGTATTGGTGCAAGTACTGAAGACCGTTGTCAACTTGCCCTGAAAATAGTAGAAGCAGTGATCGATGAAATCGGAGCAGAAAAAATCGGTGTGAAACTGTCTCCTTATTCAGATTGTGATGCAAAAGACTCAAATCCAGAAGCAATAGCAACTTACATGGCAAATGCACTAAGCAAAAATGGTGTTCTCTATCTTCATATTACTGAGCCAAGAGAAGCAGCTAAAGGCCTTGTTCCCATTAGAAAGGCTTTTAAAGGGACACTTATTGCTTCTGGTGGTTATAATAAATCTGATGGGGACAATGCCATAAATGAGAATTATGCAGATTTGATCTCATTTGGACGTATGTTCTTGGCTAATCCAGATTTACCAAAGCGTTTTGAGGTTAATGCTCCACTTAACAAGTCTAATAGGAGCACTTTCTACACTAATGATCCAGTTATTGGTTACACTGATTACTCATCTCTTGAAGTTGCTTCCTAATTATTCACATGGTTATGAAAAATGATCATGTTTGTGTTGTGTCTATGTTGAGAAGTGTATTGTATTATAAATAAGTTCACATGGTTATGTAAAGAATCATGTAGAGTTGTGTGTACATTTGATGAAAACACTGTATGGTCTTCTTGTGTTGTAATTAAGGTTTTATTTGTAAGTTTGACTTTTAAGAGTTCAATCAATAATTTCTTTCTCAATTAGCACTAATTACATTACATGATCATAAAGAACAAACTGAGCAGATCTATTGAAAACAACTTTTTTATTTCATATAAATAAAATAAAATCAGTGTACATCTCATCTTTTTCAGACCTCATTTATGAAATTAGATGATTTTGTTGTTGTTATTGTAAAGAACAAAGCCGAACTCTTTTAGTTTCATCCATATGGTCAAGTTTCAATATTTGTTGTTGTAAAAAAAATAATCCATGAAAACATTTGAAAATTACTTACTCCGTCCAATAGAATAACACGATAACTATTTAGAAAGATTAAAAAGATTACATTAATATTTCTCTCCGCATAAATTTTATCGTAGTATATTTTTTAACTATAGAATTTTAGATTCATACGGGCTTTTGTAAATTTAATGTTTAAAATGTAATAAAGTATGTCTGCATTTTAATTTCAATTTATACGTATTTATTTTTACATCTTTGATCATTTTATTTCTATTAAAACGAGAAGTCTTAACCTATATCATCATAGTAATTTTATTGATGCAGCAGATACTATCCCATAATAAAAGTCAAAAATTAATTATTTGTCAATACTTTTTTAATTGAATTCGTTATATTAAATTTATCTAATACAATTTACATCTTTTATGTAATTTGCGCCGTGGACTGTTTTCCTTCGGTAAAGAAATGCGGTTGAAAGAATTGGAAATTCAAAAAAGCGTAAATTTGGGAAGTCAAAATTTGAAAAGCACATCATCTTTGAAATCTCGCACTGCTCCAAAGGGCAAATTCGTAATTAAATCACATGAATTTAGGGGCATTTGCGTCATAAGAAAATTCTCCGTTTCCGTCACGCTTCGTTGTCATCATCATCAACGATCTTCAATCATTCAGAGAGAGAGAGAAATCGATCCGAATCTGAGGATTAAATCTGAATCGGTAGAAGGAGCGATTCAACAGGGCGAGGAAATGGCGAGAAGAGCGGAAGAGGAGTACGATTACTTGTTCAAGGTTGTATTAATCGGCGATTCAGGCGTCGGCAAATCCAACTTGCTTTCTCGATTCACCAGAAATGAGTTCCTTTTAGAGTCCAAATCCACTATCGGTGTTGAATTCGCCACTCGTACTCTCCAGGTCTCTCTTCTTCTCCTCGTCCTTTGTTTTTTTTCCCTTTGTTCATTTCCTCAAGCGCGCGATTTTGAATAATGCATTTGTGTATACGTGTTGATTAACCCGATGTTTGCATTAAGTGACAAATTGATGCATTAAGTGTCAGAACTGTATGTATTAAATGCTAATACACTAATCTAAGGACTTAAATCGATACGCGTGTGCTTGACCTCATAACAAATTCAATTGTACCATAAGAGTCAATGTGCTTCTTTGTTGAGTTTAATGGGGATTGCTAGTATTATTATTACTGTGATCGCGTTGATCTTATATTTCTGGGCATGTTGATGTGTTAGGTTCATTAATATTAATAAATGCTTTGTTTCCAGAACTGACTTCCTTGTTTGGTGGCATGGAGTTAGGGTATGGGATGGGATATGGGTGTATACCATATTTATTTTATGGGATCCTTGAGACCAGGGTCACATGGCCTTTCCAGATCTATGCAACCCTTGCAGTGCTTGGTTCTTATTTTGTTTCTTCATTTCTAGGTTAAGGAAGGACACTGTGTAAGTTTTATGCATTGTCATAGTATGAAATACATAAACTAAGTGCGGATAAAATTAGGTTTATTATTTTCTTTTAAATAAAGTGAATAGAAAAGAACTGGCTTTATATATTCTATGGTCTCTTTGCTATGCTGATAGTAAAATCCAAGCATCCTTGGATCTACTTTTCACTTCCCTTTTCTGTTGGCCATTAGAAGTTACTATTCCTCTTGAATATGCCAACAATTTTTATGTTCTTTCCGAGATTTATTTGGCATTATATTCTCTAAAAAGTTTATACTTATTATCTACGTTTATTAATTCAAACCTTCTATAAGCAGGATATACTTATATGCTTGGAAGTCCATGTTAGGAAAATCTCAGAATAATTCCTTCTGGTTTTTAATTCACCCCCTGGTCCAATTTTCTCATGTGGCCCTTTGTGTAGTTTTGATTGGAAGTAAGTGCAAGGAAAGGAAAGAAGAAGAGAAGATATTTACTGATGAAATGAAATGAATACCTTGTGTTTGTCCATTGTTATCAAAGTTGTGAATGGTTTCATTGTCTTGAAAATCCTCAATTCAGACATTTGAGTGAGACTGTGAGAGATACATTCCTGATCTGTGGTTGGTGTTATCTTGGTGAACTGTATAAAAACCTTGTTAGTAAAATAGACATGAAGGGTTCAAAGAGGTAAAGGAGACATAAAGTGCAATCTGGCCAGAAGTACTTCTAGTTGGCCTTTTCACTTGGCAAAATGACCCTTATTAAATTGTGTTTTTGTTCTATTGAACGGATTTCCCCCGTCCTCCCAACCAATGCTATAGTTAATTCTCTGTGTAACAAAATGACTCAAGATGCTAGATGTTGCAATTGTCTAAATAACATATCCTGATCTAATGGAATTCTACTGTAACGAAAGCTCCGATATTTTGTAACCCTTTGATACAGAAAGATATAATCCCTGACAATGAAAGAATAAAAGTTTTCATGGTTAAAGCAAAAGTTGTTGCATGATCACTTGCTTGGTTTTGATCCAGTTGTTTATTTCAAGTTTCAAGCTCTAGGGAACCTATTGTGATTATGCCAAGGCTTTTTATGCCGAAGTTTTGGGGTTCTTATTTCAAGAATAAAAACTGTGAACCTCTTAATCAAACAACTACCTTATACTATTTGCATGTCATCTTTTAATCTTACCTTTTTCTAACAAGACAAGATGAAAAGATGACATTCAAATAGTCAGAGGTAGTTTGTCTCCATTACCTGAGCAACTTGTTTTCCAAATAGGAGTAACAGGCATCTTCCAGGTTCACTGAGGTCAAACATGAATCTGGAGGACCAAAGTAGTGCATTTTATCTTTAAGAGATGCCATGAGTCTAGTCTTTTGTGATAATCCAATAAAGATTCACTTTGCCGTACTCCATTGAATAACACTTGTGTACATGTTGCTTCTACAGATTTTGTTAATTGTAGAATTTATGTTGTAGTAACATCTTTGTTGCTCAATTCTGATGTGTCTAGGTTGAGGGAAGGACCATCAAGGCTCAGATCTGGGACACGGCTGGACAGGAGAGATACAGAGCCATTACAAGTGCTTACTATAGGGGTGCTCTTGGGGCTCTTCTGGTATATGATGTGACAAAACCCACTACCTTTGAGAATGTTAGCCGGTGGTTGAAGGAACTGAGGGACCATGCAGATTCGAACATTGTGATTATGCTCATTGGAAACAAAACCGATCTGAAGCATCTCAGAGCAGTTGCTACTGAGGATGCTCAAAGCTTTGCTGAAAAAGAGGGCCTTTCTTTCATTGAAACATCTGCATTGGAGGCAACAAATGTAGAGAAGTCTTTCCAGACAATTCTTTCAGAAATTTATCGGATAATCAGTAAGAAGCCACTTTCTTCAGAGGAACCAGCAACTGCTAACATCAGAGAAGGGAAGACTCTTGTTGTTGGGGCAGAGGAGCCTGCCCCCAAGAAGGCATGTTGCTCTGCATAGAAATGGTCATTAGACTTTTAAGCCTCTAAGTTGTTCCTTCTATTAGTGATAATTTGTACTGTTTCTTCTCCTTTTTTTTCCCTTCTATATTTTTGTCAAATCTGATACCCATTTTCATCATTAGTAAGGTACATGTGCAATACATGTTAAAAGTCTTGCTATACTATGACTCATTTAAGAATGCGACCAATTATTTCAAATGACATACTAGCAATTACTCCCTTCGTTTCAATTCGTTTTAGTTTAACTTAGAACCAAAATTTAAGAAAGTAAATTATACTAAAGATATGTATAATGTATCCGAATGCCCTTTTGAATCCAGCGATTTCCCTTCAGATATCTAGGGTAAAACCTATTGGCACACTAAATGGGGAGGTAATAACACAGAAGCGTTTGCTTATAATCTCTTCCATCTCACACCAAAACAAACTTTTATTAGAAAAATTTACTCAAAACTCATGTGATATATATGATGCATCCGTCGAATTGGGTTTGGGCTGGAGAACCTAGTGTTCAGTTCTAGTCTACTCAGCTGATTATTTTAATTTGTTCTAGTGATAATGTTATACAAGCATATTTTAATTTCATCTCATCTCCAGTACCTTGTTAACTAATTCTCATCAAGTTATTAATCCAAGATCCTAATGGCATCAAACAGTAGTTGTTACTTGTTACATGCACCTGAAGCAAAGTTGGAAATGTATTTCCACTAACGGGAAGATTCACAGGACATTCTAGTTCTAGTAAACATATGTTTTAGTTACAATCTGTTCGACATTTTGCAATTGGAACAGAGGAATACAGCAATGCAAAATCAGAGCAGTTAACCACAACAGTTGCCCTTCTGCTCAATTGGTTGTCCCTTGATTTGAACAGTGCTACCTGTCCTCTTGGCCCCAGCCGGTTGGTTACCCATTCTGCAAAACAAAAAAATTGGTTCAGCTCTTGAATGATATGTAGACTTAACTACAAACTGCTAAAAGATGTGGTTCGAGGTGGAAGAGAACTTTTACTTGTTACCAACATTGTTCACATCAGTTAATTCCATTAATATATAGTAACTAGTTCATAGAAAAAAATAGCAGCAGCAGCCCGACCATATTGAAATGTATCAGTGTTCAGTATTCACTACCCAAATCAGAAACAGAATCAACAAATTATGGGGGGAAATGAAGTGACTACACATTTTGCAGAAATAAAACGTGGAAGGAAATATTAGCCCACTTACTTTTTCTTGATCTCTCCAGCCATTGTTAAGAAAGCCTGCTCCACATTGATGGAGTCTTTTGCACTCGTCTCAAGGAAAGGGATGCCTAGCTCATCTGCCAAAGCCTGAATAAATTTAAAGTGATGTTACAAATACATTATTGCTTTAACTGGGAATATGACACAACTGATAATTAAGTCATATGGCTAAGAATTTCATCCATGTGGTCAAGTTTCAATATTTGTTAGAATGATTTGAAGACTATTATAATCACATGTTTCATTATGTCACTATCCTAAACCAATAAATGGAGACTATTATAATCACATATAACAACCTGATTATAGACCACGCATTACCTGCACAAAGCCTATGCTCTCAAGGTTCACAAAGACAAACTTATGACTACTTTCTAGGTTGTTTATTAGCCCACGTGAACTAAGTTATAGTGCTCCCTCCCACTCTTCTGCTCAACCCCGAAAATAACTATATTTTACACCTAACTGGTTTCACTGCCCAAGTACCACGAGCAATCATGGATACCAAGAGGAATCTGCAACTTTGTGCACCTAGCCAGATATTTCAGATACTCAGGTATGTTGAGGACACAGATCAAACAGAAGTATGGCTAGCTTCAGTGACACTTGGTTTTCATGAGGCAAATAAGTACGCCACAAGAACGGAGGTTAGAGTAAATGCTGGTGGATCACATAAGCCTACTACAAAGAAAACGTAGCATAAGTGAATTTACAATTTTTTACTTTTTCAGTCTGATCACTTCTTTTCGAAGATTTGTCCAACATCTTCATTGAGAAAATAAACACCAAAGCAGGTGGTACCTTTTTAAATCCAAAAGACACTATAGTCTAGATGTTTATACGGAAAGCAAAAACCCTACTTGAGTATGGTAAAGAATTAATACGTTTGTTGCACATCGCTTGAGTTTAAGGGAGGAATTAAATGAAAAGTATACGAGAGAATTGTTAGAATAACTATATATAATTTCTTTTAAAAAAAGGAAAGATGATTATCAGCATTTGTAAGCAAGGCAAGTATAATGGTGTAATAGTACCAGTAAACTAGGCTTGACCAGTACAAATGCAAATGAAACATAATGTTTTTTTGTTAAAGAGGCAACACAAAATACCTTTCCCGTCTGTGTGTCCACGACCTTGTTTTCTACCAAATCGCATTTGTTTCCCACCAGAAGCTTGCAAACACTCTCATTTGCATATCTGTCGATTTCATTCAGCCATTGCTTGACATTGTTGAAGCTCTCCATTTCAGTTACATCATAAACAATCTACCATAATTTAATCACAAAGAAGAACACTTCAAGAACAAAGGAAGCCACATGACCATTTTTCTTTAACCAGAATGTTTAAAAGACCATGACACTAAGCTAAAGGAGACAAGAAAAGAAAGCAACAAAAGCTTTACAACTAGGGGTGCCCTGATTCATGAATCTCGAACATCTATCTGCTGGCACACTTATTTGAGGATGGTGTGTATTACAGAAAAGCATGGCATGCAAACTAAGAAAATATTTTAATATTGTACAAACCACACCAGCTCCTCCAAACCCCCGAAAAAAGAAGATACACAATTAACATTAAAAAAAAATTATAACTCAGTTTTAACACCCTCTGCTTTTCGAAAACATAATGGGACAAAGTAGAATGTATCACTCCTCCATCTTACTTAATATGATACTCTTTCCTTTTTGGCCCATCTCAAGAACTTCGAAACCTTTCTTTTGAGCTACTAGCTTTTCTTCTTTTCCAATTCTACCCTCCAAAAATTCCATTATATATTTAAAAGTGATTAAGGACTTGTTAGTTGTTAGTCCTGCAACGCATGGTCATAACAAGAAGAGGTGAGAGAATGAGCTATTAAAAAATTGTCAGGATAAAGAACCCAAAAGGGAAAAAAAGGTATACAATGGGTTCAGAGGGACAAAATTTTGCAAGTATATTTGTTTTTCTGATGTGTTAATCTCCTCACAGTTGTTTAAGTCTGGGAAGGTCAAACTCCGTGACATAATATGGGTGGCAGCAGTAATATCAATATCAATATTAACTAGGAAAGAAGAGTGAATGTCAATTAATTACACCTCAAAGCCAACACAAACTACCAGTTACCTTCAGTAAAACTTGAGATAAACCTAGTTGTGGTTCAGAATTGACACAACAGGGATCATAGAGTGGGTGATTGACAGAATACCCTAACCTTGTAAAGATATAATTAGAGAAGATATGAATATGTAGGTCGTATTTTAAGAGATTCAAATTCTGAGGCATTAGGGATGCAAGAAAAAGTATCATAACCAATACACGAATAGCCAAAAGCTGCAGACAAAATGAGATGTGCTAGGGAGAGGTGATGAATTCAAATTTAAAGTATTGTTCTAATATTTGTGGCCAGAGGAAGTTCTAATCAATGTATGTAATATCTCACAATAATCCCATGTGCTCCCCGATAGTAACTGCTTGTTATAGTCCGGAACCGTTCCTGACCAGCGGTATCCCACTGCAAAAAAGAAGGTGGTGTGGCGTTATAATTGTAAATTAGGATAGAGTAAGCATCAAAGAGCAGTTGATCAATTTAGTCAGTATGCTTTTGAGCAAATGCCAGCTTCCCAACACTGATATCACTAAAAAGAGGTAAAGTGGATATATGATTGTGCTAATCAAAAGATTGATTCTCTACCTAACCTTCAATATTTTAGTTTTAGCGGTTAGCACACAGTATCAATTAATCAAATGATGGTAACTGCAGATTTTATTGCACTAGCCTGAAACTCACCAACACACTAACCATCAAGAAAGAAAAAACACTGCATCAAAGAATAGCAAAATAATACAACTCAACTTATTGAATAACATCAATTATATCTCTGGCATCCATGTCATAAGATACAAAAGAACGTTACAAACACAACGTGGCAGCAGACTACCCTACCAGACTCTGCAACCTGGAAAAGGCAAAAGAGAAAGGCTAACCAATCAGTTTTCCCTTTTCTCCACCAGAATGACACCCTTTTTCCTTTCACCTTTTGACTCAGATCCAATTTGATCACCCTTTCTTTACCCATATCTTCTCTAAATCTTGATTCAAAAAAGAAAAAAAATCTTGTACACGTACTTGTTAACGAGAAGAGAATCGAAGAATTACTTTCTTATCAAAACAGACACAGATCTAAAAAGTCTAACACGAGGCAAACTATTTTTGAGTCAAAGGGTCCAAAGAAACTTAGAAAGAGAAAACAGTTGGGTTGGTCCGACCAAGAAATTCATGGGACTTTTGGGCATTGCTTGGGTCGAGCTCGGATACCAAGTGTTTTACGAACACTCTCACTGCACACCTATCTATTTGTCTCCATTCAATCAAAGACATCCATGCCATGGAGTATGAGACTCGACAAAAGCTAACATATAAATGAAATCGCATATTTTTTTTTAATCGTTAGAATGATTCTGATTTTTCATTTTGCTTTATAAATAAAAAGATAGTATTTCAGTAGCGAACAGAGGCATAAGGAAAGCAATAACATGACCAGAAGCCTCTGAAAGTTCTTAAGGCTTGAAGCTCAGAAATGAATGCCTTGAGATCTATCCAATTCAAATGATAAAAGTGTATGGTTAAAATGACCTGTAAAACTACAGAGTAGCTTAAACATAAGCTCAATACTATAAGTCTAACTTAGACTTGAAAGCAATCATGTTAACTAAAATGCAACAATCAGTTATACTTACAATTTGCAGCTTGATTGTCTTTCCATCCTGCTCCACAGTCCTAATTTTCTACAAATAACAATCCAAAAATCACTCCAAAACTTCGATTAAAAACATAATTTAGAACGATAAGTGACATAAACACTTACGAAATCAACTCCAATGGTGCTAATGTAACTGTCAACATACGAATCATCCTAAAACATAATCAACCAAAACAACATAATTATATCCACAAAGCAATACATCATTATTATCCTTAAAAAAGGCACCGGCATTTCATACCCTAACGAAGAAAATCGAACAATAACATACGCATTAATCATTATACAACACAAACCGTTCATTCACACATACAAATAAACTGTAAACATAGGAGATCAAAGTTAAATAGATGAACATACGGCGAATCTGAGAAGAAGACAGGATTTGCCGACAGAAGAATCGCCGATTAACAACAGTTTGAACAAGTAATCGCTGCAATCAAAGAAACGAAAATCAGTAATAAAAATGAAAAATTATGGAAAAAAATTCGCATGAATATCGCTGAATATCGTACTATTCATTGCTCATGTTTGCTTCGGCTACCAGAACAAAAAGTTTTCTTTCTGAGATAATTTCTCTTCCCGTGTATGTCTTTATTAATCGACTCTTTGGATTTTATTTTCCCTTTTATTAATACTCCAAAATGATTACCTACCTGTCAATTCATTCCCTTATACCACTTCTCAATTTATTTCGCCTGTCTTTGGTTCACGACATATTATTTCGAAATTAATTATTATGAAGTAAATTATTTTAGAATAAATCATTTTATTATATATATGAGATAATTTATTTTAATAGTAGAATAAATAATTTAAAGACTATCTAATATTTTTAATCAAACATAAAATAAAATAATCTTACATTTTATTTTGAAATTGTTAAACTCTATACCTCACACCAAACGATTTCCTAGGGTCTTAAATTAGGTGTGTTATTAGTAATATAAAATTTAATTATGTTTTTGAAGTTGAAGTTCTATCAAGAACTGTTTTTCTATTTCAACAAGTTAGGGTATGTTTGCGTTCATTTTATTGCTAATTCAATAATTAAGATTCTCAGATTTCTATTTGTGTGTTTTACACTTTTAGTGAATTTACTCTATGCAAATGTGGAATAATAAGACTAATAGGCTTTGCAATCTCTCCCAAATCATACAAGAGAGGTAACCAGCACTAGACAAGTCCGATGCGACGAGCTCCAACAATCCCTTGTTTTCGCTGATAAATGATTTCAGAAACCTCCAATATAAAAATCACAAGCTCAAAACACTAGTTTCGTTAGAATATATATTACTTAATTCTTAATACTAATCAAACTTATTACAAACTTATACAAAGTTTAAAGTTTGAGTTATTTATGTTACATCAGTCTCCAAAAGGAAATGATCGACACTCAACTTTGGATTGAAAAGTGTATGAAAAATGATGATAACAATTATGTTTATATTCAAAATGCACTATTTTTTCAAAATTCCAATTAAAATACTTCTTGATGAAAAGATAAAAACGATTCTTTAGAAGAACTAACACGAATATTCTAAACAATTTCCCAAACATTTTTTAAAAAAAATTCCAAAGAAAAAAGAAGAAAGCCAAATCCAAACAACATATTTTTGTTTGGTCATCCATGCGATAGAACACATTATTTTACTCAATTGGCAATGGATAGGTTGGCCATGACTATTACACCTCCAATTTGTTGCAACAATTTAATTCATTTTATTTCGAAAAATGATTTGATAGGCTAACTATATATTTATTTTAATTTGGTATCTTGTCAACATTATGTAAATTATTAAAGTAGTCACTTAGAAAGGGATATTTGTCTTGTACTCTAAGCTTCATTAGGAAATATCATTACTTGCCCAGACTCTATCCAACTATGAATATTCTTCCTCCAATCATTTAGAATGATCAAATTCAATCCCTTTCCTAAGTCACAAGGACTACTTTTTTAAAAAAAATTAAAAAAATAGAGTGTATCGTTTAATTAGCTGACTTTTGTTGAATTTTGAAAGAAAAAAAATTGAATAAGAATTTTATTAATTATTTTCATAAATAGTTTAGACATTTATGATAATTTAAACCATATCGTTCCTTTATATTGAGAAGTTTTTAAGGTCATTGACACACGGTTTAAAATGGAGTGAGTAATGGACCCACGTTTTTACCCTACTTCAGTTTAATTTTAGTGTCAAAATTATATTATGTTCTTTTCATTCATCTAAGTCTTGGTATACAAAGTAACATGATACTTGTTGTTGATGGAAGATAGCAGGTATCTCGTAAAATAAATTGAGATGCGTACAAATTGATCAAAATTCAACAGTTATAAAAAATAAAAACTTATGTCTAACTAATCGTACATTATGCTCTTACTACTGAGCAAAGTTCTAGAGGCTAATTTAGATACACAAGTAAAAGTATATTCAAAAAGTTAGCGATGTGATTCAAATTTCATAAGGATTTTAAATGTACAAGGGTGAAACTATTATTTCGATTATAGGTACAGTAGAATCTAGTATTTTTTTTAATTCAAATTTTGCAATAGTACTGAAAAAGAATTCACTTAATATATATAAATAATTTATCTAAAATGAAATAAACAGTATTTTCTTCTTCATGTACACTATTTCAATCCAAACAAATATTGAAATACATCACGTTCTCCTTTTCCCTAGTTTTTTTAACACAGAGAAAAGTCATTATGCATGACTGATAAAGAGAAACTCTCTTAAATGATAAATAAATTAAGGTGCGTTTGATATAACTAAAGTTATTTTTGAGAAAAAATTATAATGAGAATTATTTTTTGTTGGTTGGTTACCCAAGGAGAAATGACTTCTTTACTATGGCAGGATGTCATTTTCTCTTATAACTATCTTAACTTTTAATGTCATATCAACTACTTCAATTCCGATATATTATTATTAATCTCTAATACACGAAATTTTCACAAAGCCACTATAATTAATATTGTTATTATTCCTTTTTCTTTTAAAGAATCTCCTCACAAACAAACATAGATTGAACATCTTTAAAAAAAAAATCATAAAAAATAACTTATATCGTACCAAACACAATCCATGAAAAAGTAGCCATAGCTTCATATGTCTCTCTATTATACCTCATATCATAACATTCCCAATTTATTGGTATTATTGCTTTACTCTCCTCTCTCAAAAAACAATATCCTCATTGATCCATCATGAGGATCTTCCCAATCACACATCCCTCAAAAAATGAACACATAAACTAAACAAAAAACTATGTTGCTCGATTTCCCCAAAAATGTAGTTGCACATACATTGGATCCTTCAAAAATGCACTACTTTTGGAGGATCTAACAATCATCCACTGACATTTTCAAGAGTACGAGCAACATGGACCAAAAAAAAAATCAAGAAAATCTAGGGGCAAAATGGCATATCCAAGTTGCTCTTATGACTAGGAATTGTAAAATGCCTTAACCTCCCAACTTGTTTCTTCATATATCCATCACACAAAAATTCCCTAGAAAAATTGTCTTCAACATCCCTATTCACATCATGCACAAACACATGTGTCTCTCCATCTTCTCTGTTCCTTGCCATCATTCCTGCTGTATAAATTGCTGTCATTCTCCCTGGTGCATCCTCATAGTACCCTGTTGGTGCATCCACCATGATTAAATCCCATTTTATGTCATATATTTCACTAGGCAGACCCTTTAAGGCAAGTTGACACATTGAATATCTAGGATCAGCTATAGTTGTACACTCTGTTCCTTTCCCTGCTTGTATTAAAACATTTGCTTGATTCACTTTACTATCATATGTAACATGGTAGGATTCTAACATGGGAAATCTCTTCTTGATTTGTTGTATCCATGCCTCGTCTTCTTCGAGGAAAATCGTTCGTCCTCCATAGTTGAGTGTGTGCCACATCAGGCTATCATGTCCAAGACCAAATACAAGGAAGTTGCAAGGTGATTTCTTGTCTAGAATCTTGGATGTTACTAATATCTCTTTCTGTATTTGTTGTGGAGTGATGGCTGAGGTTGTGTAGTGAATGAGTGATTTTGCTACTGATGATGGGATTTTGTTACATTTTGGTGATGAACAAGTACTACTTGATGATGACGTAGTTACACTGGATGATGTTAATGTTGATCTCAACACAAAGAGAAGTAAGAAAGCTATGAAAACACATATGAGAAGAAGCTTTAGGCTAAGTGAACTATGTGTTTTAGGCCTCATGCTTGACTTGGGAGTTGTTACAAGTTTTGTTTAAAAGCTAGGAGGCAAAGAGATATTTATTGAAGATTTTGATGTAAGATAAGAAAATTCTGGATGAAGCAATGTAGTTGCTGGTAGATATGAAGAGGTAATTTGGTAGAGAGAGATCTACTTGATTGTGATGGAGTTTGTTCATATTAAGAGGAATGTCAATTTGTTATGGGGCAAAAAAGAGCTTTATGGAAGAACTATAATGGTGGAATCCTTTCACCAAACTAATTGCAATTTGCTAATGTTTTATCAGTAGAATACAACTCTCTCTCTGCATGGGACTTTTGTAGTACAACAATTACTCTCAAAGTAATTTTTATAGCAGTTGAAGACTAATTGAAAGGTGGAGTTGGAAACCTAAATTGTTTAGAAATTATATTCAACAGTTTTTTTATAAATTTATGTGTAGTAGGATTATAAAAGGTTTTCTAGTTATCGGGTTAAAATAGGTTTTGCACTATCATAAATAAGAATGCTAATACATGTAATTGAATCTTGAACAACTCAAGTGGATTTCGTTTAGTGTAACTTTAATATATGATTTTGTATTTGAATGAAATGAACTCGAATAGAGTGGGTAAATGCACAAGATTCTTATAACCGATCCCTACTAGAGTGGGTAAATGTTAGAGAAGAATATATAAAACAGATAATTTGATACTAAATGTTAGATCCTACCATCATATTGATGTATCTGTGTAATATTCCAAGGCCAGATACTGGCTTGAGGTTCTAAAATCCCTACAAAATTGGGGAAAAAAGCTTATCCTTTACATGAAGAACTGACCAATGTATGACTGTACAACAATACTTCCCAACACATACACCATCAAAAGAATTACCCTCATAATACAATATCAAAAGAATTGCTCTCTTTTCATTCTAAGGGCCGTTACAAGAGGAGGTTAGAATATGATTCTGGAACTGTATACTGTGCATTCTGCTAAGTACTACTTTTAGTATGGGCAAAAAAGACTTGAGAGTTCCATGTGAGTAAAGCTTTCTCTCTTGCTGCGGCGATTTTTGTAGGTTAGGATTTATTGTTGCTTCCTTGATCCATGAAGCTCTACCATTGGCTAGAGTTCTGTAATGCATCAAAAGGTTGCATCTTCTTGCTCCTCTACAAGTCACCGACCATTGGTCGTATAGTTTAAGAGCGATTCTGTTTGCCCATTGTCAATGTGTTCCTTTTTTATCTTATTTCTGTCAATACGGGCTTTACGGACAGCCTGCTGAATTTGTTTCTCATGCTCTTTCAGCATTTCGTCAATGTTTCCACCGGGTGGCATCAAAGGTCCAGAGTAGTGGATTCGGTTCTTCTTTGGAATATAACCCTACAGCAAACAAAAAATAAATAAGTTAGGCACTATACTAAGTAGAACTTGTGATATGTCTCTCTCCTTTTCTTTCTTCAGCCAAAGCGGAAAATGGAAGCTCCTTTTTGTGAGTATATTTCTTCTTCATTTTTCTTAATTTTTCGGTGTGGTGCAGGTTTTCAACCTTAATCCACTACTAACAGTGGGCCAAAACAGTGAAGACGTAAAGCAAATTTGAAGTTCCTTACCACCGCAGACTCCTTTCCTGTTGCATGTTTGTCCTTCTTATTGGAAGAGTCTTTCCCCAAAAGAGAGTAGGATGAATCAGAATCATTAAGCTGGTTATACTTCCCAGTAGTGTGCTCTTCAGGCCACTGTGAGTGGGTACTGACCTCCCTGCTCATATCAAATCTTGAACTACCATGAGCTGCAACTGAATTGGAGAACCTGGACAAATGCGCTGCAGCACCGTGAGGTCTGAAGGACTTGTGTGCACTTAATTCTCCAAATATTGAAGAATCAAATGCTCGTTGAGAACTCATAAGAGGGCCAAGTCCATTGGTATTTGTGTTTATGGAATTTCCAGAATCACTGACTTGTGATGAATGGCCATTATATAAAGATCCTCTGCTGGGATCAAAAGGGAAACCAGAACCGCCATCTTCTTCATGATTATACTTCTCACTAACGCTTGTGGGATTTAACTGCTGTTTCCACTTCTACATGCCATAAAAATCCAGATTATATGCAAATCTTACACTCAGCTTAAAGGTGAACATAGTGTAGATAAAGAAAAGCTAAAATATGTTATTGGTGTGCAAGGAAAAAAAAAACCTGTATGGATGCTGGTAACTCAGCATTAGCGTCAGGAGCTGGTACTGCTTTTGACTGTTTTGCAGTCTTTCTATTAGATTCAAGGCCAGATCCTTTGGTACCTCCACCTCTTTGCCTAAAATCAGAACATTGCTCAATTAAGTGAAAATGTAGGCAAACAATCTCCAGTTCAATGAGAACAGAAGTAGGTCTTCAGTTCAAGAGAAGTGCTTGAACTGAAACTATTTGACAAGTCAGAACACGGTATTGGTTAACAATAACACGTTAAAAGTTGTTGAATCAACTGAATAACATAAAGCTCTTTGATTTGGTTAATGAAGGTCAAAAACTAGGGTGGAATGATGAACACCTGCAGGACCATGACTGCAAAATGCAAGCTGGATGCCTTTGCTTGGGCGAAGAAAAAGTTACCAGACCTTTTTTCATAATATCTAAGAGATGCCAAGACCTCAATACACTAAATATGCAACAAGACAACCTACTTTTTCTCGAGATGAAGTAATATCTTTATTGATTAATGGGAAAATTCCAGCACTCTAGATTTACATAAAAGGTAGAGAAGAATCAACAAAAATGCAACAAAACATCCTCAAGGACAAGATCAGATAAATAAAGCACAAGTAATTAAAAGAAATTGTATGTCAATCAATCTATTTGTATTAAGAAAAGGAGAAAAATCAGAAATGAGTACCTTCTTGCTTCCTCATCTCTCATCTTCGCGTCGAATTCCTTGCTTGGAGGGTACTTGGGTAAAGATGATGGATCACAAGGAAGAGGCTTTGTTGTGAAGAACTGGAACAGAGAACCCAAACAGTATAATATATAAACAGTATAAAGAAATAAAGAGGGTGAAACACCATAAGCAGTAAATCAAAGCACCAACCACTAGAAACTTCTTCACTGTGCTTAATTTTCAGATATCTATAACCACATGATTCGTATCCAGAGCTGCATCATACAACATTTTACTAGCATATGCATAGAAGCGATACAATACAATGAAGACAAGATCTTGCGTTCCCAGAGAGGGAGAAGATTGTTAATATGGAAAAAGACGTCTGAATGAATTGACTTCCTGATTTGAGGAAATAAAAAGCTCTCTGAGAAGATAAAACAAGCTATTCACCATCTAGAAACTAGGGTTTACCTCATTTTGAAGTGCCAAAGTAGCAGAACCTCGATACTCAGGTTCAAAAGCCAGGAGAGAATCCAAAAGTACTAAAGCTGATGGAGGGAAGTCCTTGAATGTGTTGGCGAGACAGCACTTATATGGCTGTTGAGGTTTAAAGATCGTTGCATGTGGCAATTTTGATTTCTTCCAGTATTCTTCGGATGGTGAACCACAAAGTTTAAAGATCTTATGTAGCTGTTCCACCTGCATAACAGTTTATCCAATGAGTCATTATTGAATGGTCATTTCCTGATCGACAAGGCATGCTGGTCAGGAAACCTGTCTAATCCCAAGCCCACCCACACCCCTTTTCTGGAACGCATTTGTAAATGCACATCGGATATGCGTACAATGATAATGCATGCACCAAGAGAAATGATAAGCTATAATAGAGAGAAATGCACCTTTTGTTTGGTTAAACGTGGAATGGTGTCCAACAAAGTTGGCAGAGTGAAGAAGTGACTAATGCATTTCTTTCTTTGATAAAATTTGACTGGTGCATTTTGTATGAGTAGCTTGCAAGCATAATATGATTAAGTTCCCAAGGTGCTCAAAGGCGAAAACAACATTCATCTAAAGGAAGTTGCTGCTAGACTAACAATTGTATGATACACTCAAGTGGCTGGAACTAAAGAGCAAAAGTTAAGAAAATTCTTTATTGTTTATAAACGATATGGTAACATGTGGCAACCATTATAACCCATATTGAACACTCGATTCAGCGATATTGCAGACCACTTTACCTCCTTTAGAAACTTAACAACCAAGGACACACGTGGAAAACATATTCCCGATGAGGATAGAAAATACAATGTTGATGTTCTTCAAAGGTATCACTTTTACAAAGATAAATGGTAGATTGAAGGTTCAGTATGAACTTTCCTCGTCCTAAAATGTGCATAGGTTTATTAACAAGAGAAGATATATCAGTCTATTCTTATTTATAACCAAATACACGAAACAAAAACAGTGACTTCAGACCCTTCGGGGTGGCCCAGTGGTTTGCGCTTGGGACTTCCATGTTGGAGGTCCCAAGTTAGAAACCCCTTGCCAGCGAAAGCAAAGGTTTTGCCTTCTGGGTTGAGCTCGTCGCACCGGACTTCCCTAATGCGGGTTACCTCTCCTATGTGATTTGCGAGCTATTTCATAGGAGCGGGGGTTTTACCCCTGTGCGCACCCAATGGATTCGGCTGCGGATTTCCCTTGTCATAAAAACAAAAACAAAAAAAAAACAGTGACTTCAGCCATACCTCAGTTCTTCCTGGCATTATAGGTTTTCCTGCAAACAATTCAGCGACAATGCAACCAGAACTCCATAAATCTACAGCCACTCCATAGTCTGTAGCACCAAGCAAAAGCTCGGGAGGACGATACCACAAAGTAACTACACGACTTGTTAGAGGCTGCCTTTGATTGGTTTGGTAAAGAGTTGCTAGCCCAAAATCGCCAATCTTGAGATTACCACTATTGTCGATCAGAAGATTTGAACCCTTGATGTCACGGTGAAGGACACCACGACTATGGCAGTGTTCAAGTCCACGAAGAAGCTGTTGCATGTAACATTTAATCTGCAAGATTACACATATTCTTAGAGACAAAAGAGGGCAGCATATTTGCAACCACCACACATAACAATAAAAATATAAACAAGAAAGGTCAGACAAACTAAGACAATTTTGGTGATCAACATGCTCTTCTTCAAGATTCTTCTCCCCAACCCTTCTCCCATTTATTCCTCATGTGACGAAAGAGGAAGGAGCAACATCAAGCCACTTCTCTCAGGCCTTTCTGCCTTTAGTCTATAGACCAAATATTATAGCCATCTAAAATTGCCCTCCACTGAAAGTAGCCTGCTTCTCTTGGCTGGTGGCTAATGAAGCAGTATTGACACAAGAAAAGTTGAAAAGCAAGGAATTTCACTTATGTTCTAGATTTGTGTGGGGAACAGGCAGAGTCAACCAACCATCTCTTTTTACAATGCAAATGGACACAACAAATCTGGAGAATTTTCATCAACCTGAGAGGACTAAGGTGGGTGATGCCAGGAAACACCAAGGGGTTTCTTGACGGTTGGGGGAGAGAAGGGTATTTGTCCAATCAGAAGGAGAGATAGAAGATTGTCCCAGCATGTATTTGGTGGACTATATGGAAAGAGAGAAATTAGAGGTGCTTTGAGGGCAAGCAGTATAGCATTCAGAAGCTGAAGATGAATTGCCTAGCTCTGTATTATTTTTAGTGTAAACAGAAATGTAGTACAAACAGAAGATTTTTGATGTTCTCTATACATGATGTAAAGAAGTATCATAGGATGACAGGCTTCTATTTTGTAACTGTCTAACTTTGGGGGACTATACAGTTTGGTATAGTATACCTGTTAATATATAGAATGTTACAATTATCAAAAGAAATTGTCCTCCACTAATACCAAGATTCATCATTTAACACAACTCAAATAGCTTCTCACCTGTGCTTAAAAGATGGAATCTTTATATGGAGGGCTTAAAATACAAATCAGGCACATATCCACGTAATTGAATCATGCATATTTTGAACTGTATAAGAAAAGATGTGTTTCCCCTTTTTCTTCCCTAAATATATTTCATCTGAGACATTTTAAGGTCTGCGTACACAACACCCTCCCAAGACCCCACGTGTAGGATTACACTGGGTATGTTGTTGTAGACATGGAAAAGTGAAAAAAGTGACAAGAAAGAAAGCGAAGACTTTTCATCATTCCATCAGGTCTTAACTTAGCATCTTTAGAACCAGAATGAATGCCATGCATAATTGATCCTTTCAGTATTCTGAAACAAATATCTAGCTGTCTCTCTCCAAATTTGAAGCATTGATCATTACAACACACTCACCAGAAAGCTGAACCATACTCCCTAGAACAAAAACAGACGTTGGAGACGGTTTTAACTGAGATAGAACTCTAGCACAATAGATTATTTTGCAATTTGCACCAGTGCTAGATCAGGTCTAATATCCATAAGTTGGCACATCCATTGTTAAAATTTCAAGTAATTATATCTTATTGCAAGTAATGTTTATTATATAGATAACATCAACCACTGCCTCCAGTTGATAAGATATCTAAGTGCTTCAGACTGCAAACAGAAGAACACACCTGAGATTCAGTAAATTTGACAGCTGGTGATGCTGCAAGACCTGCAAGGTCATGTTCCATGTATTCAAAGACAAGATACAGATTGCCTGAGACGCGAGAGGTCACAAGACCTTCGAGCTTCATAACATTTGGATGATCTAGTCTGCGAAGTATTAAAATTTCCCTAGCCATAAAACGAACACTCTCTGGATCCATGTTGATAAATCGTACTTTCTTCATTGCAACAATCTTTCCAGTTTCCAGGTCTTTGGCTCGGTACACACAGCTGTATGTACCTTGGCCAATCTGCATTGTTTATAAATAACAATCAATTAGAATGGGAAAAAAAATGCAGGAAAGAAAAGCAGCTATATTAATGAGTATCACTAATTCTTATTTGGAAGCGAAATGAAACTTCTCTTACATAATAACCGCAATTGTGTAAGAAAATTGCAAATTCATTAACTTTATACTATTTTTTAACAACAAGTGCACATAACAGCTTCAGATTCACCTTATCCAACTTCTCAAATGAATCTCCCTTCCGAGGAACCCAGCCTTTGATAGCTTCACCTGCCACATTTGTCAGCCATGATGGCCATCCAGCAACAACTTGTGCACCGTCAACTCCATTCCGAACACTGAATATTCTATTTATCTGCGGTGGTCCTGCAACCTCGGTGGCATTTGTTGCTTCCAGTCTTTGCACCTTTGGCACTTCAGGTTTCTCAAAAACTATAGGCTTCTTCTCTCCCTCATCCCAAGCAGGTGGGGTGGAACCTGCACTTTTCTCAATAGGTTCTTTTGATATAAGCCTCGTTGTCGCATCATTGCCACCATTATCAACTTCTACCAAAACATCCTCCTCCTTATCAGATGCAATAAGTCTTTTAGATGAAGATTTATTTTTTTCTTTCTCCTTAGTTCGTTTCCTGCCATTCCTTTTAACAGAAACCCCCTTTGAGCAAACACAGCCCATGGTATCCAAATTTTAAGCTCCCTCTTTCTAAATAGGAATCGACACACTCCCCACAAGATCCTATTCCTAACACAAAATTAAATCCATTTTCACTCAGTGTCTCTGGCATTTAGATGAATCCCAACCAGCATTTCTCTCAAATCACAAGAGACTCCAAATTAACCCCCAACCTCAAATCCCAATCAATACAGCAATATATTCTACCGGCCTTCTTGATAAAAAAAAATGGATCGGAACCTCAAAGAAAGACTAGTAAGCTTTAGGATCCAAATGGGGTCAGAAAAATTCGCATAAACAACCTAAAACAAGAATCCCATCCCAGAATATGGACCTTCACCTAACACCAACCCACATTATAAAAAAAAATCAAGAATGTAAGCGAAATTAATGTAATTTAAAAGAGAATAACAAAACCAAATACTGTATAGAGAGAAAATGTACAGAAGAGATGATGAATCTTAACGCAAGAAACTCCAATTCCGAGGATTGCTTTTCCAAACTTGCTGCTGTTACTTTTTTTTGCTAAAAAAGCAAGTGATTTCAATTCAAATCACACAGTAAATACAACAAGAAAAGCAAAGAAATACAAAAAAAAAAATTAAAAAAAATCAAAATGGGTTAGTCCGAACCTACAAATCGAGTAATGTTCGGATCTGAGAGATTGTGAAGGACCATCAAAGAGTAATTAAGTTTCAGATATATTTTTTAAAATTAAAAAAAATAAATCTTGGAATATACCTAATTCTTTTTCTTTTATAACTAAATAAATTCTTAAGAAAAAATTGGAAATTTAATAAGGAAAATTATGAGAATTTGTTGAGAGAGACTGAGGAAGAAAGGACACAAACGTCTCGTGAGGAAGAAGGAAAGTATAGAGAAATTTTGCAGGAATTTACTGTGGGGTCCACTAATGCAACACACTGACACGTGGCACAAACA